>NC_090940.1:460116107-460416742 GCF_040938575.1 Ambystoma mexicanum | reverse complement strand
ATGTAGAAGCCCGCGAAAGCATCCGTGTTTCGCGGGAAAGTACATGCCCAAATAAGGAAGGCCCCGGGTCGGCTCGACCTGGGGAAGGTGAAGGGAGCAAGACGGTCAGCGGACAGGACAAAGGAGCCTCGTGGTCTGGCCATTTTGGGAGCCAGGCCACCATTTTGGGTTAAGCGCGGAAAACGCGCTTAGAACGCCAAAAGAAGCTCAAAACACAAGAAACGATCGCTGCCACCATTCCCGTCCCTGAATCACTTGCACCGATCAGATACAATCCTAAACGAGTATCTAGGGCCTGTAGAAGGCTAGAGATCCAAGAGAGCTGTAACTTAGCTTACAGTGCCCTCTTGTGTCATGTTGCACGAAAGCCGCAACATGATAAAAGAAACTACGGGAAACAGCGTTCCCCGGTACTGACTGTCTTAAGGGCATGTCAGTTTCCCCGTAAGAAAGGAGCGAAAGCCCAGAGAAGTGCGGCAGAAGGCTGCACTTCTCTGGCAAAGTCAAGAACAAGGTGAAAAACAACAGCAAAAAGTTTAGGGGTTGCCACATGGAAGGAAAATTACCTACAATTACGAAATCTTTCCTAACAGTAGTTATGAACAAATTACACAAAATAAGGACATGCTATCTGTGCAAAATGATAAACATTTACACTGATGAAGCTTGCAGACTGTCCACTGCTGCAGCAGCATTGGAAAAAAGGGAAATAAGTAAATAAAAAGGAGATCAAATAAATGGGGGCCTGGGCAGGAATGGCATCATGGCCTTTCCTTTTCAAATGCAAGGGGGCTCGAGGCTCAAGGCGGTGGGGGGTGTGGGGGGCAAGAACCACCCCATGTGGCCAGTCAGCAATCTTGTAATAACACAGAAATATATTAATTTCTCTATTTTCGTTCTGGAGCTTAAAATGTGTGCTTTGCAGCGATCACATTATAAACTGTGTTTTCTCTTCCCACAGGATATGCAAAAATGTTATCACCTCATTGCCTTCGAACACTGGTTCCTCCACATCAGCCACTTTCTGACAAAGAAAGTGGTTTAGAGCTCTTCAGTGGGCATTTAGTGTTTAAGCTCCTAGCTGGCTGGCCGTCGCGTGATAATCGGTGCCTATTACCTTATATTTGTTGAATTTGTGCGCCCCATGGTGGGTGCCTGCCTCAGAATATGTTTGCTCTAAGCAGGGGGCCCTCCAACCATCATGATGAAATGGGCCCCCACGCATCTTCAACCTGGCCTTGGCCTGGGTGCTGGGAAGGGCTCCTTTCCGGCACCCGGGCCAACTTTGATTTTCTTTCCTTTTTTATGTATTTATTTATTTACATTTATAAAGCGCTCACACAGCCCGCAGGCATCAAGGCGCTGTTACAGGAATTGTTTGTTTTTCTTAGTTGTGCAATTGTGTTTTTTTTTTTCTTTGTCTTAGTTACGTATTTATAACGCGCTTAAACACTCAGAGGTTTTTAAGCGCGGACCCGGGGATCGAACCTGTTGTTGCTTTGTGTCGTCTTGCTTCCAAGACGCGCACGCTGCCGCTGTGCTATCCTCCCGGGATATTTATTTATTTTCACTGTGCCTGTGCTGCTGCACAGCAAACAAAATGGAAATAAATTAATAAAAAAGGAAAGAAAATCAGTGGTGGCCTGGGTGCTGGAAAGGGCCCTTTTCCAGCACCTGGGCCCCCAATTTTTTTTTTCCTTTTTATTTATTTATTTCCATTTTTGTCCGCCGTGGAGTAGCATGGGCAAAAAGGAAATAAGGAAAGAAAAAGGAAAGAAATTCAACAGGGGCCCAGGATCCAGGAAGGACGCAGGTAGTAGAGGCTGCAAGGGCAGGGGTCAGGGTGGGAATAGATCAGATAAAGTTACCTTAGTTAGGAGATCATTGTCCATCGTCGTCATCACCAACTCGCCACCGCACTCTGGTCTCCTGCACTGCCTACATGCACCTGTCCAGCCGTGTCACGCTGAAAAACAGCCTTAAAGTGCTGATGGGAAAAATGGCAAGTGCCTCTCCCATCAGCCTCTTTTAGGGTGCGCCATCTCTGGTGACTCCCTGTTCTGCACTCAGACAATCCTGTGTCGGGCAGGACAAGAAGTCATGGCTGGCTAGGCCAGGCTGGCCTATGTGACTTTCTAGTGTGTTCCTGTGTGAGTGGGCCCGGCACGGCACGCAACGTAGGTTGCATTATTTGTACTTGCGCGTGGTGTGCGCTTTTATTTCTCTGCCGATCGCGATCATTGTGTGGGCACTGGGCAAATGATTGGTGGGGCACATAGTAGGCTTGTGGCATTGAGGGGTACCAGCCCCAAATGAAGGTCAGGCTGGAGCCCTTGTTTCAGCCCGGTCCAGCCTGGGACTCACCAGGCTTGGCCCGTCTACTTATAAACTGCCATGCCCTCAAGCTCCACGTTTTTGCATTGAACTATGAATCTTGTGCAGTTGAAGCCCATTTGGAATCTCTCTCTACTTTGCTGACAATTCTGCCTTGTGCTTTGCCTGTGACTGATCCGTGCTCCTGGGTTGCCTTTCTTCAAATTCTACAGCCCAGCCATGCAGGCTCAGTTCTTCATTCACTGCCCGCTTTCAGTGTGTTTTCTTCCCTTTGTGGCCTGGCCATGCAGCTATTAACCCCAGATGTATGTCCTGATTTCCTGCAGATCCCAGGCCCTGCATATTGTTCTGTGTCCCTGCAGATTTCAGCCTCAGTTACACACACTGTTTGCATTCAGTCTCCTTTCCTGCTCCCTGCTCTGCCCTTCTCTCTCAGGTCTATTCAGTCTCAAGATTGATCCTGCATAGTTGGACTCTGTTTCTCTTGCTCTGTTACGTGCCTCTGCTACTTTGTACAGGTCCTTGTCTCTGTTACATTGAACCAGTTCCCTGCTACAGTTTTCTGCATTCCAAGTTCCTGCTTAATGTCTGGTAAGTGTTCCTGTGCCTCTGTTTACTCCTTTGTACAGTGATCGATTGCTATACCCTAGGCAACCCTAGGCAATCTCTACCCTTTCCTTGTCTTGTTCTATTGTGTATTTAATGTTACAGTGTGTTGCTTGCTGTTCCCATAGAAGGCATCCACTGTATGTTCCACTTGTTTTCAGTGTTTGTAATAGTTGTAGTATTTATTTGTTTAAGTAAAGTATATATACTTGTAAAGAACCTTGATTGGACATTCTTTAATTTTACTGTACTATTGCTGTTTGGGTTGCTACTATCTCACATTCACACTCCTTGTATAGCCTTCCCTCGGTCCACGTTTCGCCTAAAGGCAAAAGAGAAATATGTCTTGACTGTGCATGTTTTACATTTATGATTGGGATCACTGTTTGTTTGTAGAACTGTGGGGAATGAGTAGGCGGTCTAGCCATTACTCATCCTTGTACTCCTGCAAAGCAAAAGTCATTTAGTCACAGCACTAACACACAATTCTTCAAACCTGCTTTGGAAACAGAAACCAATTTAAACAACACTATGGGCCTCATTACGAGTCAGGCGTTAAGGGGTTAACGGCGCCGTAAACGGCACCGACCCTTAACGCCTGATTCCGAGGTCCCTTTGCGCCATGGTGAGTTTAACGCCTGCTTTTTGCAGGCGTTAAAATCCATGGCGCTAAGGGACCATGGTGCTAATTACGCCACCGTAATTTACGGTGGCGTAATTAGCGCCTTCCCCACTCCCATTATGCCCTATGGGGCAAAAATGGGAATGGGGAAGGGTAAAATGGGAAATGGGGATTTACCGCCCCACTCACCTTGGAATGGGGCAGTAAATCCGCCATCCACCATGGTGTAAACATAGTTTACACCATGGTGGTAAGGGTACGACCCAGGCGGTAACTTACCGCCTGGGTCGTAATGAGGCCCTATATCTGCCTCCTAACTATTTCAGAACTACGGCCCCCTAACAGGACTGACATGCAACCATGCAATCACACAACATTCTTAACCATGTGTTTCTCTCCCTCCTGGTGGTATTTCCAGCATCACATCCTCCTATCTTCGCTTCACTCATTTTTTTCGTCATGCAGACTAAGGTCTGGATACCCCTTTGGCAAGTGCACAGACAAACCAAGGCGCTCTGATAATACTACGGTGGTGATTTGGTGCAGTATAAAAACATATGGACATAACATTCGCCCACAATTACCAAGGATGGCCAGCAGTACCAAACACTACATGAACTCATTCAAGCATAGCACTCAGAACCTGATGCAACTCGGGTCCTTTCTTATTAACAAAAAAACCCCTCCCAAACCCAGTCACAATATGACCAATCATTCCTTTATTTTCTCTGGCACAGACATACCACTTGCTATGAGGAAGCCAGGAAGAAACATAAGGATTGGGCGATAAATCAAAGTCTGAAAACAACTCCAGCTGGTGAGCAGATGAATCCTAGATGCTAAGTACCAGGAGAATTCTTCAGAAGGGAGCCCAGGTAGTACGTTCGAGGAGAAAGCTTCAGAAGGACTCCCAGATGGTGTGTTTAGAGCTGACCCAGGACAGTCCAGAATACAGGCAGGGAAAACCAATGAACAGGGAATGGAACTGAAGGTGGACACACGAAAACAAGAATGGCTGGTAAAGGGGTGAGCCAAGAAGGTAAGCAATGAAGAGGGGCAACAGGAAAGAAGGGGAAGGAAGACAAGGAAAATTCAAAAGCTTCTGGCAAGCATCAGCTCAACAGAACGCTGAGCTATAAAGCATGGAAGCTTCTGCCTCTGCTCTGGATTTCACTATGGCCAGAATGATGTCACAACATCCCAGGCGTAGGTGCACAGTTCGGAGGTCTTGTTGGAATGGGTCTCCAGTGCACCGGTGCTCAAAAAGAGCCTAGCGGGCATGGCGAGCCCTGACAGTAAGCCTTCCCCGAAGCGCCCCTGATCCCTGGGTATCTGCAATGAAACAGACAAACCAATCAAGAGCGTTGCGAAAGGAAGTAGGTTCTCAAGATCTGTCACTGAGCCTATACCCCAATCTATGAGGTATTGCAATTTCCTTCTACAGATCCTGGAATCGCAGACAGCTTGGACTTTTTATTCTGATGATGACTCTTTCCTTATGGGAGAGCGGGGTTCCTTTTGATGTGTAGGTAACCTGATTGGCACAAATCTTTTCAACAGAGACATTACAAAAAAGGGTGGATACGCTTTCAGATAAAGGCAACCAAAGCATGTATGTCACTGGATTAATCTGCTCAACAATAGGAAAAGGCCCCAAGTTTATTGCTACCAGTCTGGTAGATGTGCGGTGAGTGGGAAGATGTTTCAAAGCCAGCCTTACCAGATCATCAATCTTGTATTCGCTGATTATACTGTCTGGTAGACTGTGGTGGCAAAAGACATCTCTTAGAAACACTCAGGCCACATCTGCAGCAGATGGCAAGGCACGCAGAGCTTGCAAAGAAGTGTGCCAATTTGGTGAGATGATCGATGATCTTGTGATGGGGGAACTTGACTATGAATTCTACTGTTAATGAGCTCCAAGAAATCTTAGTGATTTTTGAGACACGGCTTCCTAACTGGCAGACCTTGTGCTATTTTGTTTTGGGCACATGTGCCACATGTGGTTACATATTCTCCCACATCCAATTAATGATGTAGCGACCAAAAAGGCCTCGCGACTAGGTCTACAGTGCTGTGATAACCTTGATGTCCTGGTGCTGGTTTATCGTGGCATAAGGATAGAATCAGATGCTGAAGCGATGTATACGGTATAAACAACCTTTTCTCATAGAACCATAGCCTGTCATGCTTTGTTACTTGAGCTGGAGGGGACAGAGTGGGTTCAGCATCTTGAGTGTGTCTGATCCTCCCAAGAAGTGTGTGGACTCCAAACACAAACGACTATCCACTCAATACTTTTGTGGGGTAACTGCTTTCTTCGTTACCAGGGGTCTCTCATCTGGAAAAAGCATCATCAATGGTATTTCCAGAACCTGGAATGAAGATGATATAAAAGTTGAATGATGCAAAATAAGTAGGCACATTGTACCTGTCTGCTATTGGAGCCCTAACATTGTTACAGAACTTGTAAATTCCTATGATCAGAGCGAATCTCCACCGGGAAGTTTGCCCGCAACAAGCATCTCCACTCTTTACAGGCACATTTAATGATTAACAATTCTTTCTCAGTAACCAAGTAGTGTTTCTAGGAATATGTCAATTAACATGATTAATAGGCTAGGGCGTGCTCCAATTTGTCTTCCTGGACATGCTTCAATATAGCACCCACCACAGTGTTGGATGCATTAGTCTCTGCAATGAATATTTTTCCTGGATCAGGTTGGCAGATTATGAGGTGAATGCCTGCAAAGGCTGAGACTGCCTGTTCAATCCAATGAAAACCCATGGATTTCTTCAACATCTCCGTAAGGGGAAGACTAACAAGGAAAAATGGGTGATAAACCTGCGATTAACGTTTGGCAGGCCTAACAAAAATAGGGATAATCCTTTAAGGAATTGTGAGTTGCCCACTGCAGAATAGCATCAACCTTGCGTGTATCTACAGAGATGCTGTCTTTAGACAAACGCTACACCAAGTAGAGTACAAAAGAAACATCAGACTCCCATTTTTCAGGTTTAGCTAAAAGTGCATTGGCTTGTAATTTTTTTAGGACATTTTTGACATCTTCTGTATGTGTCCCTTGATCTTTTAAAAACACTAATATATTGTTGAGGTACACAATAGTAGTGTGCCAAATTAGGTCTGGAAATGTAGTCCATGAAACGCTGGAATTTGGAATGAGTGTTTGGTAACCCAAATGGCATCACACAAGTATTTGTAGGAGCCATGAGGTGTACGGAAAGCTGTCTTGATCAAATGATATGCTCTACATAGGTTGAGTTTCATGAATAGCACTGCTCCCTGGACTGTAGTGAGTATATTTGAGATCAAGGGCAGTTGGTAGCAATCCACTATGGTCATCTTGTTTAAACCTCTAAAGTCGAGGCAGGGATGTAGCCCTGACATATTTTTCTTGGGGACAAAAAACAGAGAAGCTCCTCCAGTCTATTTAGACTTCATTATTAATCTATTACACAGATTTGTGTCTAATTATTTCCTCAAGGATTCTTTCTCGAGTTCCGGGAGACCATTCATTCTGTCAAATAGTATGGAAGTACCAGGATGTAGATCAATAGCACAGTCCTCTGGTCATTGTGGTGGTAAGGGCCTTTCAGCTGAATAAGTGAAAATGTCTTGAACTTTTGGTGCTTAGATGATTTCCGGTATAGAGTGTTAAATCGCCAGAATGGAAAGCCTGTGTAAGGTGGTACAGTCGTCAGAGGTGCTCTGACCCATAGTGCAATGTTTTGTACAGTACTCTGACCCCAGAAACATAGTACTAGCAGCATAATTTATGTAAGGGTTATGAACCCGAAGCCAGGGTATGCCGTAAAAGTATTGGGAAATGTGCAAGTCTAATGATATCAAGAGATATGGCCTCTTTATGAGCAGTAATTGTCATGATAAGGGTCCATAACTGAGCAGTCTGTGCCCTTGAAGACTAGGGTAAACCATCAAACCTTCAATAAGAATAGCCATGGCCTTAGGTTCTTTCTGTATGAGGCATTCCTCGGCCCATGCAGAATACAAGAAAGCTCTGACTGCCCTGAAGCCCACCAAAGTGTGTACCTTCCAAAGGTCCCATAAGGAGGTTCTCAGTTCTGCCAACAATATCAGTAAATGAGCATCAATGTCTCCATTCACGTAATAGAGCATCTTTACTGGACCATTCATCAGCTCCCGCTCCTCTGGTCACCTCAGGAGCGGTATTAGGTGTTTCTTGACTTTAGAGGAGGTACTTTGGACAATCATGCACCAGATGGTCTTTTGGGGCACAGTACATACAGAGGCCTTGATGCCTGTTTCTCTTGTGTTCCTTTTCAGACAGTGGACCACAGACAGCACCTATTTGCATAGCTTCTGGGACATTGGAGGCTTGAAGAGTTTCTTGGCACTCTATATCTGATATATTTGTTGAGCGGAAGCACAGACCTCAAGATATTAGCTTTTCTCTCTCTGTTCTACCTTCATGGATATGGTAATCTAGTTGTAGCCCCATCTTGACCAAATTGGAAAAAGATGCTTGTCTGGCACCCTTGCTAATTCATCCTTCATTTTATCGGATAACCTTTTCCAAAATAAGGTGAACTGCGCCTCTTCCAGTCAGGCGGTTTTCCTTGATTAAAGCCATAGTTTAGTCCACAGCTCCTTGCTTTAAGTCAACAGGAATCTCTTTCCTACTGTCTCTTCTATACCAGCCTCCTGTCAGCAGGGGACAACCAGCACCCCCACCCCCAAAACATTCAGATGATATTCTTTGTAGGGCACCTGTGTTGTGTGCGCCTGACAACAGCAAACCCTTTATCGTTCAAACTGATGCCTGCGACACCAGAATTGGAGCTGTCTTGTCCCAGTTAGATGACAAAGGGAGGGAACATCCTATCATATTCATCAGTAGGCAACTCAAAGGTAGAGAACTTAAGTGGGCTACTGTTGAAAAGGAATGTTTCAGTATAGTTTGGCGCCTTAGGCATTTTAGGCCCTACCTTACGGGGTCTACCTTCAAGGTCCAAACAGCCATAAACCCTTAAAATGGCTTATGCAGATGAAGGCAGAAAACCTGAAACTACTCAGGTGGTCCATAAGCCTACAAGGGATAGACTTCACTATTGAGCATAGACCAGGGAAGAGTCATGATAATGCAGATGGCCTTTCCAGATGGTATATTGTACCGTCTGGATGAGGGTGTCAATCTCGTGGGACCTAGGTGAATGAAGTGTGTGACGAATATACATTTCATGGTATGGGTGTCTGGTATCTGTGTGTGACATAAAGAGTGAGAAAGCCCTGCCCGAAACTGGTATGCATGCAGAGTGGTGTGCTGAAAGGCTGAGTGCTTGCCCCAATCCACATTCCTTGTTGTGAGTGTCTGGATGAATGAGAATGGCCTGAATGCACTGTGAGCCTGATTGGCTGCCTGGGTGCTAAATGCCCTTCTGAATGATTTACTGCCAGAGCCTGGCTCAGCAGCGTGAATGAGAGACAGAACAGTATATCTGGGGACCTCTCACTGACCAGAATTGTTCAGAAGCTGAAGGAAAAATTTGATGCTTAACCTTGAAGCCCAGCTGGAAGAAGAAGGTTTTGCTGCTGCTTGCCTTCGACGCAATTCAAAAGCTGTCGTGTCTCCAAGATCTGATCCAAGAGAAGACCTGGCTAGGAGACCTCTTCCCGAGCTACGAGGGAACATCATGCAAAAGCTGATCTTCTTCAAAGCACCCTGGAAGTCACTCCTCGAAAGGCTGCCGGCCGGAGACGGGGTCTGCCAAGAACCTGAAGTGAAGCATCCGAACATCGAAGTCCATCATCGTCAACCAGGGTTTGGAGGACTGCCGTAACCACTGGAAGCCCGTCGAGTCATGATGCCCAGAAGTAGGGACAGCTTGACGCTGTGCTGCCGATGACCAGAGCTGCAACGCTCCACCCTTGCCTAAGACACTTTGAAATCAAGGACTCCCTTGCCATCACCACTTTTTGTCCCGCCGGAGAAAGTCAAGGTTGTCGATGAACCGGGGAGAATCTGCTGTGGGTTTCCCACCACCCGAAGTCCAGAAAGACACAGACCAACGAAATCCAAAAGCCAGCCGGGGTCGAGCCCCGACCGTCGATAAATGCCGACACCCGACGCCTGCTGCCGGGCCTACGTTCTTCAACGATCTGCTTTGCAGCAACAAACTCTTTTCATCAAGGTGCACCGCACGCCTCATCTTCACAGGAGGTCCACGACCCATCGTCGACGAGAACCCCGAAGCTCCAAGATGCTCTCTCGATGACAGTGTTGACATTTTCTTTGAGGAATCTCGATGACCCGTGGATCCTGCTTTAAAGGGAGTCCACTCAAGAGGGATCCGTGGACGAACCATCAAAGAAACTCTGATAAACTAAGGTACCTTGGGGTAGTAGAACATTTTAGCAGGAAACAAAACTATCTTAAACATATATGGACTGGGCTTATTGATACACTTAATTTACAGGTTGTACAGGTGGGGGGATCCTCACACAGAACTGCTTTATGGTAGTAGGACAAAGCATTCTGCCATTGTTTAACCTAACTTGTCTTCCTCCCTATGTATGATGCTGATACACATTACTGTTAGATTTTTATGCCATTTGAACTGTCAGCAGTTGGTGTATTTTAAAGGAATCAAGAGTGAACTGTGGTACTACATAGACATTGTACATATTTACCATATTAGAATTGCCAGAGTACAAAGTGTGTTATTGATTGTGTATTAATATTGAAGCTTATTTATATAAAGAACTGTGGTATCACCTAACATAGTGTGTGGACATTCCTTTGTGGGGGTTTAGGGACTACACTGTGCTTAAGTTTCCGTCTTGAGCCGGATCTCCTTAAATTCCGGAAACTCCTCAAGACTTTCCTCTTCTCCTCCGCCTTCTCTTTCCCTCTAACCTGCTAACCCAGGTCTGTTTTTTCCCTTCATGCTCTTCCTTACAGCGTGCTGACTGGCCGCCGGGTGTACCTCAGAGTCTCACTGGTCCCCGGCAGCCCCGCCAATCCCTCTCTCGCACTTGCCTCAGGGCCCTACTCCCCAGCCTCACTCAATGCACTTGAGAAAGTAAACCAAGAGAGTGGCTCTCTCTGCAGTTAACCCAGTATCAACAGACCGGGTGTACTTGATCCTCCCCCTCTCTGTACGCACTGCGCTTGTATACAGTATGTCTGTCTCCCTGTCTTCATCCCTTAATTACACTGTTAAATCTGCATAATCGGCATCACGCCTATTTGCTGTCTCCCAAACTGTTAAATGTACTTTCACGCACTTACTCTGCCTGTACAGACTAGTATTGTCTCAGAATTTCAAGGGCTTGTAGCGACTGTTTTCTCCCAATGTTCCCACCACCCTTGAGCGCTTTGAAACACTTGCCTGTGTATGGGCACTATATAAATAAACAATACCATACTACTTAGCAGAGTCTCCATTATTTCAATCCCCTTCCCTTTCTTGGTCATGAAGAAAATGAAGTCTTTGTGTCCGTGTATTAGCACATTTGTTAAATTGACTTAAGCAGCCAAAATCAGGGAAATACATAAGCCCAGGAAGGTCTAAACAGGACCTCATCCACCTAGAGGGACAATTTCCCAATGTATGTACATGAAGTACAACCGTGGCACGCGCGAGAAGGTGGAAGCTTGGTGCAACCTGATGCAGGAGAATCGATTTAATAAGTTCCTGCATGAAGGTACTTTTCCACCCAGAATGGCTAGCTAATATAAAGCGTACATTAGACTCAAGGAAGAATAAGAGTGGTCTGAAGCAATGCCACCTGGTGTGAGGAAGCATCCGAAAGACAAAATGCATCCAAGGTTATAGGACTAAAGAATTCCAATGAACAGATACACATCCAAATTAAAAACCTTAAAAATAGGGGACAAGGCTGGGACGTGGCCGAGCGGAGAAGCATGGATATCCATTTGACTGTATGCACTGGGGCTATTTGAGGCATATGTTGGGGGAGTTTGGGTTTGGCCTTAACTTAATTGCGGGGATCCAACAAACTTTCAACTCCATAGCATGCAAATCAATGTGAATGGGAACCTCTTGGCTAAGATTAATATCAAGAGAAGCAGGTGACAGGGACGCCCACTTTTGCCATTGGTCTTTGCAATGGCTATGGAGCCATTGGCGAGTATAGTTAGACAAGACCCGCAAGTAGAAGGGATTCTTTGTAGGGGGAAAGTACATAAGATCGACATTTTGTTGTTCCTTCATAATAAAGTCCGGTCACTTCCTAGTGTTCTGGACATCTTACAGGGCCTTCAGGACCTAAACTACGATAGGTCAAAAGCTCTTAACGTCTTGGAGAATCTGGATGAAGTGAGGCAGTGGGGCAAAAGGTTTCCCTTGGTGTGGGTACTGGAGAGTGTGGAAAACTTGGGGGTACAACTGACACCGGCCTTTGAAGATCTGTACAAAAAGTGAATATTCCACCCTTATGTAATAAATTAAGGGAGGATCTCAAGCAGTGGGATATACAAAAGTTGGTGTTGTCCGCGTGGATAGCTGCTGTCAAACTGACGTTAATCCCTAGACTGTTATATGTGTTTCATGCCTTGCCCATTAGAATTCAGGCAGCAATTACCCAAAAACTGCAAAAGGAAATCTTTGCTTTCATTTGGAATAGAAGAAGGCGTAGGATAGCATGCAAGGTGCTCACTCGTTCCCCCATGCCTGGGTGGCTTGGGAGTCCCAGAAATCCGCAAATATTTGATCGCTGCCCAAATCATGCTGATGCTAGAATGGCCAGGAATCCTCGGGGAAAGGGATGGTGTGAGGTGGAGCAGGGTGGAACGGAGAGCCCAATGAAGATGATCGGGTTCTTGGGCAGGGGTGCTAGAGGGGTATGGGGGATACTTTTAGACAAAACGAAATGCTCACTATCGTATTGGAATAGGGCACTATGCATGAAGGGGCTGCTGGCAGGGTTGGGTCTGCTCTCGCCGTTCTGCCATAATGCTGCATTTGGGACAGGGAGAGATGGACATTTCTGGACTGGTTGGAAAGGGGGAGTGTCCATCAGACTTGTGGAACTCTATAGGGAGGGGATGCCTCTCTCTTTGGAACAGTGCAATGTCCAATTTGACATTGGAGAACAGAAGTGATTTCGGTACTCACAAGTGAGGCATTGGATAACTAATAGGGGATTAGGGTGGTGGGGACACGGGAGCCGGGTCATTTGGAACTCTCGATGCTGTAGGGATGGGCCGTCAAAGGGGTCTCACGGCTATATAAACTGTTGGATTTGGCTATGATAAAGGAGAAGCTACCATATATGGAGAAGTGGTAAGTTAGGAGTGAATATTTTTCAGATGTTGTGTGGTAGCAAATATGGGCAATGGCGTATACATCGTCTAGGTGTACCAGCATTAAAGAATCAGCTATAAGATTTGATTTAGTTGCTATCTAAAGCCCCAATTAATTCACAGGATAACTGGCGTAGCAACTCCTCTGTGTTGGAGGCTATTTGGTGGTATTGGGGAATTAGGTCATATGTGGTGGTTCTGCCCGCAAAATGTATTGGAAAGAAATTCTGGTACATATTAGGGATATTACAGGCATAATGCTCCTGATGGATCTGGTGGTGGGGGTGCTGGGAGCAGTAGTGAAAGATAGCTATGCAGCAAGTGGGGCTTCAGGTGGCCCTACTCACTCACCTCTTGACCACAGCGAGGATGGTTCCTGCCCATTACTGGAAATATGAGGAGGGCCCTATAGAAGCATTATGGTAGTTAGAATCTGGGGAATTGAGGCTATGGAAAAGATATGGGCTTTGGCAAATGGGAGTTATCACAAATTCTTGAGTGTGGATGCCCTTTCATGACAAAGTGAATATCAAGAGAACACATGTACTGTAAGCCTCGGCTGCTGAGAAACATTTCTATGATGGGGTCTGGATTGCTTTGGGGGACAGAAGCCAGTTGGATGGGTCTAGGGTTGAAGAACATGGTTTGCTACAGGTTTGCTGACTTATGCTGTGATTGGATTTATCTTCATATTGTTGCCTTGTCCGTGGGGTTTGGTTTGGTTATGGTTAAATATATAATACAGGGGTCAGGAGGAGATTGTTAAGTGTAAAGGTGGGCTTAAGGGTTGAGCAAGATGATGTTTTTTTTGCTTTTCTCTTGTGTTTATTAAGGGCCCCTGAAAATAAATAAAGCTTTAAAAAAATAGAGGGCAACTAGGGAAGAAAGTGATCCTGCACCCACTCTGCTCTTGTCACGATTCGTGGGAAACAAGGCTTATGCAAACAGTGCAAATCTTCATTTTTGACATTGCAATGCTGGTAGTTGTCATGGCGCCTAGCCCGACGCTGTGAACAAACGTGACGTATGGCCGTGTTTACAAACGCACCGTAAAGATCTGGTCGCCTTTGTTACCGGGCGAAAGGTGCAACAGAGGCTCGTTGTACGTCTCCGTTTTCCCCATATAGCACTGCAGTACCCGAACGTCAGGGCTTCTGATCAAAAAGTCAGCGCCAGGTTTTTTTTGCCTTCTTCCTTGCCGTTCCTCTGATGATTTCTGTTGTGACCCAGAAAGTACGATTTGATGACCCTTTGTTCTGGCCCTGGATTGCCTTGTTTTCTCCTTTTTGCTGTGTCGATTGATTCACTTCCTGCCTTCAGCTCATTGTGGAACTTGGGTAAGGTAGAGTTTACTGGGAATTTTACTGTATACTGTACTTTGGGCGCTATGCTGAATTTGTACACAGGAAAGAATCGTTAGCTGTGCCCTTGTGCCGCCCGTGATAGTATGTTACTAACCACACTAATTATCCTTCCTTTCTGCTCCTAGTTTTTTTCCTTGGATTATTTTTTCCTATTTTTGATTTTCCTTTAAATATGCCTAGTGAATTCCCACATAGTTTTTTTTTTTGCCATCAGATGTTTCCTTCGGATTAAAAGCCTAGCGTCCACCTAATCAGTCATCTCTTTACGTTTATTAGATATCATCTTTCGCCACTTGTCAATAAATCTATCCCTTATTTATTTTTCGCTCTTTCAGTTGAATTACAACTCTGCCTGTGCATTTCTAAAGACGCAGAGTGGTGCTTCAAGGGGAAGGTCACCCTAAGATAGGAGACCCCACATCCTGTTCCGGGGTTCCATCTGTCCCAGAGAAGGCTGGCCTTCCGATCCTGTTCATGGGTACCACTGACAGAATCAGAAGCCCACTTAATGGAGACCGAAGACACATTGGCAGCACTAACGCAGCTAGTGGTCGAACTCCGCAATGACATGACTGCAGCTCATGATGTCATCCATAATCGCATGAGTGCTACAAGACATGGCACAAGCACCTCATGGGGATGGTCAGACAGGCGTCAAAGCCACCGCCCCTGCCTTTTCACTCCTAAGAAAAACACTGTGCCAGTGTTAATGTCTGCCCAATTTCTGCTGGCACCCCGTGAGAGATTTAACAGTGGCCCTTACTCCTATAGGACCTTCATTAATCAGTGCAGACTGCATTTCTTGTGTAACCCCGCATCGTTTCCTGACTCTACTACAAAGGCTGTGTTTGTCCTCTCGTATCTCGGGGGTACTGCCACCTCATGGGCTAACCGATTACTTGAAACTGATAGTCATATGTTGTATGACTGTGATGCCTCGATCGTGGCCATGAATTGCGTCTTTAATACTAGGTACAAGATGCAGGCTACCAATTTGTAATTTCTCCACCTCAAACAAGGCGCTACTCCACTGATGTCTTATTTAGCCAGGTTTAATCAGTTAGCAGCTGAAACTGGATGGCAGGAAGGCAAAAAGGCTGATGTTTTCTATAAAGGTCTTTCTGAATATTTCAAGGATACTCTTGCCATGGTTCCGGTGGTGCCTGTAGGGTTTTCTGAAATATTAGACCTGGTCCTCCAAATAGATGCCCGATGAGCCGAAAGAAAGGACAAACAAAAACCGCCACCAGCAGTAAGCACAAGGACAGAACCAGTGGTTGAAAACCTTTCCAGACACTGAGCCTATGCAAACAGAGGCTGTTCGTGGTTCCCTGTCTAGCGCAGAAAGACAGCATAGACGCAAGGCTAATCTTTGTCTCTATTGCAGTTCTGCAGCCATTTTCTACGCAACTGTCCCAAAAGACCTGTTCTGAAGCAGGGAAACTACAAAACTCGGCCGTAGAAGGAGTCCCTCAGCCGAGAAATTGTCCTTTGGACTCCCAGTTTCTACTTGTCTTATCTCTGGAGTATTTGGCTATAGTATTTTGTTTACCCATGTTCTTCCCTTCCATACCCATGCAGCCATAGATTCAGGGGGTGCGGGGATCTACATGGATATACAATATGCCCGACAGGAAAAGGTTCCGATCATCTCTAAGTAAAATCCTGAAGTGGTCAGCACAGTTGACGGTACTGCCCTTGTCTCAGGACTAGTGACGGAACATACGAAATGTATACAGATGTCCACTGAAACTGGACATCACAAGCGTATATCCTTTAATCTCAAAGCTACAACCCATTATGGACTCATACTGAGATTGCCTTGGTTACAGGCACATAACCCACTGATTGACTGGGAAAAACATGAGGTCTCTTTCCCTTAAGACTACAGCGATGCTTATTGTTTTGACCTTGATGCCTCTCTGCCTCGGTCTCCCTGTGCAGCTATACTCAAAAACATATCCACAGTACAGTCATCGGTAGGAGCTTTCACCAAACACTCTGGCAACCCAATTCCTGAAGTGTATATGTCATATACCGATGTTTTTGACAAGACAGGAGCCAAACAATTGCTGCCTCATAGGCCATACGATTGTCCTATAGACTTGGTACCACGCTTCAAGATACCTAATGGCAGGGTGTATTCCCTCACTGCCTTAAAAGAATAGCTGGACAGTTCACTAGCAACCAGATTGATTCATCCCTCCAAATCACTGGCCGTGTTGCCATTGTTCTTTGTATCCAAAAAGGTAGGTGAATTAAGACCCTGTATAGACTACAGAGCTCTCAATGTCATCACCATCAGAAATCAACATCCTCTGCCACTTAGCTCTCTTCTCTTGGATCAGTTGGGTTCTTCTGTAATGTTTACTAAGCTTGATCTCATGGGCACATACAATCTGGTTCATAATCAAGAGGGGGATGATTGGAAGACGGCGTTTAAGACCCGCTACGGATTATATGAATACTTGTGATGCCCTTTGGACTTTGTAACACCCTGGCCACATTCCAGTTTTTTATGAACAATGTTTTCCAGGACATGTTAGATCAGTTTGTCATCATCTACCTTGATGATATAGTTTTCTTTTCAGATTCATACGATCAACATCTACAACATATTTGTTCTGTGTTGCAGAGATTGAGGGTGTAAGGGAGAATTCTGAATAAATGGCTGATTCCCCTTACCTAATGAGTCCCTCAGCAGCTATGCTGGATTTCTGGGGTTTATTATTTTCACCTGGTAAGAGTGTGAGCCTTTTTCCCACTCTTACATGTGTTTTGCTATGTGTATTTCTACTTTTTGTGTGATCTTGGGCACTGGAGCCTCACCTACTCCAGGGCACAACTTTGTTTGTGCATGTTACACAGCACCTTCAGTGCAGTGACAAAGGGTTGTCTTTTAGACTTCCCACCGGCTGACTCCATTTTCTGGGGCTGACTACAGTCCCCCAGAAAAGGGTAAAGTTGCCATTAACTTTACCTTAGTCACTTTAAACCACAGACCCAGTACACCCCATCTTCCATGGAGTATTGGAAAGGGTTAGTTCTGATCCCTTTTTGTCTGTGCCTCTTGGGGCATTGTTTTGCTCCCTTTACATTAAGACTTGGCTGGTGGCAGTGGTATCTACCCTAACTTTTCTACCGCGAGTATATTATATAAACGTGGTATTGTTTTAGGCTATTATAGTAGACTCGAACATAAACCCGCTTGACCAAATACATTTTATTTTGGCTCCGGCTGGGTTTATTCGCCATTTCTTTTTGTTAAAGTCTTTCTCGTGTTTTTCTCTGCGCGCCAAACCAGGGATGATTCCTTTGTTCGCTGTCTTTCCACGGGCTTCTGCACAGAAGCCCTCCTTAAGGCGCCTGATAGTCTAGGGAGGCAGGATGTGAGGGAGGGATCTTCGGACCCCTGCCATGGGTTGTCTTGGCAACCCAAGTCGCACTCTTGTCTGATTGGCTAAGGAGACTGGCCTTGCCAGGCCAGCCACCCTGCTGTGTGATTGACAGGCTGTATGAATGGGGGAAAACTGCATAAAAAGCAGGTCTCAGGGACTGGAAGAGCAGAGTCGCCACTGGAATGAAAGAACCAATGAGGAACTGAAAGAAGAGGTCCACTTCAACGACTGAACCGCCCGGTGAAGCCCTGCTGCAGGTCAGAATCTCCAAATCCGACGACAGAGAAGATCCTCCAGGAAACTTCTTCCTTGAGCTGGTAGGACCAACCAGATCGCCCAAACTGCAAGCCAGGAGCCCTCCTCTGGTCGAATTCGCTGTACAGAGCTACAGTGGACCGGATAGCAAGGAAGGTGGGACCCTGCTTGGGTTTTAAGGAGCGCACCTTTTATTTGTGGTTTTTCTCTGCTACTGGTTTCTTCCCTGGGTGGCGCAGGACCCTCCAGTCTTCCTACTTCGTGTCAGTCCAACAGGCACTTCTGGAACTGTGAGCCTGCAGGAACCACCAGGAACGTCCGCCTCAGCTACAGCTCCCTCTCTGTTTTAAGGTACTGTGCAAATCCGGTTGTCCGTTTCGTTTAACCGTGGTGAAAGTGTTTGAAAACTTTCTCCAATCTGAGGGCTTGTCCTTCTCTTCTCTTTGAACTAACTTTTCTACCAACCAACCTCGTCCGGAATCTGTGCCACGAACTTTACCACAAACTACATTGAACTCTATTATCTTGAGCGAAAGAGTTTTGAACCGTTGACTTTGTCCCTAAGACTTTTCTATCTGATTTTAACCTTGTAGCCTCTCTTGTTCAATTGCCCTGAGTACCTACCTGTTGGTTTTGCCAATTTTCTTATAACTTTGTCTTTCCCTCCCTTTAAATTGCTGGAGTGCCATTTTGCTCCCACTTCATTTTGTGTGCCTAACCTGTCTGGAATTTAGGGAAAGTGGTGTGGTGTATTTATGATTGTGATTTCTTGACTTGCTTATAATAGTGAAATGTTATACAACTGTTGAATAAATAAATATATATTCTTTTACTTAGAAACCTTGAGCCAGTGTTTGCCTGAACCATAGTAATTGCTGCCCTTTGTGTAACCATTTGTACTGCTCACTTACTCTTGAGATAAGTCTGGCTGCTCCGCTACTGCTACCACTATAACTGTGTAGTACAGGCTTGTACCAAAGGGGAAATTGTACTGTCACTTGTAGTCTTAATTGTGTGTAGTGTTCCCAAAAGGTAGTGCATTTAATTCTGCCTAACAGAGGGAAAACCACCTGTTTACGAAAGCCAAAAAATGTGTTTTTAACATGACTGAAGCCACGTTTTTGGGTTACCATCTCACTGACAGTAAGAATGAATCAAGCCAAAGTAAAGGCAGTGTTGGACTGGCCTGTTCCTACATCAGTTAAGACATTGCAGTCCTTTCTTGGCTTTGCCAATTATTATAGGAGATTTGTGCACTCTTTTTCTTCCATTGCCTCACCCTTGACTAGTCTCACTGTTCTAAGATACAGTTTCAATGGAATCCGGCTGCTCAGGCTGCATTTCAGTCCCTCAAATATGCGTTTACCTCTGCACCAGTACTACAACACCCAGATCCCCAACATACTTTTATCATAGAAGCTGATTCCTCTTGTATAGCGGTTGGGTCAGTGTTGTCCCAGAGAGGCCCCTGTACGGGCAGAATCCATCCAGTAGTTTTCTACTCTCGGAAATTGACACCTTCGGAGAGGAATTACACTGTCACAGAACGTGAGCTGTTGGCCATCAATGATGCCTTCACTGAATGCAGACACCATCTGCTAGGGGCACATCATACAGTCACTGTATATACTGATCATCGGAATCTCCTGGCACTTAAAACCGGGAAATGTGTTACTGCACGGCAAGCACGTGGGCATTCCTTCTTTTCTCTGTTCGATTTCATTATCACTTACAGACCGGCCTTGCTGCACTCCAAAGCTGATGCACTTTGCTGATTGGGTGATAGCACCCCTTTCTTGAAGGAGGAGCCATGTGTCTTGCTACCCTAACAAGTAGCCTGTGGTTGTACTGTGCAAACAACCCTTAGAGAAAGAATTCAGGCATGGGTTCCACAATCACCCGAAGACTTGCTGCAGTTAAATGCCACCATTGTCAATGGTTTACCGTACATGCAGGAGAAGCTATATATCCCCATCGAAGAAAGATGTCTGAATGCCCTACAATGGTGTCACAATTCGATTATTGCAGTACATCCATGGAGAAAGAAAACATTAGAACTGTTACGAAGATGGTGTTGGTGGCCGTTCATGTCCCAAGATGAAGCCGAGTATTTAGCGACTTGCTCTGTTTGTGCTCAAAGTAAAAACCGGAATAAAAAACCCATGGGCCTGTTGATGTCACTCCCAATCCATCATAAGGAACAAGTTACTTACCTGTAACTGTTGTTCTCCAGCATGGGTCTGGCATGGATTCACATGCTCATGAATATTCCCCGTCGTCAGGCTGGGAATCCTCGGTAAAGAAAAAATCAGTTTCAGTTTCATTTCTGAACTGTCTTTCCACTAGTAACCAATCACTGGTCTCTGGGTCATACTTCCCCCAGCCAATGACTGCCCTCTACCTAAGCCCCTCCTCTGGCAGCCAACTTCAGATTTGGTAGCACGTAAAGTGGCAGTAGGACCAAGAGAAGAGCCGCAGAGGGGTTGGAGGGAGGGTTCGCATGTGAATCCATGCCAGACCCATGCTTGAGAACAACAGTTACAGGTAAGTAACGTGTTCCTTCTCCAGCATGGGGTCTGGCATGGATTCACAGGCTCATGAATACAAGAATACATAGCAGTACACACATGCACAACCACGGGAGGTGGCAAGGCTCAACATTAAGCATTTCAACAACTCAACATTAAGCATCTCTTACCTCCTCACCAGGCTCACCTTCAAGCAAACAGGTTATGCAGCACTGCCTGGCCGACTCTGGACTGCTCCCTGGAATCCCGGTCGATGCAGTAGAATCTCGTGAAGGTGTGCGTCGACCTCCATGTAGCAGCCCTGCAGATGTCCAGCAGGGGCACACCAGACAAGAACGCTGTGGTAGCAACGTTCGCTCTGGTTGAATGGGCTCTCTGAAGGCCGGGCAACAGTCAGTTTGCCAACCGGTGACAGTGCATGATGCAGCCGGAGAGCCATCTGGAAATGGAAGCCTTCCCTTGGTTCACAGGTCCAAAGTTTACAAACAGCTGTGATGTCTTCCGAGGACTCTTCGTGCAGTCCACTTAGAACTTCAGCGCTCTAGCTACATCCACCGAGTGCAAAGTCCTCTCAGCCGGCGATGAAGGCGACGGGAAGAAAACAGGTAACACCAAGGGCTCGTTGAGATGGAAGTCCGACGGCACCTCGGGCACAAAGGAGGGGTGGATCCTCAGCACTACCCTCGTCTTGTGGAATGTCAGGTATGGAGGTTTACAGGAGAGGACCTGGATCTCTCCCACTCGTCGTGCGGAGTTGATGGCCACAAGAAACGCTGTCTTCCACGACACGAACTTCAATGATGCCGAATGCAGAGGCTCGAATGGTGGCCCCATGAGCCTGGTCAGCACAAAATTGAGCTCCCATGCCGGGGCAGGAGCCTTCACCAGCCGGAATGATCGGAACAGTCCTTTCATGAACTCCTTCACCAGGCGATGAGATCACAGAGATGACCGCCTCAGAGATCTGGTGTAGCGGGAGATAGCCGCCAGATGGATCTTGATGGAGGCGTGTGCCAGCCCCACCTTGGCCAGCGATAGCAAGTGCGGTAGCACTTGAAGGGCCCTAACCCGCAGAGGGTTAATCTTCTGTGCACGGCATCAGACAGAGAACCTCTTCCATTTGTGTCCATAGCACTTGAGAGTCGAGGAAGCCGTGGCCTTTGCAAGCACCTCCCTGCAGTCTGCCGGGATATCGTATCCTCCAAACTCTAGTGCTGCAGGAGCCAGGCCTGCAGGTTCAGCAATCCTGGGTCGTGATGGAGGATGGCTCCACCCTCCCTGGCGAAAAGATCCGCGTCTGTCGGTAGCTTGACCGGAGGGGACGCTGACATGTCCAGAAGGTCCAGGAACCAGATCTGCCTCAGCCACGCCGGTGCAACGAGGATCATCCTGCACCAGGACCGTCTGAGTTGACTGATGAGTCGCAGCAGCAACGGCAACGGCGGGAACACATACAGGAATAGGCTGTCCCAGGGGAATGAGAAGGCATCGCCCATGCTCCCCGGCTGGGGGAACCTGCTGGCGAACCTCCGGCACTTGGCGTTCGTAGCTGTCACAAATAGGTTGATATGGGGATTGCCCCATCATTGGAATAGGAGATCCACTTGATCCTGCTGAAGTTCCCACTCGTGGAACGAGCGCAGCTCCCTGCTTAGTGAGTCGGTGATGGTGTTCTTTATTCCTGCCAGATGGAAGGGTACCAGGAACATCCCTTGGGCAACTGCCCAGTACCATAGATCCTGCGCTTCCTTGGATAGGGCTGGGGAATCTGGTGCCCCCCTGCTTCCTGATGTAGAACATTGTGGTGGTGTTGTCGGTGAAGACCCTTACCACCTTGCCCTTGAGGGACGGAAGGAACGACTTGAGGGCCTAGAACATGGCTTGGAGCTCCAGGACGTTGATGTGTAGTGACCTCTTCTCCGGGAGCCAAAGGCCTCTTGCGTGGAGATCTCCGGTGTGCGCTCCCCATCCTTACAGGGAGGCGTCCGTTGTCACTGTTTCCTGATGTGCCTGGAAGTCCATGCCCGCCGCTAGATGCGCGCAGGCACCCCACCACCAGATCACTTGGCGGAAAGTCTTGTTGAGTGAGATCCTGTCTTCGAAGCTGCCCACTGCTTGCATCCAACGGGCGTCGAGGATCTCCTGCAGTGGTCGCATCCACAACCTGCATAGGCGCACAAGGTAGATGCACAAGGACATCATGCCAAGTAGGGACTTGATGGACCTCACCCTGGCCACGTCCATGGTCAACAGCCGTTGTACCTTGCCCAGGATGGCCTTCGTCCTTTGCTCCGACGGCGAAGCCAATCGCGCCACTGTGTCGAGTCTGGCTCCCAGGAAAAGGGCGTCTTGCGATGGTACCAAGTGGGATTTCGCGAAGTTGATCAAGATCCCAAATCCGTGAGTAGTTGGACGGTCTTTGCTGTGTGATCGACGGCGAGTTCCCTTGACTTTGCTCGGATGAGCCAATCGTCCAGGTACGGGTAAACGTGGATCCCCTGCAGGTGCAGCCGCGCCGCCACTGGTGCCAGGCACTTGGTGAAGACCCTGGGCACTGATTTCAATCCGAAGGGAAGGGCCTTCAACTGATAGTGTCGCCCTTGTACCACGAAACGTAGGAACTTTCGATGTCCTTTGAGAATGGGGATGTGGAAGTAGGCATCCTCCAAGTCAAG
The DNA here is from genome assembly GCF_040938575.1 of Ambystoma mexicanum. NCBI lineage: Eukaryota > Metazoa > Chordata > Amphibia > Caudata > Ambystomatidae > Ambystoma > Ambystoma mexicanum. Next base: position 460,393,631 of record NC_090940.1, on the reverse strand, counting down.
CAACAATAGGAAGTCGCCTTCCTCCAGCTGTCCTAGCACGTGCTGGAGGGTGACCATCCGGAATTTCTGGGACTTGATGTATTTGTTTAGACAACGAAGGTCCAGGATAGGTCGCCAACCGCCGGTCTTCTTTCGGACGAGGAAGTACCGCGAGTACACTCCGGATCCCTTGAGCCTCTTCGGGACGAGTGCTATCGCACCCTTTTTCAGCATTGCTCGTACCTCCAGAAGTAGCTGTGGGACATGGTTTTCCTTCCTGGTGTTAGGGAGAACTCTCTCTTTAGGCTGAATTTCCTAACCTAGTGAGTCCCCCAGCAGCTTTGCTGGATTTCTGGGGTTTGTTTTTTTCCTCCTGCCAAGAGTGAGACTCTTTTTCTCCCACTCTTGGACATGATTTATGGTATTCCTTTGACTGGTAATGTGTTTTATGGGCTATGGGGTCCTTTACTCCATAGGGTCTCATGTGTTTTTCCTATGTGTGTTACACAGCACCCTCCGTGCAGTAACACAGGGGTGTCATAGTGACACCCCACCATAGCCTCCATACCCTGGGACTGACTACTGTCTCACAGGGCATGTAAAGTCACCATTGGCTTTACTAGTCCCAAATTATTAACAGAAACCAGTACAAACCAGCATATTGTGGACATACTGGTCGGGGCAATTCGATTGCCCCGGGGTCTGTAAGTCGAGGGGGCACGTCGGCGTCCCCCCTGATCGAGTTTTGGCTGGTGGCAGTGGAAACTACTTTTTATATTCGACCTCAAATATTTTCCAATGGGATTTTCCCATTGTTCGAGGCTGCCAACTTTAATTATTTAATTCTCATAGCCTCGAACATACCACCGGTTTATTTAATTAATATTAATTCTCCGGTTGGTATTTTTTGCCAAGACTCGATTCTAAAATGGCGTTTGTGTTCTCTTCTGTGACTGCAACCCAAGTCGAGCCCTTTGTTCCACTTTTTGACGGGATTCTCCACAGAAGCCTCCAAAAGTGGTGCCACTCTGTCTGGGTACCACAGGGGGTGTGGGAGGGGGTTTAGGCACCCTGGACCGAGTTACCTTGGTAACTCAGGTCGCACTCTTGTGTGATTGGCCCAAGTGGTGAGCCGGCCGGCTCACCACTTAGCATGTTTGAGTGACAGCTAGGCTGAGTGAATGGGCGTTTTCTGCATAAAAGCAGGGCTTTGGGGACTGGAACTTCAGAAGTCGCCACAGGACCTAAGAATCCGACGAGTGAGAAGCTGAGCCAACCTACCATGACGACACCACCGGTGGAGCCCTGCAGAACCGACTCACCACTTCCCGACAAGAGGCTGGAGAGGCTTCTTCCCCTGACTGGTGGGCACAACCAGTTTACCTTTCTTTCTTCGCACCCCAACCCGGTTTGTGGTCGAACTGCCCGTGCCAAGCACCCCGGCAGCCGGATAGCCACTCACCACTGAACTGAATCACCGGACTGCTCCTTGTACCTGAGAAACTCTGCGGCTGGTTTCTTCCCTGGCAGTGCAACAGACTCCTGTCTTCCTCCACGACGAGATCCTCTCTTCCCCCGGACGAAGCACCAACTTGCATCCGCTGCCAGGAACAACTGCCCCCGCTGGAGAGTTCTCACCACTTTAAGGTATCGTGTCCGCCAGGCCTCCCTTTCTAAAGATTGCAGCAAGGTAATAATAACTCCTTAACCTACTGGACTGAGCTGGCCGCCTTGACCCTCTAACTGGTCCCTTTCCTTGGTCCAACTCCTTTTTGAACCGTTACAAGACTTTTGTGCACTGCAACCGTGTGACCTTGGACACATTTCGTTTTGATCCTCTTAAAGCAGATCCAGGCTATTGACTCTGAATTCACGGTGCTACTTTGCCTTTCTCTCTTGTGTGTTCGTGAAAAAGTGTTGGGATCTGTTTCAATTTATTCTCTGCTTTTCTCTCCCTTTTTAAAACGAATTATTAGAGTGCCATCTATGTTAAGCGCTCACCGCTGTCTGAAAATAAGTGGGGCTTTACTTAAGACTTGTCTAATATTCTTTTAAGGGAGTGTATATCTTTAAGTGACCGTGTTTTTGAATTGCTTACTATTAGTGCCTGTGTGTTTTTCTAGATGTGGTTTTAAATAAATAATTATATCTCTTTTACACCAAGCCCTGGTCAGTGTTTACTTGTTCTACTGTGTTCTCTTGACCTATTGTGAATACTCTGTATACTGCCTAACTCTTCTTGAGGGAAGTCTGAATGCTCAGCCACAGCTACCAAGTGAATCTTGGTGGTACAGACTGCTACCAAGTGAGTTTACTGCCAAACACCTGTAGTCCTAAATCTTTTGCAGTGGTCCCAGAGGGAACTGCACAGGTTTCTGCCTAACACTGGTGTACAGTATACACTTTAGAGTGCTTGTTTAACACTTTAGGACAACTAACCACAGAGCTTAGCCCTAAAAAGCTGGTTTTCTAACTATGGGCCTGATCACGACCTCGGCGGTAACGCTAACGCTATTAGCGCGGGGGCTATTAGCGCGACCGCCATTGCCCCCGGCGCTAATAGCACGGGATCACGAGTTGGGCGGACTTGGAAGTCCCCATTCCCCATTGAGGTCATTCGGGAATGCCCCATTCCCCATTGGGCTCAATGGGGAAAATGTGCGCTCCTACCGCCGGCAGATTTCCCGCCGGCGGTAATAGCGCAAATTTTCGGCGGATTTCCCCCAGCCAAGAGCTGGGGCGAAATCCGCCGAAGCCCTGATTCGGCGGACCCTTAAATCTGGCGGTAATAGCGCTACCGCCGGATTTAAGGGTTACCACGAGGTCGTGATCAGGCCCAATGTCTGCTATGGAGAGTTACACCCTAGAATCATTGTCTGCCAAAACTGCTGATTGCTTAAAAGTATTGTGTAGACATAAGAATCTCTCTGAGAAGGGCAAGAAAATGGAACTTATAGAAAGATTGTTAGAAAACCAAAGTCTGGGTGGTACAGAGGAATCTACCCCCCCAGCAAATGTAGAAAACAATGATGGTATTGGTCTGAATCAAAGTCTTGAGAATGAGTCAGAAGGGGAAAGTGAACCTAATGAAGTTAGCCACTCTGAGCCTCTTTCTGCCTTACCTACTGTACCTACTGGGCCTATACCAGGTCCCACATGTAACCCTGCTTATTTTGAACTTGAAAAAATGAAGCTTGAATTAGAGTACAAACGTTTTTTAGCTCAATCTGAAAGAAACCAAGAGCTAGAGTTCAGAAGAATGAAGGCCCAGGCTGAGCAGAAGCAAGCTGAGTTAACACTCGGAGAAATAGAGCTTAATCACGAATTAGAAATGAAAAAGTTGTCCGTGGAAAATGCTTCTCTCTCCTCTGGTTCTTCTAGGAGTTCCAGTCCCAAAAGACCCCGGATGCCTAAGGAATTAGTGGGTATGTATGAACCTAGATTGGATGTGTTGGATTGGTTGAAAATGTTTGAGTATAATCATGGGCTCCAGGACATCACAGAGAATGAGTTAGTTCCCTGGTTGTTCTCTAGGCTTCCCCCTGTTGCAACTGATGTGGTAATGGAGTTGGGGAGATGGATAAGAAGGATTATGAATGTGTGAAGCTAGCTTTGATAGCTAGATTTGAGAAGACCCCTTCGCAGTACCTTAAGAGGTTTAGGACCCCCAAAAAGCATGATGGTACCCCTTGGGCTACCTGGGTGAGTGGAAGTTTGAAAATCTTAGAGGGATGGATTAAGGGTTACAGAGTTAACACTTATGAAGGAATGAAGAATCTTGTAATGTTGGAGTCAATTTATGATGCCTGCTCTCCTGAGCTCAGACAGCACTTGGCTGATTCAAAGGAATTAGATTCCAGGAAGTTAGCTAAGGCTGCTGACTTGTGGGTCGCCAATAGGGCCACTCACAAGGATTCTGGGGCTGCTCAGAAAAAGGATGAGGGAGAACAGCCAAAGCAGGACTTCAAAGAGAATTCTAATAATTCCAATTCCAAAGAGGGCTCCAAACAGAACCAAAAGGGTAAGCCACCAGGGAAACCAAATCAGGCTAGTGTACCTCCTGGTGCCAAACCAGAAGAAGGTCAGAACAAGCCACCATTCCAGAAAGCATTTGGTAAATGCTTTGTTTGTGGCTCTACTGACCATGTGAAAGGAGATCCCAGATGTAAGGGTAAACCTTCAGGGGTCCAGCTTGTCTCCTTAGCCTTCGCTCCAGAGGAGGAAGTCCAAATGGCAAGTGGAAACTTTCTATTACTGGCCGATGAACCCATTGGAGTCTCAGGTAGTGTTTCTTTAGTGTCTTTGGGTCTGTGGGAAGAACAGAACATAGATGTCTATAATTCTATCCCAGATAAAAGAACAGAACATAGATGTCTATAATTCTATCCCAGATAATACTAAAGAGTATTATAAGGACAGTGTCCAGGTGAATGGTCAGGAGACTCCTGCCATTAGGGACACTGGGGCCAGCATAACTATGGTGGACAAATCGTTTTTTCAGGCTGAGGATGTTGCTAAGGCACCCAAACGCCTCACCAAGTTAGCTGGAGGGCCTGTGTAGATGCTTCCCCAAATACCAGTTCTCATCCAGTGTAATGACATGACTGTGAAGATACCTGTCAGCATACAAAGTGATGTGCCAGGAAGGGTTCTGCTGGGTAATGACTTGAAAACTCTTGGAGTAGTGTCACATACCCCCAGACCTCCTAGTAAAAGGTTACAGGACCTCACCAGACCTGCAAGGGAGAGAACCATGAGAGGTACACCCAAGGAGATGATGAAAAAAGAGATCACTCCTGCTCCACTGGAGATGTCAGCTGCTGTCTCTAAGCAATGAGAAGCAAAGGGGAAACCTAAGATTTCTAACCAGAAACCAGCAATCAGCACTCCAGTGCAGCCAACAAGGACTTCCCCTAGGTTGCCCAAAGTTACACCAGTAACTCCCCCTCCAGCTGAGGCTGAGAGGGAGGTACAACCCTGTGTGGTTGAACTAGACTCTGAAGAAGAGCTATTGGAAGGCCAGGAACTCATTGGAGATCTGGATCCTGTTGACCATCCTGAGCTGCAGTCTTTACTGGCAGAAGGTGGACCCAACCGGGCAGGCTTCAGTAAGGGACAGAGAGAATGTCCAACTCTGGAAGGTCTTCGCCACCAGGCAGATGCTCAGGCTGAAGGGCAAGAGCCTGGGAAATATAGGTAACACTGGGAAGATGGCCTCCTCTACAGTGAACCGACCGAGTCTGCACCTGGGGACAACAAACGACTTGTAGTACCCCAAGAGAACAGACCACAGTTCTTGCAGTTAGCCCATGAGATTCCTTTGGCTGGTCACTTGAGTTTCAAGAAGACTAAGGAAAGGCTCTCCCTCTACTTCTATTGGCCAAAGATGGGGGCCGAAGTAGATAAATACTGCAGGAGCTGCCACACCTGCCAGACTTCTGGTAAGGTTGGCTCCAAGAATGTGGCACCTTTAGTGCCTCTCCCAGTTGTGGGAGTCCCATTTGAGAGAGTAGGGATTGACATTGTTGGTCCCCTTGATCCTCCAACTTCCTCAGGCAACAGGTTTATACTTGTTGTAGTAGACCATGCTACTAGGTTCCCTGAGGCAATTCCTATAAGGACTGTTACAGCTCCGGCTGTGGCTAAGGCCCTCCTTGGTATTTTTACCAGGGTTGGGTTTCCTAAGGAAGTAATCTCTGACAGGGAGTCAAATTTTATGTCCCACTACATGAAAGCCATGTGGAAAACCTGCAGAGTTACTTACAAGTTCTCAAACGCATACCACCCTCAGACAAATGGGCTGGTTGAAAGGTTCAACAGAACCATGAAGAGCATGATAGGTGCTTTAGAGGACCCCCTTAAAAGAAAGTGGGACCTTCTACTGCCATGTCTTCTCTTTGCTTATAGAGAAGTCCCTCAGGAGGGAGTAGGTTATTCTCCCTTTGAACTTCTCTATGGCCATCCGGTCAGAAGTCCCTTGGCCCTGATCAAGGAGGGGTTGGAGAGTGCTCCTTCCCCCAAGCCAGTCAGAGTGACTGACTATGTGATAGGTCTCCGCAGGAGAATGTCCCAAATGATGGCAGAAGCAAGTGATAACTTGAAAGCTGGACAAGCATTGGTCAAGCACTGGCATGACCAAAAGGCTAACATGGTTGAGTTTACTCAAGACCAGCTAGTTCTCGTTATGATTCCAACAAAGCAGAGGGCCTTGCAAGACAAATGGATGGGACCCTTCAAAGTTGTGGGTAAACTTGGAGAGGTCAACTATCTGGTGGACTTGGGCAACCCCAAGGAGGCTCCGACAGTCATCCACACCAACAGACTAAAAGCGTATGTCTCCAGACCTGATGTAGGAGCTTTGCTTCTAGCATCATCAGAGGAAGAAGAAGAGAGTGAAGCTCTTCCTGATCTCCTCAGAGGCTTACCTTTAGACGAAAAAATTGAAGGAGTAAATCTCTCTTCAAATCTGACACCTGAGCAACAGGAAGAGTGCAAATCTATGTTAAATCAGTTTGTCTCTCTGTTCTCACTTTCACCAGGGTTGACACCTTGGGGACAGCATGACATACTCACTGGTGACTGTCTGCCAGTCAAAAGCAGAGGATATCGAATGTCAGAGAATGTAAGAACCCACATCAAAGGTGAGGTCAACAAGATGCTTGATCTCGGGGTAATAGAGCCCTCTACTAGTCCATGGTCTAGCCCAGTTGTGTTAGTACCAAAGGCCGGATCTAAAGAACTTAGATTCTGTGTGGATTACAGAGCTCTTAATGCAGTCACTAAGACTGATGCCCACCCTTTGCCAAGGACAGATGAGTTGGTAGATAGACTTGGTGCAGCCAAGTTCCTCAGCACATTTGACTTGATGTCAGGCTATTGGCAAATAGCCCTGACAGACCATGCCAAGGAGAAAACTGCAATTTCTACCCCAGTTGGCTTATACCAGTTTAAGGTTATGCCTTTTGGATTGAAAAATGCACCTGCCACGTTTCAAAGGATGGTAAACCAGGTTCTGAATGGGATGGAGGACTTCTGCATGGCATACTTGGATGACATAGCAGTGTTCAGCAATTCCTGGGAGGAACATGTGGACCACCTGAGATATGTTTTGCAGGCTCTTGGAAAGGCCAATCTGACCATAAAGGCAAGTAAATGCCAGATTGGACAGAGTAAAGTGGTCTACCTTGGACATGAGGTAGGAGGTGGAGAAATAAGGCCTTTGCCCAGTAAGATTGAAGCTGTGCAAAATTGGACAACACCTACTACTCAGACCCAGGTGAGAGCCTTCTTAGGTCTCACTGGGTATTACAGGAATTTCATTGAGAACTATGGGTCCATAGCTTCTCCACTGAATGTCATCTCCTCTCCTAAATTCCCTAAAAAGGTTAGGTGGAATGTGGAATGCAATCAGGCCTTTGAAACCCTGAAAAAGGCTCTTTGCCAAGCCCCAGTACTCAGAGCTCCTGACTATCACCAAACTTTCATTGTGCAAACAGATGCTTCAAATGTAGGAATAGGTGCAGTCCTCAGTCAACTGGATGGGAAAGGTAGGGAGCACCCCATTTGCTTCATCAGCCGAAAGCTGAAGGATCCTGAGACAAGGTGGGCAACAATCGAATGAGAATGTTTTGCTATTGTGTGGGCACTGAAGAAGTTTAGGCCATACTTGTATGGTTCTACTTTTGTCATTCAGACTGACCACCAACCCTTGAGATGGTTAATGCAAATGAAAGGGGAAAATCCAAAACTATTGAGATGGTCAATCTGCCTTCAAGGGTTTGATTTCACCATTGAGCACAGGTCAGGGTGTTACCATCAAAATGCTGATGGACTCTCTAGGATGTATGTCATCGACTAGAGGTATGAGGTTCATCCAGGAGTGGATTAAATCCTCCTGTCCCTTAGTCTGGGGGGGGCGAGTGTTAGGGAGAATTCTATCTTTAGGCTGAATTTCCTAACCTAGTGAGTCCCCCAGCAGCTTTGCTGGATTTCTGGGGTTTGTTTTTCTCCTCCTGCCAAGAGTGAGACTCTTTTTCTACGACTCTTGGACATGATTTATGGTATTACTTTGACTGGTAATGTGTTTTATGGGCTATTTGGTCCTTTACTCCATAGGGTCTCATGTGTTTTTCCTATGTGTGTCACACAGCACCCTCCGTGCAGTAATACAGGGGTGTCATAGTGACACCCCACCATAGACTCCATACCCTGGGACTGACTACTGTCTCCCAGGGCATGTAAAGTCACCATTGGCTTTACTAGACCCAAATTATTAACAGAAACCAGTACAAACCATCATATTGTGGACGTACTGGTCGGGGCAATTCGATTGCCCCAGGGTCTGTTAGTCGATGGGGCACGTCTCCGTCCCCCCTGATCAAGTTTTGGCTGGTGGCAGTGGAAACTACTTTTTATATTCGACCGCGAATATTTTCCTATGGGATTTTCCCATTGTTCGAGGCAACCAACTTTAATTATTTAATGCTCATAGCCTTGAACATACCGCTGGTTTATTTAATTAATATTAATTCTCCGGTTGGTATTTTTTGGCAAGACTCGATTCTAAAATGGCGTTTGTGTTCTCTTCTGTGACTCCAACCCAAGTCGAGCCCTTTGTTCCACTTTTTGGCGGGCTTCTCCACAGAAGCCTCCAAAAGTGGTGCCACTCTGTCTGGGTACCACACGGGGTGTGGGAGGGGGTTAAGGCACCCTGGACCGAGTTACCTTGGTAACTCAGGTCACACTCTTGTGTGATTGGCCCAAGTGGTGAGCCGGCCAGCTCACCACTTATCATGTTTGAGTGACAGCTAGGCTGAGTGAATGGGGGTTTTCTGCATAAAAGCAGGGCTTTGGGGACTGGAACTTCAGAAGTCGCCACAGGACCTAAGAATCCGACGAGGGAGAAGCTGAGCCGACCTACCACGACACCACCACCGGTGGAGCCCTGCAGAACCGACTCACCACTTCCCGACGACAGAGAAGATCTCCCGGCTGGAGAGTCTTCTTCCCCTGACTGGTGGGCACAACCAGTTTACCTTGCTTTCTTCGCACCCCAGCCCAGTTTGTGGTCGAACTGCCCGTGCCAAGCACCCCGGCAGCCGAATAGCCACTCACCACTGAACCGCGAATCACCGGACTGCTCCTTGTACCTGAGAAACTCTGCGGCTGGTTTCTTCCCTGGCAGTGCAACAGACTCCTGTCTTCCTCCACGACGAGATCCTCTCTTCCCCCGGATGAAGCACCGACTTGCATCCGCTGCCAGGAACAACTGCCCCTGCTGGAGCATTATCACCACTAATAAGGTACCGTGTCCGCCAGGCCTCCCATTCTAAAGATTGCAACAAGGTAATAATAACTCCTCAACCTTCTGGACTGGGCTGGCCGCCTTGACCCTCTAACTGGTCCCTTTCTTTGGTCCAACTCCTTTTTGAACCGTTACAAGACTTTTGTGCACTGCAACCGTGTGACCTTGGACACATTTCATTTTGATCCTCTTAAAGCGGATCCAGGCTATTGACTCTGAATTCACGGTGCTACTTTGCCTTTCTCTCTTGTGTGTTCGTGAAAAAGTGTTGGGATATGTTTCAATTTATTCTCTGCTTTTCTCTCCCTTTTTAAAACAAATTATTAGAGTGCCTTCTATGTTAAGCGCTCACTGCTGTCTGAAAATAAGTGGGGCTTTACTTAAGACTTGTCTAATATTCTTTTAAGGGAGTGTATATCTTTTAGTGACTGTGTTTTTGAATTGCTTACTATTAGTGCCTGTGTGTTTTTCTAGATGTGGTTTTAAATAAATAATTATATCTCTTTTACACCAAGCCCTGGTCAGTGTTTACTTGTTCTACTGTAATCTCTTGACCTATTGTGAATACTCTGTATACTGCCTAACTCTTCTTGAGGGAAGTCTGACTGCTCAGCCACAGCTACCAAGTGAATCTGTGTGGTACAGACTGCTACCAAGTGGTTTTACTGCCAAACACCTGTAGTCCTATATGTTTTGCAGTGGTCCCAGAGGGAACTGCACAGGTTTCTGCCTAACACCTGGCCACAGGTGGTAGACGGGGATACTTTCTTTGGAATTCCAGAGTGTGCCCGTGGGCCAGCACGTCCAGCACCCAGCGATCGGTGGCGATGGACTCCCACATGCTGGCGAATTTCGCCAGCCAGCTTCCCACCGGGGTGCATCGTTGGGGGCCCAAAGCCATGGCCGGTTCAATCTTGCTTCACCAAGACCTTGGTGCATTGTCCTCCTTGGCAACGACGACGTCCTCCGGTCTTGCTGTGGCCTCTGTAGGCCTCTTGCGACGATGAACGGGCAGCTTGGCGGTACGACGAGGAACTGCCACCAAATCCTTTGGAGGCACCTTGAGACTTGCCTTCGGAGGTCCAAAAGGGCGGCCGTCGTTGGTGGAGAGAACCCAAGGCCCGGGCCGTCTCGGTGTCCCCCTTGATGGCCTGCAGTGACTCGTCCAGTGCCTTGCCAAACAGGTTGTTCCCGTCAAAGGGCATGTCCAGTACCCTGGTCAGCACGTCCTGATGGGAATCGGTGGCCTTAAGCCAACCGTGCCGGCACAGGCAAACGCTGTTGCCCATCTGGCGAAAGCTGGTGTCAGCAATGTCGATGTCCAATGTTATGGCGTGGTCTAAAGCCACCTCGCCTTTCTGCAAAATTTCAAGGGCTTCCGCCCTCTTGTCGTCTGGGAGGAAGTCCAGGAGGGGAGCGATCTTGAACCACAGCTCCCGGTCGTAGCGTGCCACGATCGCTAGGGCGTTGGCCGCTTTGATGGTCGTCGACACTGACGAGATGACTCGTCGCCCCATGGCGTCCAGCTTCTTCCCCTCGCCGTCCGGTGGGGAAGTGGAAGTTGATCCCGTCGCCCCAGCCGATTTCTTCTTCTTGGCCGCTGCGGAGACCACCGAATCCTGGGACGGCTGAGCTTTGAGACACATCGGGCGGAATCGGGGACCTGGTACTTCTTACCATACCGGTCCCTCTTTGCAGGAGCCGTGAATGGGTTCTTGAGTAGCGACAGTCCTTTGTCCCAGATGTCCTCTAGTAATGGTACTGAGAGGACTGTCTTCCTCTTGGCCTCCCGTCGCTGGTAGAGGAAACCCTCCTTCTTCTGTTCTTTGGGACAAAGTTGGAAGAGCGCTGAAGCCCTGGCGATCATGGCGTGGAAAGAGCCAATTTCGTCAGGAGGGGGTCTAATCGATAGGCTGAAAAGAGGATTCCCTCCGGGGTGGCAGGGAAACTCTAGGCCCGGAAGTCATCTCCACTGGGATAGCCTACACAGGCTTCGCCAGGGCCGCCACGACTCCTTCAATCAAGGCCTTAGCTGGGTGAAACAGGGCCTTCGCGACTTTGGGCGCACCTGAGGCCTTCACCTTGGGGGGAGGGTCGCTGCCTTGCTCCCCCTCGGCTGGTGCCGTCGGGATCGAATGGGGCTTCTCCCGAAACTTACCCGGGTTCTCTGACTTCCTCTTCACCGAGCCAGAGCGTTGGCTTGTGGTTGATGGCGTCAGTGATATTGTGCTCTGCCTGGCAACCAAGGAGCCTGAACCATTGGTGCTCCCGGTGCCCATGGACTCGCAGTGATTTGCCTTTTGTTGGGCCCCGTCGCCGGAGTGTCCTCAAAGGTCTTAGAAGACTGCTCGGACTTCCTCTTCTTCTCACCTGCTGCTGGGCTTTTCCCCTCCAGCCAGTTGGTGAGTCGGGTACGACGATCTTGCCCGCTCAGACATGCTCTTACAAAACGCACAGTCCTTCTCCAAGTGCGATTTGTCATCGTGAAGGCAGTAGAGGCACCGAGAGTGCTCATCTTCCTTGAAGACATTCTGTAATCCGCATCCAGGGCAGCTCCTGAACAGCTTGGATCCAGGCGTCGTGTTTCCTTTGTCTTGGGCCATGTCCACAGGGGGTAGGCCTCTAAGATCTTCCGGAATCCTCCAAGAAGTGAAAACTCAATGAAAATTCGCCCTTAAGGGCGAAGAAAATTCTGAAACGGGTCCCCGTTGATCGGAAGTCGAATCAGTGGAGCTTGAGGCTCGATTGGTAAACTCTTCGAAAAATTCAAAACGCAGTAAAAGCTAGAGAGCTATAGCACGAGGACTCCCAACATTTGAACGTGCGGTAAAAATCTGAAGATGGCTGCCAGAGGAGGGGCTTAGGTAGAGGGCAGTCATTGGCTGGTGGCAGTATGACCCAGAGACCAGTGATTGGTTACTAGTGGAAAGAAAGTTCAGAAACAAAACTGAAACTGATTTTTTCTTTACCGAGGTTTCCCAGCCTGATGACGGGGAATATTCATGAGCATGTGAATCCATGCCAGACCCCATGCTGGAGAAATCTTGGTATATGATCTCCATGGATTTAATCGTGGAGCTCCCTTTAGTATAACAGTATGATACTATATGGGTTGTCATCGATTATTTCACCAAAATGGCAATATTTGTACCTTGTCATGGGATTCCATTTGCCCCGGTATTGGGAGATTTGTTTCTTAAGTATGCTTTCTGTTTTTTGGGATTTTCTTCAATCATAGTCTCCGATAGACACTCTCAATTTACGTCTCATTTTTGGACCACCCTGACCGCTTCATTCGATATTGAAAACTGAAATTCCAGTGCCTACCACCCACAAACGGATGTGCAAACTGAAAGGTAGAATGCAACTCTAGAACAGTACCTGCGTAGCCTAAGTCTGCAACACCAAGACAACTGGCTGTCGTTACTTTTTTCTGCCGAATTCACGTACAAGAATTCCATACACTCATTAACCAGTTCTTCCCCTTTCTATGCTTTGTATGGACAAAATCCACGATCTATCCCTCTGGGTCCTTCTCTTACAACAGAAAACCTGGCCACCCACAGTAGTATCCAAAATCTAACTGCACTAAACATGGAGGTGAAAGAATATCTGGTCCAGGCACAAAGTCGAGTAAAGGAATTCGTGGAAATATTGGAATGAAAGAATGGCTTTCAACAAAAAACCTTTGAATAACTTGTAAGCGCAAATTGTTGCCTCGATATTTTGGCCCATACACTAAAGTATGCGTCCTGAATCCGGCCACTGTTTGCTTGGAATTGCCTTCACACTGATGTGTCCACCCAGTGTTTCAAGTCTCTTTGTTAAAAGAGTACTCCCCTAATACAAGTGGTCGAAGTGTATGAAAAAAAGTAGTGGAACTATGTTCCCTACTAGCCTGCCCTTGCTCCCCACAAACCCCATTGCTACACAGAATACAAGCTCCCAAACTCATGTGCTTGCTGTTTCAGGGAACGTTCAGTGCAGTGCACTGAAAGTGCAAGTTTCAACTTCTTCCTACACTTTTATTTGAACACGAAACCATTAACGGTTTCTTCTCCTGCCCATTTCAACCACTGCCTAATACCAGACTGCTGGTACCTCTGGTTTCCCCCATGACTGAAGGTTCCAAAAAATATGAGGTCAGTGCCATATTGGATACTAAACCATTGAATGGCAATCGCCTTTATTATATCGACTGAAAAGGTTACGGTCCTGAGGACAACACAACCGATAGAGAACATTCATGCTCCATTGTTGTTGGCTCAATTCCTTGCTTCACGCAGAGTGTCCTGTCCATTGGGGGAGGATACTGCCACGATTCATGGCAAACAAGGCCTATGCAAACCACGTAAATCATCACTTTCGGTTTTGCAATGCTGGCGGTTGCCATGGCACCTACACAGACGCTGTGAACAAACGCAACTTACGATCGTGCTTACAAGCGCGCCGGGTAAATATCGGGTCGCCTTGGTTTCCCGACATGAGGCACAACAGAAACACATAGTACTTCTCCCGTTTTCCCCATAAAGCACTGCAGTACCCGAAGGCTGGCACTGCTGATCGAAAAGTCAGTGTCAGGGTTTTTTTCTGCGCTCTTCCTTGCAGTTCCTCTGCTGATTCCTGTTGTCACCCAGAAGGTTCGATTTGACAACCTCTTGGAATTCGATTTTGGTACCTTTAACTCTCTGTTCTACATGGTATTGACCCTTTGCTCTGACCTTGGATTGCTTTGTTTTTTCCTTTTTGCTGTGTCGATTGATTCATTTCCTGGTCATTGTGGAACTTGGGTAACATAGAGTAGTTTTCTGGGAATTTAACTGTGTACTGTACTTTGGACGCTATGCTGAATTTGTACACAGGAAAGAATCATTAGCTGCACCCTCGTGCTGCCCAGGATAGTAGCCTACTAACCACACTAATTACCCTGTTCTTTCCGCTCCTAGTTTTTTTCCTTGGATTCTTTTTTCCTATTTATGATTTTCCTCTATATATTTCCAGTGAGTTCCCACTGATATTTTTTTGCCATCAGACGTTTCCTTAGGAATAAAAGCCTAGCGTCCACCTAATCAGGTTAGCCTCATCTCTTTACGTTTATTAGATATAATTTTCCGCTACTTGTTACTAAATCTATTCCTTATTTATTTTACAGCCTGGAGCATGCCTAGTGGTATTTTTTGCTCTTTCAGTTGAATCGCAATATCTAAACGGGCAGAGTGGTGCTTCAAGGGGAAGCTCACCCTAAGATAGGAGACCCTAAATCCTGGTCTGGGGTTCCGTTTGTCCCAGAGAAGATTGACCTTTCCGATCTCCAATCCTGTTTGTGTGTACTACTGACAGCTCTACCCTCCATTGGTAAACAAATAGCAGGATGAGGAGACTGCAGAAGATATAACAGACTTTTTTTACCATTGCGAGTACAATTGCTCCTCATAGTGACCCGTGTGGATGGAGTGAATGCTGCACCTCTGTCTGTTACCACAACTACCACTTTTCAACAGACAGCAAGGCAGCAGCAGCCCAAAGGACCTGCCATGCTAAAGCCCTTGTACAGTCAATAACTGAGTGTTAGGCAGAATTACATGCAGTATCCTTTGGGAACACCACACACAATTTATTTTTTATTTTTTATTTTATTGGTTTAAATTCAAACCTTTAAAATGTTACACAAACAAAACAACAATTAAAACATTAATATTGTGCCCCAGCTATCCTCCTCCCTTCTCACTTCCCATGTCATGTAATTCCAGAGGACCTCGCCTGATCGAGGTTTTCGCGTTACTGAATCGTCCTTAAATTTACTTGACATCTTTAGCTAGGGGTCATTCAATTGCATTTTATAGTCTCTCTTCAATTACGGCCAAAAAAGAAGTCAGGGGCATAATTAATTTCATGTCCAAACCATTCCACATTCTCTGCCACCATTCCTCCGTGCACACCGACTGATGGTCATCATACCACTGGCCCACATGAATAGATCTTTCATCCTTTAGTTCCGGACAGAAAAGCACAAGGTACTTGAGGGATTCCAGCTCATTGTTGCAAAAGCGACAAGTGAAATTTAGTCCTACATTACAAGCCCAATGGCTAGTCCGCTCCTTAGTTTTAATCGCATTTAGCCGGAATAACATGAAAAGTCTGCTGGCTTTCGAATTTGGGAAGCGATTCAGATATATTTGTAGCACATTGTAGCCTCTTGCTTCGGCAGGAGCGTCTTTCATCGTGCTAGCAGATTGGTGCTCACTACATGTACTAATCCAATCGGCACGCCAAATCATCACTTTAGCTGCCGTAGGATTTGAGTGGAGAGTTTCCAAACTGATATTATTAATTCTTAAGAGGTCTTCACATCGTTTCACCCATTGAGATAGAATATCTGGGCCTCTAGCTGACGCATTGTGGAAGATCTTGAATTGGAAGATTCCCTCCTCGGCTCTGGATTTCTGAAAAAAGGCTAGTTGGTTACAGCACATCCGTGCATGCAGCGAAACTAGGGCGAGTTCATACCTTATGCAGGCTGTAGAAATTCCGATTGGTAAGCTTAATGCCTTGGTCCAGAACGTGTGTTCCAGTAAAACCCAATGGGTCGACGGGCATCCAAAGGCGTTTTCCGCACCGTAGGTCAGGATCGGGACCACTTTCTGTTCGTATAAGTTTGATAGCGGCCGCATTGAAAAACGCCCGAATTTTCTGTGTATCACAAGACCCTGACATGCCAGATGGCCGCATTTCCTCTTGGATTCAGCTACCCAAGGCTCATCACAGATACTAGAGTTCAGAATCATACCCAGGTACTTTACGCTTTTTGAAATACGTAGTTGATCTTGATCTAATGACCACACGTATTTTGAGACCCTTGACTTTTGGCTTGTTCTTAAGTTCTCAAACACCAGTATTTCAGTCTTTGCTGTGTTTATCTTCAGATTGTTCATGCTCACATAATTTTGCACTGCCTCAAGTTTGCGTTGAAGGCCAATCGGGGTTAGATCTAAGATTACCAAATCGTCGGCGTACAACAACCAACTTAACTACGATGAATTGAGCTTAGGTGGAAAAGCCTTCACAGATTGAATCGCTTCACTGATGTCGGAAATGAAAAGACAAAAAATTGCAGCTGCCAAAGGGCATCCCTGTTTCACCCCTTTGAGCGTCTTAATTTGAGCTGACAGGGAACCTGATTGATCTAGTCGAATAGCAATTGAAGTGTCTGTGTGAAGTTCTTTAATTGCTGCAAGTAAATCTGCCAGACAACCCCACACTTCCATTTTTTGCCACAACGCTTCCCGATCAATCATGTCAAATGCCATAGAAAAGTCGACAAAGGCAAGATACACTTTCGTGTTAGCTCGCAGGGCTTCCATTTTCAGTAGGTTTAGGACAAGCAGGTTCAGGGAACACCCAACAAATTTCACGAAACCTGCTTGTCTTTCATCCACTCTTTTAGCTGTTCTGGCCCAGTTGATCAATTTTGTTTGCAGCAAAGACGCGTAAATCTTACCCAGTACCTCAAGCAGAGCCACCGGATGATAATTTTTCGGTGAAGATCTGTTTCCTTTCTTGAAAATTGGCACTATTATCCCTGTCTTCCATGAGGTTGGCACTTGTTTTTGCGAGTTGATTCTTTCAAAAAAATCAGAACACAGGTCAGCCCAAAGATCAGCAAACTGTTTGATCATGAAATTCGACAAACCGTCGGGACCCGGCGCCCTAGAGTTTTTTGCTCTAATGATTACCTCTCGGATGTCATCCCTTGTAAAGTGTAAATTCCATGATGCTAGGTTAGATGTTGCCAAGTTCGGAGCAAGAATTTTGTGATATAGCGCAGTGAAATGATGCACCCACTCAGTTTCTGGAACCAGGCATACTTGCAATGCCTCTTGCGGTGTTTCCATGCAATTAATGGTTCGCCAGAACTCGCCACTGTTCTTATTTGTTAGGGTCTTCAACATAGCCTCCGCATCATTCTGGTGTAGTACAAATTGATGCCTTTAAATCCAATTTTTATAGGACGGTTTGGTTACTTTGTTTCTTGTCGTTATTTCTTCCTTTGGTCCTTGATTATTTTTCGGGATTTCAGCTCTCATAGTTCTTTTGCGCTGCATCACTATTAGATCGAAACAGTGTTTTTTCTGAAATTAGCAGTTTTTCATTCCATTGTTTTTGGCTTTAAATTGCGACAATATAGGCGCATATTCAATCTCCTCTGGTGTCGACTTAAATTGGGAGCATATATTGGCCACCTCATGTTCCTCCAGTCTTACACGTAGGCGATTTGATTCCACCCGAAATTCTGTGCCCCATTATTTGCTTTGCACGTCTCTTATATCTTGACATTTTAATACCAGCATTTCATGGTCACTGTTGACCATTGCAAGAATATTCATGGTCTTTATCCTTGCATGCATCGTATCAGAGGCAAAGATATAGTCGATGATCGAGCTTTGGCTTTCACGCTGCCATGTATGCTTCGCCGGAATGTCTCCTTGGGTACAGCCGTTTAACATTGATAGACCTCTTGCGTTCAGTTCTTCTGACCAGGTTTTAGCTAATTGACCTTTGGTGACACTCTGTGGTTTGCAAAAGTCAATATTTAGATCACCACAGACTATCAAGCCACTTCCACTGGTTGACTCTAGCAGGTTATCAATTATTGAGGTAACCTGATCAATGAATGAATATGTCCCGGTCCATCGATGGTTCCAATATAAGTTGATTATGTGGATCACATCGTACACTTTCGGTGAACCAATGATTTTTCTTATCTCACAAACTTGAATGTAGGGCGTATAGTTCTTAGAATTTAGCAACTGGTAGCCCGAGGACCGTTTGACATCGTTAAGAGCCCTGCTAACTGTTAAGACGGATTTCTGAACTCTGTCCTGGTGGCGCAGAAGTTCAGAAGGCCAACCTAATTACTTGGAACAGGGTAACCTCTGGACGAGCCAGACCAATCAAGGTAGCGATCGCGGCGGTGAAGACTAGGTCTCAAGAGGGGTGAGGGTGACTGAAAGCCCGCAATGAGCACACAAAGCAAGAGCGCTTACAGACTACTCCAAACAGTTGTTATATCAAAAATATATACACATTTATTTTAAGGCCTTTAAAACAATGACCGTAGCGAGAAAATCACAATATCACAATATTAAACCAACACATACCATATCAACACAATATATATACAAATACAACAGTCGCTAGCGTTATAAGCACGAAATGTCTAGTCCACCTGCAAGGGAAGGAAAACAGGCAGTGCGATAACGCTTTAGACTCAGTTCGCCTTCAGAGGCACCTAACTAGATGGAAGTCCGAGCCCTGCGAAGAGTGGAGCCTTGTGCTCAAAGTACCTGCCACGCCGGTGCCAACGGGCAAAAGGGGAAGCTCTTCGGAGGAAGTCAGGCAGTTCGGGTTAGTGCACAGCAGAAGGAGAACAGGTTCCGCAACTCAAGCGCAGCCTCCACAGCGAGCAGAAGCAGAGCGCGAGTACGGACAAAAGGGTGCTGTTTTTACACAGCGGGGAAAAGCAATGGGCTACTGCAGGAGGGTGACCAGATCCTAGCAAAACTACTCACCGGTCCCCGAAGCAAGCAGACCCAGGCTTCTCCACGTAAGTTTCAGCAGCTGGCAGGTTCAGAAGAGCAGGGAACGCCTCGTAGTCGTGTAGAGCAAAAAGACGTCCCAATCGACGAAACCAGCACAGTTTGTTGCCGCAGCAGGACAACGGAGCGGCCGTGTGTATTCGAGCCAAATGTACACTCCTCCCTTCAGACTTGGGAACGCCAAGTGTACGAAGCGTGGGAGAGTGACCAGGACTCGGAATACAACACAACCTGGCGGCGGTTACAGAGCAGGACTCCCTTGTAAGCTGGTCAGTCAACTGGATGGCCCAGAGACACTTCCGAAGGCTTACTTGGCAGGAGATGATGAAGTCGCCGGGAATAGCTGTTCCTGCTATTCCAAAGGTCGAAGCACCAGTACAGGCCTTCTGGTTCGATCAAAGGAGGAAAGGGTTTCACAGGACGACAGCAGTGCAAAGGAGGAGTCCTTCAGCGGGTCACCAGCGATTCCTCGGTCCAGCCTCTTGGTTGCAGGATACTTGGCTCCTGTATTCCTTCGTTCGTGAGAACTCAGGAGATCGACATGGTAGTGGTGTTTCCAGCTCCCTCTTATCCACGGTTCCCTTCGCGCCAAAACGGAGGGGAGCCAATGGGAGATCCGCTCATCAACACACATACCATACGCGGACCAATCACGGACCACGGTGGTCCCAGGCATTCACACCACCCTAGACTCTCTGGCACCCAGGATGTGTATTGGGACCAGACATCCCAGCCCACACCCTGGAGGCACACAAACGACATGTAGAAGCCCGCGAAAGCAACCACGTTTCGCGGGAAAGTACATGCCCAAATAAGGAAGGCCCCGGGTCGCTCGACCTGGGGAAGGTGAAGGGAGCAAGACGGTCAGTGGACAAGACAAAGGAGCCTCGTGGTCTGGCCATTTTGGGAGCCAGGCCACCATTTTGGGTTCAGTGCGAAAAACGTGCTCAGAACGCCAAAAGGAGCTCAAAATAAACAAAACGATCGCTGCCACCATTCCAGTCCCTGAATGACTTGCACTGATCAAAATACCATCCTAAAAGAGTATCTAGGGCCTGTAGAAGGCTAGAGACCCAAGAGAGCTGTAACTTAGCTTACAGTGCCCTCTTGTGTCATGTTGCACTAAAGCCGCAACACGATAAAAGAAACTACGGGAAACAGCGTTCCCCGGTACTGACTGTCTTAAGGGCATGTCAGTTTCCCCATAAGGAAAGGAGCGAAAGCCCAGAGGAATGCGGCAGAAGGCTGCACTTCTCTGGCAAAGTCAAGAACAAGGTGAAAAACAACAGCAAAAAGTTTAGGGGTTGCCACATGGAAGGAAAATTACCTACAATTACGAAATCTTTCCTAACACTCGCCCCTCCCAGACTATGGACAGGGTGAACTAATCCACCCCTGGATGAGTCTCTTGTTCAGGTCGGTTAAACATTCTGGACAACCCATCAGCATTGCTATGTTGGACACCTGGCCTATGCTCAATAGTGAAGTCGAAGCCTTGTAGACTTATGGACCACCTAAGCAACTTTGGATTCTCCCCCTTCATGTTCATTAGCCACTTTAACGGCTTATGGTCAGTCTGCACAGTGAAGTGGGTCCCATAGAGGTAGGGCCTCAGCTTCCTTAGGGCCCACACAACAGAGAAACATTCTTTCTCTACCGTGGACCATCTGAGCTCTCTGTCCTTAAGCTGGCGACTAATAAAACCGATAGGGTGTTCCTTACCCTTCTCATCTACTTGTGATAGTACAGCTCCTATCCCAGTGTCAGAGGCGTCCGTCTGCACGATAAAAGGTCTTTGATAATCAGGGGCCCTGAGGACAGGGGCCTGGCACAAGGAGTCTTTTAAGCCATTGAAGGCCTTCTCACACTCGTCGGTCCAAGTTACCTTCTTGGGTTTCTTCGGAGTTGTGAGGGCAGTCAGAGGAGCAGCTATGGTGCCATAGTCTGCCATAAAATTGCGATAATACCCCGTGAGTCCTAAGAAGGCTCTCACTTGGGTTTGCGTAGTGGGGGTAGGCCAGTCTTGTACTGCTTGTACTTTACTGGGTAGAGGCTGTATCCTCCCTCCACCTACTTCATGTCCAAGGTAAACCACTGAGCCTTGTCCAATCTGGCATTTAATAGCCTTTATGGTCAAGTGGGCTTTCTGAAGAGCCTGGAGCACAATCCCGAGGTTTTTCACATGGTCTTCCCAGGTGGCACTGAAAACTGCTATATCGTCCAGATATGCAAGACAGAATTCGTCCAACCCATTCAACACATGATTCACAAGCCTCTGGAAAGTGGCAGGTGCATTCTTCAACCCGAACGGCATTACCCGGAATTGGTAAAGGCCGTCTGGAGTAGAAAATGCTGTCTTCTCCTTGGCATGTTCTGCTAAAGCTATTTGCCAATAGCCAGCAGTGAGGTCAAACGTGCTGAGGTACTTGGAGGCACCCAAAGTATCCACCAGCTCATCTGTTCGAGGCAAGGGGTGTGCATCTGTCTTGGTGACAGCATTCAGAGCCCTGTAATCCACGCAGAACCTCAATTCAGAAGTGCCTGCCTTTGGAACCAACACCACAGGGCTGGACCAAGGACTACTAGAGGGTTCAATCACCCCAAGACCTAACATCTTGTTGACCTCGGTCTTAATATAAGACCGTACTTTGTCTGACATCCTGTATCCCCTACTTTTGGTAGGTACACTGTCTCCTGTGTCAATGTGATGTTTGCACCAAGGTGTCAAACCAGGGGACTGTGAAAACAGGGGGGAAAACTGCCTAAGCAAACTTTTCACCTCAGCCTGCTGATCAGAAGTCAGGTGAGGGGCCACTCGGACACCCTCAAAGGAGCTATCTGAAGGACCGCTTTGGAACAGGTCGGGAAGAGGTTCAGACTCCTCTACCTCAACGTCTGAAGCCAGTAGCAGTGCTGCGATTTCGACTCTTGGGACGAAAGCCTTCAGCCTATTCACGTGGAACACTTTTGGAGCCTGTCCAGGCCTTCCAAGGTCCACTAAATAGTTGACCTCACCCAGGGGCTCCACCACTGTGTAAGGGCCTGACCATTTGTCCTGTAAAGCTCGAGGCCTTATGGGATTCATGATCAGGACTTGCTGACCAGGTGTAAAGTTGATGAGGGAAGCTTTCTGGTCGTACCAATGTTTCACCAGCGCTTGCCCTGCCTTCAATTTATCACTAGCCAAGCCCATCAGAAGTACCATCCGTTTTCTGAGCCCTAGCACATAATCAACTACATTGGTAGTAACAGGGGGAGTGGGCATCTCCCATCCCTCTTTGACGATGGCTAAGGGTCCCCGTACGGGATGACCGAACAGAAGTTCGAAGGGGCTGAAGCCAACACCCTCCTGTGGTACCTCTCGGTAGGCAAACAGTAAGCATGGTAAAAGAAGATCCCATTTTCTTCTCTGGGGCTCCTCCAGAGCCCCAATCATGCTCTTTAACGTTCTGTTGAAACGTTCCACCAGACCATTGGTCTGGGGGTGGTATGCAGAAGAGAACTTGTAGGTGACCCCACATTCTTTCCACATAGCCTGCATATACTTCGACATAAAGTTGCTGCCACGATCAGACACAACTTCTTTAGGGAAGCCAACCCTAGTAAATATGCCGAGTAAAGCTTTTGCAACTGACTTGGCAGTTACAGTTTTCAATGGGATGGCCTCAGGATACCTGGTTGCATGGTCGACCAGCACCAGGATAAACCTATTGCCCGAGGATGTTTGCGGGTCAAGGGGACCAACAATGTCGATCCCTACCCTTTCAAATGGTACCCCCACAACTGGGAGCGGTACCAACGGAGCTTGGATTGTCGCGCCAACCTTACCAGACAACTGGCAGGAGGCACAACTCCTGCAGTGACTTTCTACTTGCACCCCCATCTTGGGCCAGTAGAAGTGCATGGATAACATTTGCTTGGTCCTCTTCATACCAAGGTGACCAGCAAGGGGAACTTCATGCGCCAACTGCAGGAGGAAGGGCCTAACAGCAAGGGGAACCACCAACCTCCTATGGTCTCCTTCTGTAGACTCTGTGGGCTCACTATACAGGAGTCCACCTTCCCAATAAATCCTATGCTTCCCAGGAGGTTCACCCTCAAGCTGGGAGCAGGCCTGTCTCCTTAGGCCTTCCAGAGATGGGCACTCACGTTGGCCTTTACTGAATTCGTCCCTATCAGGACCTCCTTCAACTAACAAGTCTTTTAGTTCAGGATGATCGTTGGGGTCAAATACTTCAGGCATCGCCACCTCCTCGTCAGGCCTGGGCGATTGACCAACTTCCTCCACCGCAGTGGTAGGCGAGCTCGGGGGAATATTCTCTTTCCCTCGTCGTTTTGACTTGTAGACTCCTTTCGCCTTGGGTTTCCCCTTTGGCTGGGGCGGCGTATTGGACTTGGCCAATGCTGCCCGTGCTTGAGACCGTGTGTAGGGTCTTTCGGCAGTGTCTCCTACGAGCCCTAAAGCTCTGAGATCATTACCCAACAAGACCTTTCCCGGGACGTTTCTCTGAATGCTCACTGGAATCCTGACTGCTGTACCATTTAAAGTAAGATTTACAGGTATTACGGGAAACATACGGAGGGGGCCGTCAGCCAACTTAGTGGGCATCAGAGTAGCTCTGGCAACTTCCTCTGAGTCTACCAAGGTAGAATCCACTACAGTGCGACTGCACCCACTATCCCTAAGAGCTGGAGTATCCACTCCATTGATCAGCACACTGTCTTTAAAGTAGTGCTTGGTATTATCCGGAATCCTAGCATAAGCCTCTGCGACTTTAGGCTCCCAGGAACCCAGGGACACTAAAACTACCTCAGCCTCTATTCCGCTGGGAAATGAGTCTGAGGAGAAGGATGCTCCTGTAATCTCTTCTTCCTCGTAGGAGGAGAAGGCCAGATTAGCGGAGTGGACCCCCAAAGGTCTAACCTTAAAACGGGGATCCCCCTTCACGTGGTCAGTTGCTCCACAAGAAAAACAAGCCCCAGTGGGTCTGTTTACGTAGGGAGGCTTATTGTAACCAGAGTTCTGTTTCGGAGGCTGACCTCCACTACCCTGTGAGTTCTCTTGTGTCTTACCCTTGTTTTTCTTTTTGTGGCCCTTATGGGAAGAAGATTTAGCAGATTCCCCACCCTCCATATCTTTGGACTTTTTCCCTTCCTCCTGCTTACCAGGATGAGTTTTGTCCTTATGGGACACTCGATGTGACACCCATAAGTCTGCTGCAATGGCCAGCTTCTTAGGATCTATCTCCTTCGAATCGGCCAAATGCTGCTTAAGCTCCGGGGAAGAAGAAGCAAAAATGTGTTCCAGCATGACAAGATTTATCATGCCTTCGAAGGTAGAAACCTTATAACCTTCAACCCAGCCAGTTAAGTTTTTCAAAGATTCAGCGACATAAGATACCCAAGTACCACCTTCCTTTTTCTTATACTCTCGAAAACGCTTTAAATATTGGGCCGGAGTCTTCCCAAACTTTAAAATGAGAGTTTGCTTTAACATTGCGAAATCAGCTCGCTCAGCCTTCGACATTTCCATGATGGCACTACAGCCAGAATGGGGCAGTCTACTGAGCAACCACGCAATCTTATCAGCATTGTCAACTTCTTGAACTTCGCATGCATACTCAAACGCATTCAGCCAGTCCATAATGTCATTCCTTTCTTCATACACACTGAGCAGATCTTTCGGAAACCGTGGATGAGAGGAGGCCCCAGACCCATGTCCAGGACCCTTGGACCCATTTGCAACCTGAAGCTTGGCCAGTTCCAACTGGTGATCCCTGTCTTTCTGTTTTTCTGCCTGTTCGATTTTTAGTTTGGCTATGCTGAATTCAAGCTCCTGCTGCCTAAACCGCAGCTCTTGCTTCTTGAATTCAAGCACAGCCTCCCCATCAGCACTGGCAGAGGAAACATTAGACATCACATCCTCCCTGTCCTCGTGGTCGCGATGGATCAGTGCAGCGGCAGAACCGTCGGTTCTACCAGTGAGAGCAGCCCCACCACCTTCTGCACTGTCCTCAGAAGTTATAGCGTCAAGCTGCGCTTCTTGCCACGCCACGATTCTTTGGATCATTTCCAATTTAGTGCCTTGAGAGGAAACACCTCTCTCCGCACACATCTTCTTCAATGTTTCTGATTTGGAAGCATTTAAAGTTAACAAGGTATTTGTTTCCATACTGTTTGATAGGACTATGGCCTTTTTAAAGTTATACTACAACAATTCACTAAGTGTACTGGTTGGAATAACCTGAAATGCCTTAGTTCGTGCGCAACACTGGATACCTTCAGTCGTATCCCACCGCTGTACACCAATTTGTTAAGACGGATTTCTGAACTCTGTCCTGGTGGCGCAAAAGTTCAGAAGGCCAACCTAATTACTTGGAACAGGGTAACCTCTGGACGAGCCAGACCAATCAAGGTAGCGATCGCGGCGGTCAAGACTAGGTCTCAAGAGGGGTGAGGGTGACTGAAAGCCCGCAATGAGCACACAAAGCAAGAGCGCTTACAAACTACTCCAAACAGTTGTTATATCAAAAATATATACACATTTATTTTAAGGCCTTTAAAACAATGACCGTAGCGAGAAAATCACAATATCACAATATTAAACCTACACATACCATATCAACACAATATATATACAAATACAACAGTCGCTAGCGTTATAAGCACGAAATGTGTAGTCCACCTGCAAGGGAAGGAAAACAGGCAGTGCGATAACGCTTTAGACTCAGTTCGCCTTCAGAGGCACCTAACTAGATGGAAGTCCGAGCCCTGCGAAGAGTGGAGCCTTGTGCTCAAAGTACCTGCCACGCCGGTGCCAACGGGCAAAAGGGGAAGCTCTTCGGAGGAAGTCAGGCAGTTCGGGTTAGTGCACAGCAGAAGGAGAACAGGTTCCGCAACTCAAGCGCAGCCTCCACAGCGAGCAGAACAGAGCGCGAGTACGGACAAAAGGGTGCTGTTTTTACACAGCGGGGAAAAGGAATGGGCTACTGCAGGAGGGCGACCAGATCCTAGCTAAACTACTCACCGGTCCCCGAAGCAAGCAGACCCAGGCTTCTCCACGTTAGTTTCAGCAGCTGGCAGGTTCAGAAGAGCAGGGAACGCCTCGTAGTCGTGTAGAGCAAAAAGACGTCCCAATCGACGAAACCAGCACAGTTTGTTGCCGCAGCAGGACAACGGAGCGGCCGTGTGTATTCGAGCCAAATGTACACTCCTCCCTTCAGACTTGGGAACGCCAAGTGTACGAAGCGTGGGAGAGTGACCAGGACTCGGAATACAACACAACCTGGTGGCGGTTACAGAGCAGGACTCCCTTGTAAGCTGGTCAGTCAACTGGATGGCCCAGAGACACTTCCGAAGGCTTACTTGGCAGGAGATGATGAAGTCGCCGGGAATAGCTGTTCCTGCTATTCCAAAGGTCGAAGCACCAGTACAGACCTTCTGGTTCGATCAAAGGAGGAAAGGGTTTCACAGGACGACAGCAGTGCAAAGGAGGAGTCCTTCAGCGGGTCACCAGCGATTCCTCGGTCCAGCCTCTTGGTTGCAGGATACTTGGCTCCTGTATTCCTTCGTTTGTGAGAACTCAGGAGATCGACATGGTAGTGGTGTTTCCAGCTCCCTCTTATCCACGGTTCCCTTCGCGCCAAAACGGAGGGGAGCCAATGGGAGATCCGCTCATCAACACACATACCATACGCGGACCAATCAAGGACCACGGTGGTCCCAGGCATTCACACCACCCTAGACTCTCTGGCACCCAGGATGTGTATTGGGACCAGACATCCCAGCCCACACCCTGGAGGCACACAAACGACATGTAGAAGCCCGCGAAAGCAACCACGTTTCGCGGGAAAGTACATGCCCAAATAAGGAAGACCCCGGGTCGCTCGACCTGGGGAAGGTGAAGGGAGCAAGACGGTCAGTGGACAAGACAAAGGAGCCTCGTGGTCTGGCCATTTTGGGAGCCAGGCCACCATTTTGGGTTCAGTGCGAAAAACGTGCTCAGAACGCCAAAAGGAGCTCAAAATAAACAAAACGATCGCTGCCACCATTCCAGTCCCTGAATGACTTGCACCGATCAAAATACCATCCTAAAAGAGTATCTAGGGCCTGTAGAAGGCTAGAGACCCAAGAGAGCTGTAACTTAGCTTACAGTGCCCTCTTGTGTCATGTTGCACTAAAGCCGCAACACGATAAAAGAAACTACGGGAAACAGCGTTCCCCGGTACTGACTGTCTTAAGGGCATGTCAGTTTCCCCATAAGAAAAGGAGCGAAAGCCCAGAGGAGTGCGGCAGAAGGCTGCACTTCTCTGGCAAAGTCAAGAACAAGGTGAAAAACAACAGCAAAAAGTTTAGGGGTTGCCACATGGAAGGAAAATTACCTACAATTACGAAATCTTTCCTAACACTAACGACCGCCCCTTTTCGGCTTTAATGGCTGGATTCAAAGCACATTCAAATTCAGAGATTACTGGCAAATCACACATCCAAGTTTCTTGAAGACAGATCAGTTGTAAATCGTGTAGCCAGTCATTATTTAGGAGATGTATGAAGCCGCGCGTGTTCCATGAAGCAAAGGAACATTCCTGAAACGCGCTGGACTTCGAGCATTAGCTGTGAGAGTTAGCGTTCAAGGCCAAGGCCAGCCAATTCCATTCTTGCGTAGGTTCGTGTTCCATTAGGCTACTTGTTTTCGTTGCAGCAGACTTGTCGGCTGGACCACCATTGTTTATGGTAATTTTAATCTTCGCAATTGGACTGGTTCTAGGTGACTCCACCTGCTCAACAGCAACTACACTTTGAGGTGTGAGTGCGGATTGTCGAACTTTAAGGGCTGGTCCAATCTGACCAAACTGTTCCTGCTGATTCTGTTCGATTACTTTAGTTTTTTGCGAGATCTCCAGAGACGATGACTTACCCTTTTGAGTAAGCCATGCTTCGCCTACTCCATCTTTCCTCTCCACTTTTTTACACCTTTCAGGTTCCATTACTTTGTAAGTATCGAATCCCAACAATAACAACTCTTCATCTGCATCTAGGATTATGTTCGCAATTATATTAGAATTTATGTGCAAAATCACCTTATCGGTACACAAATCGTCCGGGAATTCGACAATTTTCAAGTCTTTCGAATCGGGAGATCGGAGCCGAGGTATATGATGGAGCAGTCTTAACACGTTTGTTCTATTCAAGATTAGTTTGTCACCGCCTGCCAGCCTCTCCAGCATTAGTTTAATCAAGGGAGTCGGTTCCAAGGTTCGGGCTGTTTCCTGCCAGTTCCTTGTCTTCTGATATTTTACTAACGTTTCCACTTGATGGTGGTCAGATTTCTGGGGCGTAGATAGAACGGCAGCCGAAGCTGCCGCCGCAGGCTCTTCATTTCCTCTTACAAAGTTCACCCCGTTCAAAAGACGTTGACGTGGTCCACCAACATCCTGGTGCCTCGTCTGCACGCTTGGCCTTTGTCTTTCCCATTTTGCTTGTAACGTAATGAACTCCGGGCTCCTAGGCTCTGGGCACCCATCCCTTACTTTTACATCAAGAGGCACCAACTCACATAACCTCTCTTTCATCTCTCGTGTGGTGTTAGTTGGTGAAACCTGGTTCTTTTGTGACATACTCCGTTTGGGGTTTAAGGGATCTGTTTCCAAGTTCTTAGGCTCACTGAACGCTTTTGAGTTCGTTGGCAGTAGAGCGACTTTTTGAGTGCATGGAGCTGCGAGAGGGGCTTTCACAAGTTCAGCAGCCACTTGCGCAGGGTCTTCATAGGTTGATAGTTCCATTAACTCTTCATGAATTGCCAACTCCTCCTCGTCTAGCGGAGTTTCCGCAAGTGTCATGTTAGTTCCCACTGTTTCTGGTTGGGCCACTTTGTTCTCTTTGATTGTGTCTGCTAATTTCAGACTGGTAGTGATTGCTTTATCTGCAAGCTGAAACATATTGATGTTGCAAAGGAATTTTCGAGCTCCTTTTTGTTGAGATTATTTACTGGCTGGCAAGTTCTTTTGCTTTTTCATTTGGGGGGGATTTTTTTTTTCAGCATCTACATTTGATTTAGTTTGAGCTTCAGCATCTAGACTTCCAAAGATAGAAAATAGGCCTGCAGACTTTGTGAAAACAAGGGGCACCTCCTTCACATCAGCTGCCTGATCCACCACTTTCACTGGAGGAGATGAGCCAGATGCCTTCTGAGAGTCCAGTAAGGCTGGATGTAATGCATTTTTGGCTTGCAGAAATGCCGTATTAAATGACATTTCCAGTTAATTGGGCTGCCCATCACTTTTACTCTGTATCTCACTGAGGTTGTTCAGATTTTCCACCTCGATTACTACCAGCGGAGAGGCGACCCTAGGCCCTAGATTGAGTGAGTCATTCCCTTCCGCTACAAGACTTTCCGATAGCATGATGGGCTGGGGAGACTGTTTCAGGGGTTGAACTGGCTGCAATTGGCAGGCAGCCTTCTTGGCTAACTTTACGGTGTTGGATGGAACTTTTATGAAAGATGATTGTTCTTTCGTTACCATATCTTTCATGTGGCCAACATTACCCAGCTCCTCATCTCTTTGATCTGAATGTGATTTACGAAAAAGAGACAGGGCTTCTTTTGCAACTTCTGCGAACAGTTTTTTATCCATCGTGTCATTCCGTTTTGCATCGTTAGCTGGTTCTATGCCCGCCAATATTTTATGATTCACTTCTTCTTGTTTGGTCTTTTGTGCGCCATGCATTACTTCCAGGTGCATCAATTTTGGGTTCATCATAGCCAGTAAAGTTGTAACATCCTTCACATTTTCATTTAGGGTTTCGTACAGCTTGGTGAAAGGTGTAAGAGAGATTGCCATTGCAGATGTTAGAGCTATTAGAAGGTCATTTGACGGCAGATGTACACATGGGGCAGGGCACCCCCCTCCAGCTTTCCCCTGTGGCTCACGTGCGGCTCGTACAAACCGTGCCCGTTCTCTCCGAATTTTTGGAAATGGACGCTCAACGAGCGAAGAGTCCCTTGTAGTGGGGTCATCTGACGAGTCCTCACAATTTGAGGATTGACTTAGTTGGATTTGATTTCTCATCCTAGGATCGCACGCTGCATTAATGTGGGAAGGCAATCTTTTCTGGGAGTCAGCCACCTTGCCCTCTTGTGACTGAACTGACCCGCCGAAGATACAATCTCTCGTGACTTAAGTCTTTTGTAGTTGCCAGATCCCCATCTATCTCGATTTACATCAGTAATATTAACGCAGTGCTTTTTCTGGGGGGCTTTATGCATCGAATCCTGCACCGGGGTAGACGCAGCTATCCGTTTACATGAGTGGGATTTGTTTAAATTGAACAGATTTTGTAATACAGAAGACACCACCTCTAAAGAGTTTATTTTGTCAATGTAGGGTGGGCCTTCGCCGACAGCCCTCTGCTCACATTCGCTTTGTAATGCTGTGTTAAAGATGGGTGCTTTGAAGTGAGGATCCATTAAGTATGCCTCAGGGATAGGGGTTTTCAGTGTGGATGCAGGAGCTTCACATTGATCAACACTTAAAGTTCCGGTCAAGATCGCGTTTCCACCCCTGGGAGAAACAAGAATTACACTTACTTCTAAATCATCTTCAGATCCAACATTGCATCTTCCACCAGACACGGCTTTCGGCCGCCATGCCGACCCAGAGAGGGCGAGCGAGCGGCTGACTAGATGCGCCTCGGCCAAGTCCAACAGACGCTGTGCGGCTTCCGAGGCAACGCCGTGCTCGCACACGGACGCCGCACTAACAACCCGGCCCCGCCCACCAGTGTCATCAGAAGCGGCCACGGCCAGCATCCCCGTTTCATGTGGCCGCTCCGCGGCAGCCTCTGTGCAACCCAGAGCCACGGCCACCACGACCTCAGCTCCACCCCCACACGACGACACCCGGGACAGCGGCTGCCCCGGCCTCGCCAGCCAGTAAGTCGGGATCAGTGACGTTGGCAGGCTTGTTGATTGTATTCTTCGTGCATGTTATGCTTTGCGTCGGGGACTGAATCATATCCTCAGCTTGCTGAATAATGATGGAAGAAGGGGGTGGGGGAAACGATGTAGTTGAAGGGGTGTTTCTGGGTGAACGGTAGGCACTAATGCGACAGGAGTAGGAGTCAGGCACTGCTCAGTTCGCAAAAGTTCAAAAACATCATCTACCATCACTACAGTTGGTTCTTCCGATATTCCTGTGTTTTCAGACACTGATCCGCATGAAAAATATTGGCTCACATGTTGTTGACGCGATCGTTTTGCAGGGAGATCCTCTAAATTGGCCATACGTTTTATTTGGGCTCTGGTCCTTGAAATTAGATTGGATGGATCCATCATCTGCGGAGCGCGGCAGGGCAAGCGCCTTGCGCCATTCGCCAAACAGCCAAACAGTGAAGTCCTCAGCCCTTTGATCCTCAGGGCTTAGCGCCGCAAGGGCGGCAGAGGCGGCCTTTTGTACCTGGTGACCTAGGTCAGGTGACTTGGTCAGTTGGTCAGTTGTTAAAGGTACAGGCACAGGCACACGCACCTCAGTCTCTACTCCTCTCCTTCTCCTCGTGATAGAGACACTCGCCACAGCCAAACAGTGAAGTCCTCAGCCTTTTGATCCTCAGGGCTTAGCGCTGCAAGGGCGGCAGAGGCGGCCTTTTGTAACTGGTGACCTAGGTCAGGTGACTTGGTCAGTTGTTAAAGGTACAGGCACAGGCACACGCACCTCAGTCTCTACTCCTCTCCTCCTCGTGATAGACACACTCGCCACAGCCAAACAGTGAAGTCCTCAGCCCTTTGATCCTCAGGGCTTAGCGCCACAAGGGCGGCAGAGGCAGCCTTTTGTACCTGGTGACCTAGGTCAGGTGACTTGGTCAGTTGGTCAGTTGTTAAAGGTACCGGCACACGCACCTCAGTCTCTACTCCTCTCCTTCTCCTCGTGATAGAGACACTCGCCAAAGCCAAACAGTGAAGTCCTCAGCCCTTTGATCCTCAGGGCTTATTAAGACACGGAGCAGCCAGACTTATATCAAGAGTAAGTAAGCAGTATCAAATAGTTGCACAAAGGACAATTACTATGATTCAGGCAAACGCTGACTCAAGGTTTTTAAGTAAAAGAATATACATTTATTTCACTCTTCAGTTGTATAACATTACACTATTATAAGCAGTCTAAAAATCACTATTTTAATACACAACACCACTTCCCTTAAATTCCAGACAAGTTAAGCTAAAAAAATGAAGTGGGAGCAAAATGGCACTCCGGCAATTTAAAAGGGAGGGAAAGACAAAAGTTAACAGAAATGGATGCACACCAACAAGTAAGTACTCAGGGCAAGCGAACAAGAGAGACTACAATGATACAATCAGAAAGAAAAGGCTTAGGGCCAAAGTCAATGGTTCAAAAGTCTTTTGCTCAAGATAATACAGCTCAGGGTAGTTTGCGGTAAAGTTCATGGCACAGTTTCTGGACGAGATTGGTTGGTAGAAAAGTTAGTTCAAAGAGAAGAGAAGGACAAGCCCTCGGATTGGAGAAAGATTTTCAAACACTTTCACCGCGGCTGAACGAAACGCACAACCGGATTTGCACAGTACCTTAAAAAGGAGAGGGGGCTGTAGCTGAGGCAGACGTTCCTGGTAGTCCCTGCATGCTCACGGTTCCTGGAGCGACTGTCGGACTCATCAGAAGTAGGAAGACTGGAGGGTCCTCCACTACCCAGGGAAGAAACCAGCAGCAGAGCAACGCAACAAATAAAAGGTGCGCTCCTTAAAACCCAAGCAGGGTCTGACCTTTCTGGCTATCCGGCCCACTGTAGCTCTGTACAGCGAATTCAACCAGAGTAGGGGTCCTGGCTTGCAGTGTGGGTGAACTGGTTGGTCCCACCAGCTCAAGGGAAGAAGTTTCCTGGAGGATCTTCTCTGTCGTCGGAATCCTGAGATTCGGACCTGCAGCGGGGCTTCACCGGGCAGCTCAGTCATTGTAGGGGTCCTCTTTTACCAGTTCCTCATTGTTTCTTTCGTTCCAGTGGCGACTCTGCCTTTCCCCCATTCATACAGCCTGGCTGTCAATCACACAGCAGGGTGGCTGGCCTGGCAAGGCAAGTCCCTTTACCCAATCAGACAGGAGTGCGACTTGGGTTACCAAGGGAACCCATGGCAGGGGTCCTAAAACCCCTCCCTCACATCTTGCCTATCCAGACTCTTAGGCCCTAAAGGAGGGCTTCTGTACGAAAAAGCGATAAACAAAGGGACCAAACCTGGTTTGGCACGCAGAGTAAAACACGAGAAAGACTTTAACAAAAAGAAATGGTGAATAAACCTGTCAGAGCCAAAATAAAATGTATTTGGTCAAGCAGGTTTATGTTTGAGGCTAATATAATAGCCTAAAACATTACCACGTTTATATAAGATAATTGCGGTAGAAAAGTTAGGGTAGATACCACTGCCACCAGGCCACCAGCCAAGTCTTAATGTAAAGGGAGCGAAACAATGCCCCAAGAGGCACAGACAAAAAGGGATCAGAATTAACCCTTTCCAATACTCCATGGAAGATGGGGTAACTGGGTCTGTGGTTTAAAGTGACTAAGGTAAAGTTAATGGCAACTTTACCCTTTTCTGAGGGACTGTAGTCGGCCCCAGAAAATGGAGTCAGTCGGTGGGAAGTCTAAAAGACAACCCTGTGTCACTGCACTGAAGGTGCTGTGTAACACACATGAAAAATATGGTGCCCTGGAGTAGGTGAGGCTCCAGTGCCTAAGATCACACAAAAAGTAGAAACACACATAGCAAAACACATGTAAGAGTGGGAAAAAAGGCTCACCCTCTTACCAGGTGAAAAAAATAAATCCTAGAAATCCAGCAAACCTGCGGAGGGGCTCAGTAGGTAAGGGAAATCAACCATTTATGAGAATTCTCCCTAACACTGAGCATGTCTCAACAGTTACCATCAGGTACCCATGACTGCCAGATGCCAATCACATGGGAGTTGGCTGCCCCTGATTTTTGCAGATACTGAACGTGTCTCTGTTTGCAGCTTCTCAGAGAACAGGAGGTACAATTTATTGAAGAGACCCCTTGACATTTCAAGCACCTTTAAAACTAATACTTGGAGTGTTTGTGACTGGCGTTGTTGTGGAACAAAATCATTTAGTGATGATGCATGCTCCATGGACACCTGGGGACTGAAGCAACTTGGTAAAAACATTCCAAAACATTAGGGAAGAGCCTTTGGAAAATAAATTGCCAAGAAGGTCCAGATAGCAATTCAATGTTGTAACCCTGCATGAGCTGACATAAATCAGCCGTTGAGTGTTATTATGCCCCCAGAAAACAGACAGACACTATCTCAACAGGGCCAATCGCCAACAAAGGATCCAGGAATGGGAAATGAAATAGAACAAACTTGAAACAGACTGTTGGCAATAATTTGTGTTAAATAAGTTGTGCCCCCGGAAGACCAATTAGGGCATGCAAGATAACTGCAAGAAAAATAAGGGAAAGTCACCAGTGGTCTATTTGGACCATTTGAAAATAGTGTTAACCAAGCATTCAGGCATAGTGAAGCTCAAAGATAATGGCCAAGAATCATTACCCAATGCATTTGTCATAGGCCTCCAGTCCAAACTCTAAGTCCAACTTAAGATGATATGCATCACTTGGCAAAATAAACCTCTTGTGGCAAAATGGTTTCTATTCTGATGGAGTTCAAAGATGAGTGGTGGCTAAATTGCCCAATCATAAACCCACACTTCCACAAACCAACAGTGATCTAAGCATAAAGGTGAAACAGGCATAGCTAAGAGTTATACACCTTTGCCTTTTGTGGTAAAGTGGACTGAGGAAAGGCTATACTCTTATGAGTGGTGTGACTGTAACAGTAGCAACCCAAACAGCAATGTTACAACTGTTCCAAAATAAAAGATTGTCCAACCAAGGTTCTATAAAAATGCATACTTTAGTTAAAAAAATCAATTTGTTGGGTGTCCTGACCCACGTTTGAACTATTATGCTACAACATTTGGTGCTGTGGGCTTAGAAAATCCAAGATGGCGGAAAAGCCCACATTTGCAGCAGAATCCAGGAGAACCGCACAGCTTTGCACACACCAAAATGGTCGCCTGACCTGCCACCCACCAGTGCAAAGAAAGATGGTTCTGTTCAAAATCTGTTTTTATTAATGTCAAAAATTGCTAAAATCATGGGCACGAAACCACCAAACAAAAATCCAACTCTGGTTGAGTGTTCTACTTTACTCTACTGCAGATCTACATCAATGCCATGTCAAGCAAGGATCATATACTATCAAGCAAAATCCTTTCTTTTTGAAATGTATTAATTCAAGACAGCTTCCAAAAGTCGGTGAAGTACCGGCATTGGACACTAACCGGCGCTAGCGGTCTAAACTCTGACAAGAGAACTGTATTTCAGTAGCTGACAAAGGCCTCACGATTTGAGACCAAACTCCTCTTTGTACGGTGTTCTGGGACCGAACCCCGCTATTTATTAATATTGCAGACACAGGGTTTATGCTAGAGACATAGTAAATTACTGTAATATGCCCAGAAGGGGGGTGTACCTCTGTGTAAATTGGGTAAAAGTCCAATATTGGAAAACCAACCAAAAAGTGCAATATGTTGTCATTTCTTAACCCAAGCCCTTAGAAACACCAGAGTTGGAACAGAGACCTACCTTAAGTAATATATGTCGTGTACATGTAATTTCAACAAACTGTGTATCTGGGAAATATGTGTTTTGGGTAAAATTGATTTTTCTAAGTGAAACCAAGGGGGAGGATCCTCTGACCCATGAACATACCTCATCACGATGACTCACAACTCAGTTCCCCAATCAAGGGAGAGAGGAGGACTTGGCCAATGATAAGTTGTGAGGGGCAGGCTTAGTTATGCCCACACACACACCCATTTTCAAAACACATACAAAGAGACTGGTTTGGACACGCAAACACTCACTTTCCATTTTCTTGCAAAGCATTTTGCCGGAAGACTTCAAATCCAGACAATATCCAGAGATCCAGAACTTAACTCCAGATAGATCCAGAACCAAGCCAGAACTTAAAGAGAGGCCTAGTCCACAAGCTGAATCCTTTTCAGAGGCCTCAGAATCCAGCAACCTAACCAAACTATTCAACAGTTAGGTGAGCTGTTGGATTATTTGCCAAGAACTTTTGCCAGAACTGGTAGCAGACCCAGAAAGCAGTGCTGTATCCAAAGAGACCAGACCCAGACCAGACCGCTGTGCAGAACCGCTAGCAGACCCAGACC
The DNA here is from genome assembly GCF_040938575.1 of Ambystoma mexicanum. Lineage (NCBI taxonomy): Eukaryota > Metazoa > Chordata > Amphibia > Caudata > Ambystomatidae > Ambystoma > Ambystoma mexicanum. Next base: position 460,357,487 of record NC_090940.1, on the reverse strand, counting down.
AGACCGCTGTGAGCAGAACCAGTACCAGAAGCCGCCAGAAGTCCAGTCCAACCTGTTCACCAGATCCGTGATGAGGCCCATTCCTTCCAAAATTAGGAGTGAGTATCCTGAGGCCTGTGCAGAACCCATCTCTTAGTTTAAAATAATCTGATTCAAAACATTTGAACCTGTCCAGAGCTGCATCATAGGAATCGTGTGTTCATTCTGTCATTTCAAAGCTGTAAAAGTGTCATTTTGTCATTCTGAAGTTTACTTTAATTTCGAGAAACTACCTCCACAAAATCGTCCGTATCTTTTGATCCGTACGTGCTAGGAACGCGATTTAACTTTCATTTTAAAGCTAAGATCATAGCTTTCCAACAAGCCTAAAACCTTCCTATTCCTTATAGTTTTTCCGTAATCACGTTCGACGCACGCGACTAAATTGCCGCGAATTGAAAAATTAGCTCCTGTCAAAAATAGCCGTCTTTTGCGCGCAACTGCTGAAATCCGTTTTCCCTATGATAATCATTCCTGAATCATTGCCAGTGTGACTTGAACTAATCTTAAATAGCTATCACCTACCCTGAACCTCCTACAGGGAATTAAAATCATTTTTAGCATATTTTTCCCTTCTTTGCATACCACCTTTAAAGTACTTTTGCCTGTGTGTAAAACCATCCCAGTTTCTCTAAGCTTGCTAGGGGGGAACTGAAATTCGGATTGTATTGTGATTGTAATCCTGAAAACTGTGTGCTTTCCTTCCATCTCCTTATATTGCATGGGGGGGGGAATGAATTGCCACAAGGGGAAAAGTGAACATATTATCTCTTGTGAAACCCTATCAGTTTATTTCTGTACTGCATTATTATTCATCATTCCTTGAAATCATAAAAGTATTCTCAGCTACCTTATCCTCCCTATACTAACTCCTAAGTAATTAAATCAGTGTGCTAGTGTAACATCATCCATTGTTGATCACTGTCATATGCCTAAGTGTTCTATCAAATATTAATTTATTCATAAAAGTGTGATATATATATATATTGTTTACTTTCTCAATAAACCTTTTAAATTGCAAAACAAACCTACTTCTTGGCTCAGTGAGGTCAGGGGGGTTCAAAGAGAGGGACGTTATATAAGGGTTTATCATCCAGATTATAACTTGTCATAAAAATGTATAGATAAGGGCTTCCCTTGGGCGTCCCAGACGAGGCACTGACTTAGTGGGATTGCTGAATTGAAGTCACTTAACAAATTGTACACCCAACTATCAGAAACACTACAAAAACCATACTCCTACATAAAAAAGACATAGGGCCTCATTACCAGTGCGGCAGTAGGGGTTAACGGCACCGGTAAGGATGACGGTGCCGTTAACCCCCTACCACCGCATTCCGAGGTCCCTTAGCGGGTCCCACTAAGGGTGGCTGGTTTTACCAACTGCCCTTAGCGGGAGCTGCTAAGGGACCATGGAGCTAATAACCGTTATTAGCTCCTTCCCCATTTCTATTTACCCCTCTGGGGGCTCAAATGGGAATGGGGAATGGTTTTCGGAATGGGGACTTACCGGGTCCTCCAAGGTTGGAATGACCCGGTAAATCCCCATACCGACTACACCGACCCGGACACGACTTTGGAGGCAGCCATGGTGCTAATAGCACCATGGCTACCTCCAAAGTCGGAATGAGACCCATAGAGTGGCAGAATGTAGTAATGCAAACACTTTGGATACTTAGCAGTGAGGAAAAAACAGGCAAGAAATGCAACCAAACATTCAAAAACGACAAAGGCCTTGCAGGAAAAATTTTAAAAAATAGACTTAACTAGTCTCTAAGGCCCCAAATTGTCGGCATGTTGGACATGATCATTTCAAAGCACCTGATTCCAATGTTTGGTGGTTCAACAGTGTCGAACCAGGCTTTGGACAGTTGTACTTGCGGATCGAACTGGGTTTGAACATGCTGAGTCACGTTGATCCCTGTCGGTGAGTTGGCTTTGAGTCCGATTTGTGTGGGTTATCCTTGCAGTTTGAGGCAGCATCGAGCAATGCAGCCGAATGGATCACCAGGAGCAATTCGACAATAGAATGTGGTTCAAAATTAAAAGTACTGCTGATTTGTGTAAAATAGTGATGTGATAGTCCAGCGGTTTAAGTGGAGCTGTAATGCAAACTCCTGGCAGTTCGATGCTTGGTTCAAAGCAGGAGTTCAAACTCATCTGCACAGTGCATTGATGCTGGAGCTGGAGAGATGACTGGGTTCTAGTGAGGTGATGCAGCATCCAGCCGGTTCAATGATGCGAATACGGTGGTTTGACAATCAAGTGAGTCCCAAAAACAGCACTCGTGGATCCTTCTGGTTCGAATACAGTGAACATGTCTTGAATACCATTAATTTGGTTAAATGCGGTGAAAACAGGGATCCTGACTGTTCAGGCCCTAAGGATGCTATGAGACCCATTAGAGGGGGGTTCTAGGCCAATGAATCCTTTGAGTCTGTGCTCTTCCAACCTAAGAAGGTTTGCAGGCAGAGTTGAGGACTTTGGTCCTCGGCAAGAGTCAACCCCAATCCACTCTGGGAGTGAGTAGGAAGCAGAGCTTCCCTCTTGTTAGGAGCACTCCTGCTTCACCTCAATTTCTAATGGCTTTGGAAAGATCAACTCTCCCAAAAGAGGCCCAATAAATTATTCCTTAAATCCTGGATGGTCCAAATGTGAATTAAAGAAGGGATGGGAAACCCCATCCTTTTTAGGCAAAAGGCCACATGAGGTTGGAAGAAAGCAGACTGTCCAATCTGTGTCCTTGTGTAGTCTTTGCATTGTTGCATATACCCAGAATGCTTTGTGCTAAAGGAAGTATAGAATACAGGAAGGACGGAGAGGTACAGTGAAGCGCAAGATGGTGAAATCATTTTGCTACTATGCTGAGCTCCCTCTGGCTACGCTAACCCCAACCTCTTCTCAAGCCCATAGCATCAAAGGCCCTTTGGTATGCAACACCTTGGTTTGAGACTAGTCCTTGTTCATTGTGTGCCTTGAAGCCTGCTTCCCAAGATGCACCTTCTGAGAGCTTCCTGGGCTTTAGGGAGACTTACCTGCAGGGACGTCATTTAGGGGTCACCAGAGGTCGCAACTGCGACCTCTGAGCTCTCCCTTGCTACCTCTATGGTCTCCCTTGCGACCTCATTTTTGTGTAATGCAAGCTCCTGAGCTGTGGCCAGCACCATGTGGCTCTTTACTTCTGGAGTGGCTGGCTTTCTTGTTCAGGCCCCTTAAAAAAAAAAAGAAGAAAAATAAGAACAGGAGTACCACAAGACTAACACTTTCAGCACTGGCCCTAAATAAGAAAGAACAGGAATACCAAATAATGGGTCTTTCTGGAATTCTATACAATAATTGCTAGACTCATTAAAGGTTTATTTCAGGCACACTTCAGGGGGTGAGTCAGTGATTTAGTCTGTTCTTAAACGCCTCAACTCAGTCTTTCATCCTTCTGAGGTTGAAAAATGAGTACCAACACAGGTTGGGTGATACTGTGTGTATATTTTTTCTATATAAAGGGATTAAGCGTAAGTGCTATATAATACCACATCATTATCATTTGGTCATGGACGTCTGCTTGCATTCACAGCTATTTGGTAATATGGGCCTTTACACACTGATTTTAATGATACATATGGCAGTCCATTCTTGTATGAAATGTACATCACATTATAGTGATATCGTAACCATATTTTACGTAATGTACAATGCTATGTGATGCCACTTCCTGTTTTGGCAACGGGTGAAAGGTTGTGTTCCATCGCTTCCCGCGATATCACTTCGGGGTGGGGTCAAATGACATCACTTCCTGGGATGTCATCAGGGGGCCAAGGGTTGTGTGATGTCACTTCCACTACCCCTGGCATTTTGGTGAAATGACGTCCCTGCTTACCTGACCTGACAAAAGATCAATGAGAGGCAGCTTCCACTGGCTATTGTCCAACATGCTGCAGCCAAGATAGCCAGTCTACGGATAAACACACAGCTTGTCAATGGCTGGACTGGGCTCACAGTGGTGACTTGCGTATGAAACAGATCAGATGGGGCTTTAATATTTTCTTTTAAGTACCAGCCACCATAAATCGAACTTGGTCTGACCTATGTTTAAAGATTGAACTGCCACCAGGACTAATAGGTTTTAGAACAGAGGTGCAGTTTTTAAATGCAGCTCTGTACTCAGTGACTGTGCTGTCACAGAAGCTGTGGGCGAGGTAACTTGTGACCTCCGAACCTGCTCTGTGCCACTGAAGAGCAGGACCTGCAGATTAGAATATTGATACAGCAGGGCACAAGGGTACACTATGCTTTTGGCATGGAGTTTAATTAATGGGGGATCTTGTGAGCAGAACACCCTTTCTGTGATGGAATTACCCACATCATTTTATTATTAATAGAAATTAAAAAAAGCTAGAGATTTTACACCCTGCCCAAACAGCAATCCTTCACACCCCTAACAGAAGTCGGGACATTGCAAATCAAGTGAAGAACAAAAGAAAGGAAACAAATAAAGCACACTCAAGACTTGACAGTTACATAACATCCAAGGGCAAGGGCTCCCAGTGAGGAGAGGGACTTTCAGAAAAGAGTTACAGGGGGAGATGTCGAGAAAGAGCAGAAGTGCCCTGCAGGAAAATCAGGCAGGTTAGCAAGGAGAATTCCAAGACCGTCAACCTATAACTTTTGCAAACAAGTGAGCCACTAGAACAATAAAAGCCCATAAATATGCAATAATCCTCCTCCAACTCCCAGGACAGCATACTTTTCCCTATTTAAACACACTCAGGTTTATGCCAAATAAACTAGCACATGCAGCCAGAGAAAGAGCAGTACTGAACAAGCCTGAGGGAAGACCTCATTATGACCCCCGTAATACCCACAGAACAGGACAGACCAAACATACAATAGAAAGTTAGTGGGCAGACAATTTCGTGCTTAGTTTTTGCAGGAGCCAGTTGATCAGTCATTCACTCTGACTGTTTCCCTGACATTCCTTTATGTTCCAAGACCGCCATTGCTGTTTGCATTTCCAACACCTCAGTATCGCACCTGTTAGGAAAGATTTCTTAATTTTGGGTAATTTTCCTTCCATGTGGCAACCCCTAAACTTTTTGCTGTTGTTTTCACCCTGATCTAGCCTTTGCCAGAGAAGCGCAGCCTTCCGCCGCACTCCTCTGGGCTTTCGCTCCATTCTTACGGGGAAACTGACATGCCCTTAAGACAGTCAGTACCGTGAAACATTGTTTTCCGTAGTTATTTTATCATGTTGCAGCTTTCGCGCAACATGACACAAGAGGGCACTGTAAGCTAAGTTACCGCTCTCTTGGGTCTCTAGTCACTCTATAGGCCCTAGACACTCTCTTTGGATTGTTAACGAACAGTGCAAGTGAATCACGGACGGGACTGGTGGCAGCGATCGTTTCTTTGTGTTTTGAGCTCCTTTTGGCTATTTAAGCGCATTTCTCGCGCTTAGCCCAAAATGGTGGCCTGGCTCCCAAAATGGCCAGACCACGAGGCTCTTTGTCCTGCCCGCTGACCGTCTTGCCCCCTTCACCTTCTCCAGGTCGAGCCGACCCGGGGCCTTCCTTATTTGGGCATGTACTTTCCCGCGAAACACAGATGCTTTTGCATGCTTCTACAGGCCTTGTGTGCGCCTCCAGGATGTGGGCTGGGATGTCTGGTTCCAATACACATCCTGGGTGCCAGAGAGTCTAGTGTGTCGTGAATGCCTGGGACCACCGTGGTCCGTGCTAGGTCCACGTATGGTGTGAGTGTTTTGTGAGCAGATCTCCCATTGGGTCCCCTCCGTTTTAGCACGAAGGGAACTCTGGATAAGAGGAGGCTGGAAACACCACTACCATGTCGATCTCCTGAGTTCTCACGAACGACGGATACAGGAGCCAAGTATCCTGCAACTACGAGGCTGAACCGAGGAATCGCTGGTGACCCGCTAAAGGACTGCTCCTCTGCACTGCTGTCGCTCTGCGAAGCCATTCTTCCTCTGATCGAACGAGAAGGCCTGTACTGGTACTTCGACCCTTTGGAATAGTGGGAACAACTATTCTCGGCATCTTCATCATCTCCTGCACGTAAGCCTTCGGAAGCGTCTCTGGGCCATCCAGTGGACTGATCAGCTTACCCAGGAGTCTTGCTCTGTAACCGCCGTCAGGTTGCTGCTGTATTCCGAGTCCTTGACACTCTCACACGATTTGTACACTTGGCATTCCCAGGTCTGAAGTGAGAAGTGTACATTGGGCTGAAATACACACGGCCGCTTCGTTGCCCTGCTGTGGTAACAATCTGTGTGGGTTCACTGCGTTTGGGACATCCTCAACTCTAACTTCTGCTGCCACGGAATCTACATGACGCTGAGACGTCCCCGGCTCGCACCTGAACCTGCCAGCACTGAAACTGACGTGGAGAAGCCTGGGTCTGCCTGCATCGGGGACCGGTGAGTAGCAACGCTAGGAACTGGTCGCCCTCCTGCAGTAGCCCGTAGCTTTTCCTCACTGTGTTAAACAGCACACCTTTTTCGCACTCGCGCTCTGCTTCTGCCCGCAAGTGGAGGCCGCGCTTGAGTAGCGGAGATCTGTTTGCCCTCCTTTGTTCACCGCTCTGAACTGCCTGACTTCCTTGAAGAGACTCCCCTTGGCCCACTGGCACCAGAGTGTGCAGGTACTTTTGAGCACAAGGCTCCACTCTTCGTAGGGCTCAGACTTCCTTCTAGTTAGGTGGCCTCTGAAGGCGAACTGGGTCTAACGATTATTTGCACTGCCTGTTTTCCTCCCCATCTAGGTGGTCTGCATATTTCGTGCTTCTAACTCTTTAGACCCTTCGGTAATTGTATATATATTGTATTTGATTGTGATGTGTTGGTTTACTTGAGTTTTATCGTGATTCTTTACTATGGTCAATATTACAAAGGCCTTGTAATAAATGTGTCTATATTTTTAATATAACACCTGTTTGGAGTAATTTGTAAGCATCCTTGCTTTGTGTGCTCATTGCGGGCTTTCAGTCACCCTCACCCCTCTTGAGACCTATTCTTGACCGCCGCGATCGCTACCTTGATTGGTCTGGCTTGTCCAGAGGTTACCCTGTTCCAAGAAACTAGGCTGGCCTTCTGAACCTCTGCCCCTCCAGGACAGAGTTCAGAAATCCATCTTAACAAATCGGTGTACAGCGGTGGGATACGACTGAAGGTATCCAGTGTTGCGCACGAGCGAAGGCATTTCAAGTTATTCTTACCAGGACACGTAGTGAATTGTCGTAGTATAACTTTTAAAAGGCTATAGTCCTATCTAACAGTATGGAAACAAATACCTTGTTAACTTTAAATGCTTCTAAATCTGAAACATTGAAAAAGATGTGTGCGGAGAGAGGTGTATCCTCTCAAGGCACCAAATTGGATATGATCCAAAGAATCGTGGCATGGCAAGAAGCTCAGTTTGACGCTATAACTTCTGAGGACAATACGGAAGGAGGTGGGGCTGCTCTCACTGGTAGAACCGACGGTCCTGCCACTTCACTGGTCCACCGCGACCATGGGGACAGGGAGGATGAGATGTCTAATGTTTCCTCTGCCAGTGTCGATGGGGAGGCCATGCTTGAATTCAAGAAGCAAGAGCTGCTGTTTAGGCAGAAGGAGCTTGATTTCAACATGGCCAAACTAAAAATCGAACAGGCAGAAAAACAGAAAGACAGGGATCACCAGTTGGAACTGGCCAAGCTTCAGGTTGCAAATGGATCCAAGGGTCGTGGACATGGGTCTGGGGGCCTCCTCTCATCCACGGTTTCCGAAAGATCTGCTCAGTGTGTATGAGGAAAAGAATGACATTATGGACTGGCTGAATACGTTTGAGTATGCATGTGAAGTTCAACAAGTTGACAATGCTGATAAGATTGCCTGGTTACTCAGCAGACTGCCCCATTCTGGCTGCAGTGCCATTATGGAAATGTCAAAGGCTGAGCGAGCGGATTTTGCAATGTTGAAGCAAACTCTCATTTTAAAGTTTGGAAAGATTCCTGCCCAATATTTAAAATGATTCCGAGAGTATAAGAAAAAAGAAGGTGGTACTTGGGTATCTTATGTAAGCGAATCCTTAAAAAACTTGACTGGCTGGGTCGAAGGTTATAAGGTTTCTACCTTTGAAGGCATGATAAGTTTTGTCATGCTGGAACATATTTTTGCATCTTCTTCCCCGGAGCTTAAGCAGCATTTGGCCGATTCAAAGGAGATAGATCCTAAGAAGCTGGCCATTGCAGCAGACTTGTGGGTGTCAGATTGAGTGTCCCATAAGGACAAAACTCATCCTGGTAAGTAGGAGGAAGGGAAAAAGCCCAAAGATAAGGAGGGTGGAGAATCTGATAAATCTTCTTCTCAAAAGGGCCACAAAAAGAAAAATAAGGGTAAGACACAAGAGAACTCACAGGGTAGTGGAGGTCAGCCTCCGAAACAGAACTCTGGTTACAATAAGCCTCCCTATGTAAACAGACCCAATGGATCTGGTTTTGCTTGTGGAGCAACTGACCATGTGAAGGGGGATCCCCGGTGTAAGGTTAAACCTTTGGGGGTCCACTGCGCTAATCTGGCCTTCTCCTCCTACGAGGAAGAAGAGATTACAGGAGCATCCTTCTTCTCAGACTCCTGCCCCAGTGGGATAGAAGCTGAGGTAGTTTTAGTTTCCCTGGGTTCCTGGGAGACTAAAGTCGCAGAGGCTTATGCTAGGATTCCAGATAATACCAAGCACTACTTTAAAGACAGTGTGCTGATCAATGGAGTAGATACTCCAGCTCTTAGAGTTAGTGGGTGCAGTCGAACTGTAGTGGATTCTACCTTGGTAGACTCAGAGGAAGTTGCCAGAGCTACTCTGATGCCCACTAAGTTGGCTGACGGCCCACCTCGCATGTTTCCAGTAATACCTGTAAATCTTACTTTAAATGGTACAGTAGTCAGGATTCCAGGGAGCATTCAGAGAAACTTCCCAGGAAAGGTCAATTTAGGCAACGATCTCAGAGCTTTAGGGCACGTAAGAGACACTGCTGACAGTCCCTGCAAATGGTCTCAAACACAGGCAGCATTGGGCAAGACCAATACGCTGCCCCAGCCAAAGGTGAAAGCCAAGGCTAAAACGAGGGAAAGAGAATAATCCCCCGAACTCGCCTACCACTTCGGTGGAGGAAGTTAGTCAATCGCCCAGGCCTGACGAAGAGGTGGCGATGCCTGAAGTATTTGACCCCAATGACCATCCTGAACTAAAAGACTTGTTAGTAGAAGGTGGTCCTGACAGGGAAGAATTCAGTAGAGGCCAACGTGAGGGCCCATCTCTGGAAGGCCTAAAGAGACAGGCCTGCTCCCAGCTTGAGGGTGAACCTCCTGGGACGCATCAGATTTATTGGGAAGGTGGACTCCTGTATAGTGAGCCGACAGAGTCTACAGAAGGAGACCATAGGAGGTTGGTGGTTCCCCTTGCTGTAAGACCCTGTCATGATGCCTACCCCCAGGCATCCGGACCAAGCCCATCAGCCCCTGGAGCAGGCATCTAGACATTTAATAAAACCTCAGCAGCCCCTGCTAGGGGCTATCTGGGTTCAGGCCTGGCGCCTTAGGCGCCAGGCTCATAGTAGGAATCAGTCCTGGCACCTGAGGCGCCACGCTCATAGTCATTACTTACCTCAGGCAGACCATGCTGCAAATGACTCCAATCCAACATGAAACCTTGAAAGGGACTATTTTTCTACAGGGACTATTTTTTACTCGGGTGTGGTTCTAGGGACTTCTTACCTGGGACTACTTTTGAGGCTATTTAAACCACACCCAACCAGCAACACAGGCTTCGCGTTATTCTGCATCCAGCAGCGTAACGCTCACATGTCTGCAGTCAGCATCCAGCATCCTGCCACGCCCGGCTTGAGTCCAGAGCGCCTGGAAAGAAGAGAAAGAAGAAGAAGAAAGGTTAGAACAAGAACTTTACTGGATTTCTTACCTGATTTCGGATTCAGCACATCTTCGAATCAGAAACAGACTTCATTTTAAACGCGTCGCATCGCCAGCAGCTGCGCAGTGCCATACTCACCGTTCCTCGTAGCATCTCTACGATCTGGTGCTGTCTCCATCACCAGGCTGCCGCATTCCAGCACCTAAGGGGGACAAGAAAACAACAAGGTGAGCCAAGGGAACAAACAAGGACAATCTCTTGCCACCATATACTTACCTGATTTTACCGCAGGAGGCATTATCCACCAGCACGCCAAATCTTCCTACGCTGCACCTGCAAGAAAAGAGAAAGCAGCGAGTTAAACCTTGGCATCATTTACCGGACAGTGTTACAAACACAGACTCTTACCTGAACGCTTTCAGCTGCCACAAGACGATCATCTTTTGGGTCTAAGCTGCAAAAGAAACAAGGAATTGGACAAGAGTGATTATTTGGACATTTTTAACTCTTTAGAACTATATACTTACGGCCTTTCACCCAGAGGTTTGGAGCCAAGATTTGTCCAGAACTCTTCCAATACCCTCAAGCCAGTGAAGTAACTGGCCATCAACGCGCCCCTGCATTCTTCGCAGGATGGAGAGCTCATCATACAAAACTATAAGGTGAGCTTTGTGAAAGGGAATGTCAGAAATGATAAGTGGGGATGCAGTGAGGTGTTACTGCTCAAATCCACAGGTGGCGAATTCCCTTTCCCCGTCTTTAGGAGACTACTTCCACGGGTCAAGCAGACAAAGCTGGAAGGGCCAGTCCAGTCAGTCATCTCTGCACTACGCATCACGTTGGTGGAGACCGTGGCTGTCCAGTTCCGCTCGACACCCCTGTGGGAGCCAGGTGAGCGTAACAGAACGCGAAGCCTTCCTACAAATTCTCACCCGGGTGTCATGGAGACCTCAGAAACTGACCAAGTGGCCCAATTAGTAGGGGAACTTAGGGCTGAAGTACATGCCGCTCGCCAAGAAACTAATACACTCAGGAGAGAGTTGATTGTTTCGAAGGAACGCACTGATGACCTTGCTAGACAATTACTGCAAAACCAAGCGGGGCAAACACCCCTACCGGAACTCGGGGGGATTCCAAACCCTGTTTCACCAAGCAACCCTGTGCAAGTGATTTTACCAGGCAATATCCCTTTAGCCCCGCCAGAACGCTTTGCGGGGGACCCGAAAAGATTTGCCGTGTTCATGAACCAATGCTGTTTACACTTTTTATGCAGACCTGGAGCCTTTCCAAACGATCAAGCCAATGTAGCCTTCGTATTATCTATCTCAGCGGCAGTGCAGCGGATTGGTCAATCCCACTAGTCAATCAGGATGACCCTATTTTTTGGGATTTTCAGGGTTTCCAAATGAGCATGGAAAGACTATTTGCCCGGCACTCTCAAGGACAGGCCCTGGATAACGAACTTTTGTCCCTACGACAGGGTAACCAAGAACTTCTAACCTACATAGCAACCTTTAATAGGTTGGTGGTGGAAACTGGATGGCCCGAGGAAAAACGGGTTACGTTGTTTCATTGGGGACTTCGAGGATAACTCAAAGATGTTTTGGCTCAAGTTGTGAACCCACCTCAAGACTGTGCTGAATATATAGATTTAGTGGTCCAGTTAGATCACAGACTTCAGAATCGAAAGGCTGATCGAGCCAAGTTCGAGAACCGGGTGGTGGTTAAACCTAAAGCTACCCCCAAAGGAACAGATGCCTCAGAACCCATGCAAATCGTAGGAGGAATTAAAGGACCCTTGACACAGAAGGAAAGAGAAAAGATGCGGCAAATGCGATTATGTCTATACTGTGGAACTTCAGGCCATTTTCTATGGGATTGCCCTGTAAAACCACCCGAAAAGGTGGTAGGAGCTGCTGATAAAAGACATATGGAGCCTGACTCGGGAAACGACCACGCCCGACAAGCGTAGAGGTCCGCTTGCCGAGCTTGAAGAAGGATACTCAGACCTCGCATTTCATCATACCAATGGTCCTTATAGATGCAAGGCAGCCATCACGTTTGCACGCAGTTAGGACATACATTGATAGTGGGGCCATAGGAAACTATGTGGACCATGAATTCGCTTCTATGATGAATCTACCTCTCTGCAGAAAGACCACTTCGGATGTCATCAACACAGTCGATGGAGCTGAAATTGCCTCTGGGCCTGTAACTCATTCCACCGCAGAGATGACATTATTGGGTCAGGAGGGGCATCGAGAGACTATTGTGTATGATTTAATCAAAGCCCCGCAGTTGTAAATAATACTGGGGATACCTTGGTTGGAAACACATAATCCTTGTATTAATTGGCGAGAGAAGAGAATAACCTTTCCGGATTGTGCACATACTTGTTACCCAATAAAAACCTTGAACAAGGACCTGGCCACAGTCGCTACTCCAGTTGTGCAGTTACCGCACGAATATCAAGAATTCCAGGATGTTTTCCAAAAAGAACAGGCAAACACCTTACCACCTCACAGATCATACGATTGTCAAATTGATCTCATACCTGGTGCACAACCTCCATGTAGTAGGATCTACGCACTTACGGAACCCGAGAACCTTCACCTACGACAATACTTGGACCAATACCTTGCCAATGGCTTCATTCGTCCATCCAAGTCCCCTGCATCTTCAGCTTTGTTCTTTGTGTCAAAAAAGGAAGGTGACCTCAGAACTTGCATAGACTACCTCGCCTTAAATCAGATCACGGTTAAGAACCGATACCCATTGCCTCTGATCCCAGAATTACTAGACCAAGTAAAGGACGCTTGCATCTACACTAAATTAGATCTCCGAGGGGCATACCATCTGGTACGTGTTAAGAAAGGCGACAAATGGACGAGTGCTTTTTGCACTAAGTACGGGTTATTTGAATACCAGGTGGTGCCCTGAGGGTTGTGCAATGCACCAGCAGCCTTCCAGTATTTTATGAACAATGTCCTTTGTGAACTCATTGACGTCTGCGTTGTCGTATACATAGACGATATTCTAGTGTACTACTCTTCAGAATCAGACCATGTGAAGCACGTTTGTGCAGTCCTTGAGAAACTATGCCAGCACAAGTTATATGCAAAATTGGAAAAATAAGTTTTCCAAACTACAGAAGTTGAATTTCTTGGATTTATCCTGACTCCAAAAGGAGTTCGAATGGACTCTCGAAAGGTGGACGCAATTCTCAAATGGCCGTTCACCCAGTTCAGTTAAAGGAGTACAAAGCATGCTCAGATTTGCTAATTTCTATCGCAGATTCATTCCGGATTTCTTGCACGTTGTAGACCCTATCACAGCGCTCTTGCAAAAAAACAAACGCTTCTTGTGGACTGAAGAAGCTGAGAATGCCTTCCAAGAACTGAAAGCGAAATTCACGTCTGCACCTGTATTAAAGCATCCGCGTCCTGAACTCCCATACATAGATGAAACCGACGCATCCAATTTAGCCATGGGAGCTGTCCTGTCCCAGAAGGATCCTGAAACCGGTCAACTTCACCCAGTTGCATTTTGGTCCAGAAAGTTCGCGGCACCCGAGTTAAACTATGCGGTTACCGATAAGGAGATATTAGCTATCAAATCCACCTTCAAGGCTTGGCGGCATTATCTTCTTGGTGCCAGGTATACCATTACTGTAATCACCGATCACCGGAACTCGCAGTATTTAAAGACAGACAAAGCCCAATCATCACGCCAACTTCGATGGGCATTGTTCTTTGCCGAGTTTGATTTCGTGATCACTTATCGACCAGGCTGTAAAAATGGCAAGGCAGATGCCTTATCCCGAATAGGAATGGAAGAATCATATGCGAACCCGGAGCCGGTGCCTATAATTTCAGAACAAAGAATTCTTGACATAACTACTTTACAAACCCTAGAAGATATTCAGGTAAAGATCCAACAACTCTTCGATCCAACCGCCCTGCAGGACTGGGTAAAGAAAGGCTCAGACTACTCTGTCATCAATGAACTACCTTATTATCAAGGGTGTCTATTTCTACCACATAAGGAACTACAAGAACTAGTCATCTCCAATTATCATGACACCCTGATGGAAGGGCACTCAGGTATCGCAAATACTGAAGCTAAAATTAAGAGACAATTCTGGTGGCCCACCTGGCGAAAAGACGTAAAGTCATTTGTAATGTCTTGTGGCATTTGCGCCCAAAACAAAAGTCAGAAGAAAAAACCAGCTGGGCTCTTACAACCTTTGGATATTCCACCTACACCATGGCACACCTTATCGTTAGACTTTATTACAGATCTACCTCCATGTAATGGATTTAACACCATTGTAGTTATTGTGGATCTTTTTTCCAAGATGGCCCACTTTATTCCTCTAAAGGGGTTACCTTCTGCTTCAATTCTGGCCAAGGAGTTCCTCGAAAACATTGTTTGAATACACAGATTTCCTTCTGTATTGGTCTCTGACTGAGGTAGTCAATTCATTTCCCATTTTTGGAAGAAATGTTGTCAACTGGCGCAAATCGATGTGAGGTTATCAACCAGTCACCATCCCCAGACCGATGGTCAGACGGAGAGGACCAACCAGACCCTTGAACAGTACCTACGTTGCATGCTACACCAGACCGAAAGTAATTGGAAAGATATTTTATGGATTTCCGAGTATGCATACAATAACTCTGTACATTCAGGAACCGGACAAAGCCCCTTTTATACCATATATGGACATCACCCTCGAACCTCAGAACTAGATTCGCTTCAGCATTTAGAAATGCCTGCAGTTAGTCATTTGCATTCTACTATTACACAAGCCTTTAAAGAGGCAACAGAACATTTGAAACAAGTAAAAGAGAAATATAAGAAAAATGCTGATCAACATAGAAGTGAAACTCCACAATACCAGATTGAGGATCAAGTTTGGCTAGCTACAAAACACATACCTCTGAAGGGAACTCAGACTTTTAACCCTAGATATTTGGGACCTTACACTATTAAGGCCATTATCAACCTGGTAGCCGTCAAATTGGAATTACCCTCTAATATGCGCATTCATCCTGTCTTTCATGTTTCACTTTTAAAACCAGTTCAACCAGGAACAAGATTACCCAAACCACCCGACCCCATCTTGATATATGGAAAACCTGAATTCGAGGTAAAAAATATCCTGGACTCCAAGGTGGTTAAATCAAAACTTTTTTATTTAATCGATTGGAAGGGCTACGGACCACAAGAAAGGTCATGGGAACCTAGTGACCACGTCCATGCACCTCGGTTGGTGAAAAGATTCCATCGGAACTTCCCAGACAAACCAGGGCCCAGGGGAAGAACAACTTTAGGAGGGGCCTTGGGGGGAGTGCTGTCATGATGCCTACCCCTAGGCATCCGGACCAAGCCCATCAGCCCCGGGAGCAGGCATCTAGACATTTAATAAAACCTCAGGAGCCCCGGCTAGGGGCTATCTGGGTTCAGTCCTGGCGCCTTAGGCGCCAGGCTCATAGTAGAAATCAGTTGTGGTGCCTAAGGCGCCAGGCTCATAGTCATTACTTACCTCAGGCAGACCATGCTGCAAAGGACTCCAATCCAACATGAAGCCTGAAAGGGACTATTTTTCTACAGGAACTATTTTTTACTCGGGTGTGGTTCTAGGGACTTCTTACCTGGGACTACTTTTGAGGCTATTTAAACCACACCCGACCAGCAACACACGCTTCGCGTCATTCTGCATCCAGCAGCATAACACTCACCGTGTCTGCAATCAGCATCCAGCATCCTGCCACGCCCGCCTCGAGTCCAGAGCGCC
Source organism: Ambystoma mexicanum (assembly GCF_040938575.1). Lineage (NCBI taxonomy): Eukaryota > Metazoa > Chordata > Amphibia > Caudata > Ambystomatidae > Ambystoma > Ambystoma mexicanum. The sequence continues at coordinate 460,341,731 of NC_090940.1, read as the reverse complement.
TGGAAAGAAGGGAAAGAAGAAGAAAGGTTAGAACAAGAACTTTACTGGATTTCTTACCTGATTTCGGATTCAGCGCATCTTCGAACCAGAAACAGACTCCATTTTAAACGCGTTGCATCGCCAGCAGCAGCGCAGCACCATACTCACCATTCCTCGCAGCATCTCTACGATCCGGTGCTATCTCCATCACCAGGTTGCCGCATTCCAGCACCTAAGGGGGACAAGAAAACAACAAGGTGAGCCAAAGGAACAAACAAGGACAATCTCTTGCCACCATATGCTTACCTGATTTTACCGCAGGAGGTATTATCCACCAGCACGCCAAATCTTCCTACGCTGCACCTGCAAGAAAAGAGAAAGCAGCGAGTTAAACCTTGGCATTATTTACCGGACACTGTTACAAACACAGACTCTTACCTGAACGCTTTCAGCTGCCACAAGACGATCATCTTTTGGGTCTAAGCTGCAAAAGAAACAAGGAATTGGACAAGAGTGATTATTCGGACATTTTGAACTCTTTAGAACTATATACTTACGGCCTTTCGCCCGGAGGTTTGGAGCCAAGATTTGTCCAGAACTCTTCCAATACCCTCAAGCCAGTGAAGTAACTGGCCATCAACGCGCCCCTGCATTCTTCGCAGGATGGAGAGCTCATCATACAAAACTATAAGGTGAGCTTTGTGAAAGGGAATGTCAGAAGTGATAAGTGGGCACGCAGTGAGGTGTTACTACTCAAATCCACAGGTGGCTAATTCCCTTTCCCCGTCTTTAGGAGACTACTTCCACGGGTCAAGCAGACGAAGCTAGGTGGGCCAGTCCAGTCAGTCATCTCTGCACTACGCATCACGTTGGTGGCAACCGTGGCTGTCCATTTCCGCTCGACACCCCTGTGGGAGCCAGGTGAGCTTAACAGACCCTTCCTCCTGCAGCTGGCACATGAAGTGCCCCTTGCTGGTCACCTTGGTATTAAGAGGACCAAGCAAAGGTTATCCATGCACTTCTACTGGCCCAAGACGGGGGTGCAAGTAGAAAGTCACTGCAGGAGTTGTGCCTCCTGCCATTTATCTGGTAAGAGTGGCTCCACAATTCAAGCTCCATTGGTACCACTCCCAGTTGTGGGAATACCATTTGAAAGGGTAGGGATCAACATCGTTGGTCTCCTCGACCCGCAAACATCCTTAGGCAATAGGTTTATCCTGGTGCTAGTCGACTATGCTACCAGGTATCCTGAGGCCATCCCATTGAAAACTGTAACTGCCAAGTCAGTTGCAAAAGCATTACTTGGCATCTTTACTAGGGTTGGCTTCCCTAAAGAAGTTGTGTCTGACAGAGGTAGCAACTTTATGTCAAAATACATGCAGGCTATGTGGAAAGAATGTGGGGTCACCTACAAGTTCTCTTCTGCATACCACCCCCAGACCAATGGTCTGGTGGAACGTTTCAACAGAACGTTAAAGAGCAGGATTGGGGCTCTAGAAGAACCTCAGAGAAGAAAATGGGATCGTCTTTTACCATGCTTACTGTTTGCCTACTGAGGGGTACACAGTAGGGTGTTGGCTTCAGCCCCTTCGAACTTCTGTTTGGTCACCCTATACGGGGACCCTTAGCCATAGTCAAGGAGGGATGGGAGATGCCCACTCCCCCTATTACTACCAACATAGTCGACTATGTGTTAGGGTTCAGAAAACGGATGGTACTTCTGATGGGTCTGGCTAGTGAGAAATTGAAGGCAGGACAAGCGCTGGTGAAACATTGGTACGACCAGAAAGCTTCCCTCATCAAGTTTACACCTGGTCAGCAAGTCCTGATCATGAATCCCATAAGGCCTCGAGGTTTACAGGACAAATGGTCAGTCCCTTACACAGTGGTGGAGCCCCTGGGTGAGGTTAACTATTTAGTGGACCTTGGAAGGCCTGGACAGGCTCCAAAAGTGTTCCACGTAAATAGGCTGAAGGCTTTTGTCCCAATCTCTTTGATTGTGTCTGATAATTTCAGACTGGTAGTGATTGCTTTATCTGCAAGCTGAAACATATTGATGTTGCAAAGGAATTTTCGAGCTCCTTTTTATTGAGATTATTTACGGGCTGGCAAGTTCTTTTGCTTTTTCATTTGGGGGGGGATTTCTTTTTTCAGCATCTACATTTGATTTAGTTTGAGCTTCAGCATCTAGACTTCCAAAGATAGAAAATAGGCCTGCAGACTTTGTGATAACAAGGGACACCTCCTTCATATCAGCTGCCTGATCCACCACTTTCACTGGAGGAGATGAGCCAGATGCCTTCTGAGAGTCCAGTAAGGCTGGATTTAATGCATTTTTGGCTTGCAGAAATGCCGTATTAAATGACATTTCCAGTAAATTGGGCTGCCCATCACTTTTACTCTGTATCTCACTGAGGTTATTCAGATTTTCCACCTCGATTACTACCAGCGGAGAGGCGACCCTAGGCCCTAGATTGAGTGAGTCATTCCCTTCCGCTACAAGACTTTCCGATAGCATGATGGGCTGGGGAGTCTGTTTCAGGGGTTGAACTGGCTGCAGTTGGCAGGCAGCCTTCTTGGCTAACTTGACGGTGTTGGATGGAACTTTTATGAAAGATGATTGTTCTTTCGTTACCATATCTTTCATGTTGCCAACATTACCCAGCTCTTCATCTCTTTGATCTGAATGTGATTTACGAAAAAGAGACAGGGCTTCTTTTGCAACTTCTGCGAACAGTTTTTTATCCATCGTGTCATTCCGTTTTGCATCGTTAGCTGGTTCTATGCCCGCCAATATTTTATGATTCACTTCTTCTTGTTTGGTCTTTTGTGCGCCATGCATTACTTCCAGGTGCATCAATTTTGGGTTCATCATAGCCAGTAAAGTTGTAACATCCTTCACATTTTCATTTAGGGTTTCGTACAGCTTGGTGAAAGGTGTAAGAGAGATTGCCATTGCAGATGTTAGAGCTATTAGAAGGTCATTTGACGGCACGTTTACACATGGGGCAGGGCACCCCCCTCCAGCTTTCCCCTGTGGCTCACGTGCGGCTCGTACAAACCGTGCCCGTTCTCACCGAATTTTTGGAAATGGACTCTCAACGAGCGAAGAGTCCCTTGTAGTGGGGTCATCTGACGAGTCCTCACAATTTGAGGATTGACTTAATTGGATTTGATTTCTCATCCTAGGATCGCACGCTGCATTAATGTGGGAAGGCAATCTTTTCTGGGAGTCAGCCACCTTGCCCTCTTGTGACTGAACTGAACCGTCCGAAGATACAATCTCTCGTGACTTAAGTCTTTTGTAGTTGCCAGATCCCCATATATCTCGATTTACATCAGTAATATTAACGCAGTGCCTTTTCTGGGGGGCTTTATGCATCGAATCCTGCACCGGGTTAGATGCAGCTATCCGTTTACATGAGCGGGATTTGTTTAAATTGAACAGATTTTGTAATACAGAAGACACCACCTCTAAAGAGTTTCTTTTGTCAATGTAGGGTGGACCTTCGCCGACAGCCCTCTGCTCACATTCGCTTTGTAATGCTGTGTTAAAGATGGGTGCTTTGAAGTGAGGATCCATTAAGTATGCCTCAGGGATAGGGGTTTTCAGTGTGGATGCAGGAGCTTCACATTGATCAACACTTAAAGTTCCGGTCAATATCGCGTTTCCACCCCTGGGAGAAACAAGAATTACACTTACTTCTAAATCATCTTCAGATCCAACATTGCATCTTCCACCAGACACGGCTTTCGGCCGCCATGCCGACCCAGAGAGGGCGAGTGAGCGGCTGACTAGATGCGCCTCGGCCAAGTCCAACAGACGCTGTGCGGCTTCCGAGGCTTCTGAGGCAACGCCGTGCTCGCACACGGACGCCGCACTAACAACCCGGCCCCGCCCACCAGTGTCATCAGAAGCGGCCGCGGCCAGCATCCCCGTTTCATGTGGCCGCTCCGCGGCAGCCTCTGTGCAACCCGGAGCCACGGCTGCCCCGGCCTCACAAGCCAGTAAGTCGGGATCAGTGACGTTGGCAGGCTTGTTGATTGTATACTTCGTGTATGTTATGCTTTGCGTCGGGGACTGAATCATATTCTCAGCTTGCTGAATAATGATGGAAGAAGGGGGTGGGGGCAACGATGTAGTTGAAGGGGGTGTTTCTGGGTGAACGGTAGGCACTAATGCAACAGGAGTAGGAGTCAGGCACTGCTCAGATCGCAAAAGTTCAAAAACATCATCTACCATCACTACAGTTGGTTCTTCCGATATTCCTGTGTTTTCAGACACTGATCCGCATGAAAAATATTGGCTCACATGTTGTTGACGCGATCGTTTTGCAGGGAGATCCTCTAAATTGGCCATATGTTTTACTTGGGCTCTGGTCCTTGAAATTAGATTGGATGGATCCATCATCTGCGGAGCGTGGCAGGGCAAGCGCCTTGAGCCATTCGCCAAACAGCCAAACAGCCAAACAGTGAAGTCCTCAGCCCTTTGATCCTCAGGGCTTAGCGTCGAAAGGGTGGCAGGGACGGCCTTTTGTACCTGGTGACCTAGGTCAGGTGACTTGGTCAGTTGGTCAGTTGTTAAAGGTACAGGTACAGGCACACGCACCTCAGTCTCTACTCCTCTCCTTCTCCTCGTGATAGAGACACTCGCCACAGCCAAACAGTGAAGTCCTCAGCCCTTTGATCCTCAGGGCTTAGCGCTGCAAGGGCGGCAGAGGCGGCCTTTTGTAACTGGTGACCTAGGTCAGGTGACTTGATCAGTTGTTAAAGGTACAGGCACAGGCACACGCACCTCAGTCTCTACTCCTCTCCTTCTCCTCCTCGTGATAGACACACTCGCCACAGCCAAACAGTGAAGTCCTCAGCCCTTTGATCCTCAGGGCTTAGCGCCGCAAGGGCGGCAGAGGCAGCCTTTTGTACCTGGCGACCTAGGTCAGGTGACTTGGTCAGTTGGTCAGTTGTTAAAGGTACCGGCACACGCACCTCAGTCTCTACTCCTCTCCTTCTCCTCGTGATAGAGACACTCGCCAAAGCCAAACAGTGAAGTCCTCAGCCCTTTGATCCTCAGGGCTTATTAAGACGCAGAGCAGCCAGACTTATCTCAAGAGTAAGTAAGCAGTATCAAATAGTTGCACAAAGGACAACAATTACTATGATTCAGGCAAACACTGACTCAAGGTTTTTAAGTAAAAGAATATACATTTATTTCACTCTTCAGTTGTATAACATTACACTATTATAAGCAGTCTAAAAATCACTCTTGTAATACACCACACCACTTCCCTTAAATTCCAGACAAGTTAAGCTAAAAAAATGAAGTGGGAGGAAAATGGCACTCCGGCAATTTAAAAGGGAGGGAAAGACAAAAGTTAATAGAAATGGATGCACACCAACAGGTAAGTACTCAGGGCAAGCGAACAAGAGAGACTACAATGATACAATCAGAAAGAAAAGGCTTAGGGCCAAAGTCAATGGTTCAAAGTCTTTTGCTCAAGATAATACAGTTCAGGGTAGTTTGCGGTAAAGTTCATGGCACAGTTTCTGGACGAGGTTGGTTGGTAGAAAAGTTAGTTCAAAGAGAAGAGAAGGACAAGCCCTCGGATTGGAGAAAGATTTTCAAACACTTTCACCGCGGCTGAACGAAACGCACAACCGGATTTTCACAGTACCTTAAAAAGGAGAGGGGGCTGTAGCTGAGGCAGACGTTCCTGGTAGTCTCTGCATGCTCACGGTTCCTGGAGCGACTGTCGGACTCATCAGAAGTAGGAAGACTGGAGGGTCCTCCACTACCCAGGGAAGAAACCAGCAGCAGAGCAACGCAACAAATAAAAGGTGTGCTCCTTAAAACCCAAGCAGGGTCTGACCTTTCTGGCTATCCGGCCCACTGTAGCTCTGTACAGCGAATTCAACCAGAGTAGGGGTCCAGGCTTGCAGTGTGGGTGAACTGGTTGGTCCCACCAGCTCAAGGGAAGAAGTTTCCTGGAGGATCTTCTCTGTCGTCGGATTCTGGAGATTCGGACCTGCAGGGCGCTTCACCGGGCGGCTCAGTCATTGTAGGGGTCCTCTTTTACCAGTTCCTCGTTGTTTCTTTCGTTCCAGTGGCGACTCTGCCTTTCCCCCATTCATACAGCCTGGCTGTTAATCACACAGCAGGGTGGCTGGCCTGGCAAGGCCAGTCCCTTTAGCCAATCAGACAGGAGTGTGACTTGGGTTACCAAGGGAACCCATGGCAGGGGTCCTAAAACCCCTCCCTCACATCTTGCCTACCCAGACTCTTAGGCCCTAAAGGAGGGCTTCTGTACGAAAAAAAGATAAACAAAGGGACCAAACCTGGTTTGGCACGCAGAGTAAAACACGAGAAAGACTTTAACAAAAAGAAATGGTGAATAAACCCGTCAGAGCCAAAATAAAATGTGTTTGGTCAAGCAGGTTTATGTTTGAGGCTAATATAATAGCCTAAAACATTACCACGTTTATATAAGATAATCGCGGTAGAAAAGTTAGGGTAGATACCACTGCCACCAGGCCACCAGCCAAGTCTTAATGTAAAGGGAGTGAAACAATGCCCCAAGAGGCACAGACAAAAAGGGATCAGAATTAACCCTTTCCAATACTCCATGGAAGATGGGGTAACTGGGTCTGTGGTTTAAAGTGACTAAGGTAAAGTTAATGGCAACTTTACCCTTTTCTGAGGGACTGTAGTCGGCCCCAGAAAATGGAGTCAGTCGGTGGGAAGTCTAAAAGACAACCCTGTGTCACTGCACTGAAGGTGCTGTGTAACACACATGAAAAATATGATGCCCTGGAGTAGGTGAGGCTCCAGTGCCTAAGATCACACAAAAAGTAGAAACACACATAGCAAAACACATGTAAGAGTGGGAAAAAAGGCTCACCCTCTTACCAGGTGAAAAAAATAAATCCTAGAAATCCAGCAAACCTCCGGAGGGGCTTAGTAGGTAAGGGAAATCAACCATTTATGAGAATTCTCCCTAACACTGAGCATGTCTCAACAGTTACCATCAGGTACCCATGACTGCCAGATGCCAATCACATGGGAGTTGGCTGCCCCTGATTTTTGCAGATACTGAACGTGTCTCTGTTTGCAGTTTCTCAGAGAACAGGAGGTACAATTTATTGAAGAGACCCCTTGACATTTCAAGCACCTTTAAAACTAATACTTGGAGTGGTTGTGACTGGCGTTGTTGTGGAACAAAATAATTTAGTGATGATGCATGCTCCATGGACACCTGGGGACTGAAGCAACTTGGTAAAAACATTCCAAAACATTAGGGAAGAGCCTTTGGAAAATTAATTGCCAAGAAGGTCCAGATAGCAATTCAATGTTGTAACCCTGCATGAGCTGACATAAATCAGCCGTTGAGTGTTATTATGCCCCCAGAAAACAGACAGACACTATCTCAACAGGGCCAATCACCAACAAAGGATTCAGGAATGGGAAATGAAATAGAACAAACTTGAAACAGACTTTTGGCAATCAGCCCTAAATTGTGCCCCCGGAAGACCAATTAGGGCATGCAAGATAACTGCAAGAAAAATAAGGGAAAGTCACCAGTGGTCTATTTGGACCATTTGAAAATAGTGTTAACCAAGCATTCAGGCATAGTGAAGCTCAAAGATAATGGCCAAGAATCATTAGCCAATGCATTTGTCATAGGCCTCCAGTCCAAACTCTAAGTCCAACTTAAGATGATATGCATCACTTGGCAAAATAAACCTCTTGTGGCAAAATGGCTTCTGTTCTGATGGAGTTCAAAGATGAGTGGTGGCTAAATTGCCCAATCATAAACCCACACTTCCACAAACCAACAGTGATCTAAGCATAAAGGTGAAACAGGTATAGCTAAGAGTTATACACCTTTGCCTTTTGTGGTAAAGTGGACTGAGGAAAGGCTATACTCTTATGAGTGGTGTGACTGTAACAGTAGCAACCCAAACAGCAATGTTACAACTGTTCCAAAATAAAAGATTGTCCAACCAAGGTTCTATAAAAATGCATACTTTAGTTAAAAAAATCAATTTGTTGGGTGTCCTGACCCACGTTTGAACTATTATGCTACAATATTTAGTGCTGTGGGCTTAGAAAATCCAAGATGGCGGAAAAGCCCACATTGCACCAGAATCCAGGAGAACCGCGCAGCTTTGCACACACCAAAATGGTTGCCTGACCTGCCACCCACCAGTGCAAAGAAAGATGGTTCTATTCAAAATCTGTTTTTATTAATGTCAAAAATTGCTAAGATCATGGGCACGAAACCACCAAACAAAAATCCAACTCTGGTTGAGTGTTCTACTTTACTCTACTGCAGATCCACATCAATGCCATGTCAAGCAAGGATCATATACTATCAAGTAAAATCCTTTCTTTTTGAAATGTATTAATTCAAGACAGCTTCCAAAAGTCGGTGAAGTACCGGCATTGGACACTAACCGGCGCTAGCGGTCTAAACTCTGACAAGAGAACTGTATTTCAGTAGCTGACAAAGGAGCCTGAGCCAGCCTGGACTTCAAAGCCTTGCTGGTTAATGAAAATTCTTAACACCTGCTGTTCCCAGAAGACAGTCTGATTCAATTAACAGTCCAAGAGGCTGGGAAGCCTTCACACACCTCAGAACTCCACACAAGAAGGCAGGAAATCACAGGTTTCTGTTAACCAAATGCAGAGTGGCCCCCTTGTCTGCTGACCTCAGTCAACACAATAGACTCTTTCCATTGAATAGAATATGCTGATTTGACCTGTGACTGTCAACACTGCTCTGGGGGAAGGAGAGACATTTGATCTCTGAGTCAAGCCAAGCTTCTGGGGGCGGACCCAGACTCATATGTGAATTCAATTAAGGGCAAATGTATGTTTGATTAAAATGCTTATAAAATCTTTTATTAAGCTCACAGAAATTTACAATTTGGGGATCCTTAATATGGAAAATGCCCTCACGATTTGAGACCAAACTCCTCTTTGTACGGTCTTCTGGGACTGAACCCCGCTATTTATTAATATTGCAGACACAGGGTTTATGCTAGAGACACAGTAAATTACTGTAATATGCCCAGAAGGGGGGTGTACCTCTGTGTAAATTTGGGTAAAAGTCCAATATTGGAAAACCAACCAAAAAGTGCAATATGTTGTCATTTCTTAACCCAAGCTCTTAGAAACACCAGAGTTGGAACAGAGACCTACCTTAAGTAATATATGATGTGTACATGTAATTTCAACAAACTGTGTATCCGGGAAATGTGTGTTTTGGGTAAAATTGATTTTTCTAAGTGAAACCAAGGGGGAGGATCCTCTGACCCATGAACATACCTCATCACGATGACTCACAACTCAGTTCCCCCAATCAAGGGAGAGAGGAGGACTTGGCCAATGATAAGTTGTGAGGGGCAGGCTTAGTTATGCCCACACACACACACATTTTCAAAACACATAAAAAGAGACTGGTTTGGACAGGCAAACACTCACTTTCCATTTTCTTGCAAAGCATTTTGCCGGAAGACTTCAAATCCAGACAATATCCAGAGATCCAGAACTTAACTCCAGATAGATCCAGAACCAAGCCAGAACTTAAAGCAGAGAGGCCTAGTCCACAAGCTGAATCCTTTTCAGAGGCCTCAGAATCCAGCAACCTAACCAAACTATTCAACAGTGGGCGAGCTGTTGGATTCTTTGCCAAGAACTTTTGCCAGAACTGGTAGCAGACCCAGAAAGCAGTGCTGTATCCAAAGAGACCAGACCCAGACCAGACCGCTGTGCAGAACTGCTAGCAGACCCAGACCAGACCGTTGTGAGCAGAACCAGTACCAGAAGCCGCCAGAAGTCCAGTCCAACCTGTTGACCAGATCCGTGACGAGGCCCATTCCTTCCAAAATTAGCAGTGAGTATCCTGAGGCCTGTGCAGAACCCATCTCTTAGTTTAAAATAATCTGATTCAAAACATTTGAACCTGTCCAGAACTGCATCATAGGAATCGTGTGTTCATTCTGTCATTTAAAAGCTGTAAAAGTGTCATTTTGTCATTCTGAAGTTTACTTTAATTTCGAGAAACTACCTCCGAAAAATCATCCGTATCTTTTGATCCGTACGTGCTAGGAACGAGATTTAACTTTCATTTTAAAGCTAAGATCATAGCTTTCCAACAAGCCTAAAACCTTTCTATTCCTTATAGTTTTTCCGTAATCGCGTTCAATGCACGCGACTAAATTGCCGCGAATTGAAAAATTAGCTCCTGTCAAAAATAGCCGTCTTTTGCGCGCAACTGCTGAAATCCGTTTTCCCTCTGATAATCATTCCTGAATCATTGCCAGTGTGACTTGAACTAATCTTAAATAGCTATCACCTACCCTGAACCTCCTACAGGGAATTAAAATCATTTTTAGCATATTTTTCCCTTCTTTGCATACCACCTTTAAAGTACTTTTGCCTGTGTGTAAAACCATCCCAGTTTCTCTAAGCTTGCTAGGGGGGAACTGAAATTCGGATTGTATTGTGATTGTAATCCTGAAAACTGTGTGCTTTCCTTCCATCTCCTTATATTGCATGGGGGGGGGGGGGATGAATTGCCACAAGGGGAAAAGTGAACATATTATCTCTTGTGAAACCCTATCAATTTATTTCATAAAAGTATTCTCAGCTACCTTTACTCCCTATACTAACTCCTAAGTAATTAAATCAGTGTGCTAGTGTAACATCATCCATTGTTGATCACTGTCATATGCCTAAGTGTTCTATCAAATATTAATTTATTCATAAAAGTGTGATATATATATATATATATTGTTTACTTTCTCAATAAACCTCTTAAATTGCAAAACAAACCTACTTCTTGGCTCAGTGAGGTCAGGGGGATTCAAAGAGAGGGACGTTATATAAGGGTTTATCATCCAGATTATAACTTGTCATAAAAATATATAGATAAGGGCTTCCCTTGGGCGTCCCAGACGAGGCACTGACTTAGTGGGATTGCTGAATTGAAGTCACTTAACAAAATGTACACTCAACTATCAGAAACACTACAAAAACCATACTCCTACAAAAAGAAGACATAGGGCCTCATTACGAATGCGGCAGTAGGGGGTTAACGGCACCGGTAAGGATGACGGTGCCGTTAACCCCCTACCACCGCATTCCGAGGTCCCTTAGTGGGTCCCACTAAGGGTGGCTGGTTTTACCAACTGCCCTTAGCGGGAGCCGCTAAGGGACCATGGAGCTAATAACCGTTATTAGCTCCTTCCCCATTTCCATTGAGCCCTATGGGGGCTCGAATGGGAATGGGGAATGGTTTTCGGAATGGGGACTTACCGGGTCCTCCAAGGTTGAAATGACCCGGTAAGTCCCCATACCGACTAATAGCACCATGGCTACCTCCAAAGTTGGAATGAGACCCATAGAGTGGCAGAATGTAGTAATGCAAACACTTTGGATACTTAGCAGTGAGGAAAAAACAGGCAAGAAATGCAACCAAGCATTCAAAAACGACAAAGGCCTTGCAGGAAAAATTTGAAAAAATAGACTTAACTAGTCTCTAAGGCCCCAAATTGTCGGCATGTTGGACATGATCATTTCAAAGCACCTGATTCCAATGTTTGGTGGTTCAACAGTGTCGAACCAGGCTTTGGACAGTTGTACTTGCGGACCGAACTGGGTTTGAACATGCTGAGTCACGTTGATCCCTGTCGGTGAGTTGGCTTTGAGTCAGATTTGTGTGGGTTATCCTTGCAGTTTGAGGCAGCATCGAGCAATGCAGCCGAATGGATCACCAGGAGCAATTCGACAATAGAATGTGGTTCAAAATGAAAAGTAATGCTGATTTGTGTAAAATAGTGATGTGATAGTCCAGCGGTTTAAGTGGAGCTGTAATGCAAAGTCCTGGCAGTTCGATGCTTGGTTCAAAGCAGGAGTTGAACTCATCTGCACAGTGCATTGATGCTGGAGCTGGAGAGGTGACTGGGTTCTAGTGAGGTGATGCAGCATCCAGCCGGTTCAATGATGCGAATACGGTGGTTTGACATTCAAGTGAGTCCCAAAAACAGCACTCGTGGATCCTTCTGGTTCGAATACAGTGAACATGTCTTGAATACCATTCATTTGGTTAAATGCGGTGAAAACAGGGATCCTGACTGTTCAGGCCCTAAGGATGCTATGAGACCCATTAGAGGGGTGTTCTAGGCTGAGTCTGTGCTCTTCCAACCTAAGAAGGTTTGCAGGCAGAGTTGAGGACTTTGGTCCTCGGCAAGAGTCAACCCCAATCCACTCTGGGATGAGTAGGAAGCAGAGCTTCCCTCTTGTTAGGAGCACTCCTGCTTCACCTCAATTTCTAATGGCTTTGGAAAGATCAACTCTCCCAAAAGAGGCCCAATAAATTATTCCTTAAATCCTGGATGGTCCAAATGTGAATTAAAGAAGGGATGGGAGACCCCACCCTTTATAGGCAAAAGGCCACATGAGGTTGGAAGAAAGCAGACTGTCCAATCTGTGTCCTTGTGTAGTCTTTGCATTGTTGCATATACCCAGAATGCCTTGTGCTAAAGGAAGTATAGAATACAGGAAGGACGGAGAGGTACAGTGAAGCGCAAGATGGTGAAATCATTTTGCTACTATGCTGAGCTCCCTCTGGCTACGCTAACCCCAACCTCTTCTCAAGCCCATAGTATCAAGGCCCTTTGGTATGAAACACCTTGGTTTGAGACTAGTCCTTGTTCATTGTGTGCCTTGAAGCCTGCTTCCCAAGATGCACCTTCTGAGAGCTTCCTGGGCTTTAGGGAGACTTACCTGCAGGGACGTCATTTGGGGGTCACCAGAGGTCGCACCTGCGACCTCTGAGCTCTCCCTTGCTACCTCTATGGTCTCCCTTGCGACCTCATTTTTGTGAAATGCAAGCTCCTGAGCTGTGGCCATCACCATGTGGCTCTTTACTTCTGGAGTGGCTGGCTTTCTTGTTCAGGCCCCTTAAAAAAAAGTAGAAAAATAAGAACAGGAGTACCACAAGTCTAACACTTTCAGCACTGGCCCTAAATAAGAAAGAACAGGAATACCAAATAATGGGTCTTTCTGGAATTCTATACAATAATTGCTAGACTCATTAAAGGTTTATTTCAGGCACACTTCAGGGGGTGAGTCAGTGATTTAGTCTGTTCTTAAACGCCTCAACTCAGCCTTTCATCCTTCTGAGGTTGAAAAATGAGTACCAACACAGGTTGGGTGATACTGTGTGTATATTTTTTCTATATAAAGGGATGAAGGGTAAGTGCTATATAATACCACGTCATTATCATTTGGTCATGGACGACTGCTTGCATTCACAGCCATTTGGTAATATGGGCCTTTACACACTGATCTTAATGATACATATGGCAGTCCATTCTTGTATGAAATGTACATCACATTATAGTGATATCGTAACCATATTTTACGTAATGTACAATGCTATGTGATGCCACTTCCTGTTTTGGCAACGGGTGAAAGGTTGTGTTCCATCGCTTCCCGCGATATCACTTTGGGGTGGGGTCAAATGACATCACTTCCTGGGATGTCATCAGGGGGCCAAGGGTTGTGTGATGTCACTTCCACTACCCCTGGCATTTTGGTGAAATGACGTCCCTGCTTACCTGACCTGACAAAAGATCAATGAGAGGCAGCTTCCACTGGCTATTGTCCAACATGCTGCAGCCAAGATAGCCAGTCTACGGATAAACACACAGCTTGTCAATGGCTGGACTGGGCTCACAGTGGTGACTTGCGTATGAAACAGATCAGATGGGGCTTTAATATTTTCTTTTAAATACCAGCCACCATAAATCGAACTTGGTCTGACCTATGTTTAAAGATTGAACTGCCACCAGGACTAATAGGTTTTAGAACAGAGGTGCAGTTTTTAAATGCAGCTCTGTACTCAGTGACTGTGCTGTCACAGAAGCTGTGGGCGAGGTAACTTGTGACCTCCGAACCTGCTCTGTGCCACTGAAGAGCAGGACCTGCAGATTAGAATATTGATACAGCAGGGCACAAGGGTACACTATGCTTTTGGCATGGAGTTTAATTAATGGGGGATCTTGTGAGCAGAACACCCTTTCTGTGATGGAATTACCCACATCATTTTATTATTAATAGAAATTAAAAAAAGCTAGAGATTTTACACCCTGCCCAGACAGCAATCCTTCACACCCCTAACAGAAGTCGGGACATTGCAAATCAAGTGAAGAACAAAAGAAAGGAAACAAATAAAGCACACTCATGACTTTACAGTTACATAGCATCCAAGGGCAGGGGCTCCCAGTGAGGAGAGGGACTTTCAGAAAAGAGTTACAGGGGGAGATGTCGAGAAAGAGCAGAAGTGCCCTGCAGGAAAATCAGGCAGGTTAGCAAGGAGAATTCCAAAACCGTCAACCTATAACTTTTGCAAACAAGTGAGCCACTAGAAAAATAAGTGCCCATAAATATGCAATAATCCTCCTCCAACTCCCAGGACAGCATACTTTTCCCTATTTAAACACACTCAGGTTTATGCCAAATAAACTAGCACATGCAGCCAGAGAAAGAGCAGTACTGAACAAGCCTGAGGGAAGACCTCATTATGACCCCCGTAATACCCACAGAACAGGACAGACCAAACATACAATAGAAAGTTAGTGGGCAGACAATTTCGTGCTTAGTTTTTGCAGGAGCCAGTTGATCAGTCATTCACTCTGACTGTTTCCCTGACATTCCTTTATGTTCCAAGACTGCCATTGCTGTTTGCATTTCCAACACCTCAGTACTGCACCTGTTAGGAAAGATTTCTCAATTTTGGGTAATTTTCCTTCCATGTGGCAACCCCTAAACTTTTTGCTGTTGTTTTCACCCTGATCTAGCCTTTGCCAGAGAAGCGCAGCCTTCCACCGCACTCCTCTGGGCTTTCGCTCCATTCTTACGGGGAAACTGACATGCCTTTAAGACAGTCAGTACCGTGAAACGTTGTTTTCCGTAGTTCTTTAATCATGTTGCAGCTTTCGCGCAACATGACACAAGAGGGCACTGTAAGCTAAGTTACCGCTCTCTTGGGTCTCTAGTCACTCTACAGGCCCTAGACACTCTCTTTGGATTGTTAACGAACGGTGCAAGTGAATCACGGACGGGACTGGTGGCACCGATCGTTTCTTTGTGTTTTGAGCTCCTTTTGGCTATTTAAGCGAGTTTCTCGCGCTTAGCCCAAAATGGTGGCCTGGCTCCCAAAATGGCCAGACCACGAGGCTCTTTGTCCTGCCCGCTGACCGCCTTGCCCCCTTCACCTTCTCCAGGTCGAGCCGACCCTGGCCCTTCCTTATTTGGGCATGTACTTTCCCGCAAAACACAGATGCTTTCGCAGGCTTCTACAGGCTTTGTGTGCGCCTCCAGGATGTGGGCTGGGATGTCTGGTCCCAATACACATCCTGGGTGCCAGAGAGTCTAGTGTGTCGTGAATGCCTGGGACCACCGTGGTCCGTGCTAGGTCCACGTATGGTGTGAGTGTTTTGTGAGCAGATCTCCCATTGGGTCCCCTCCGTTTTAGCACGAAGGGAACTCTGGATAAGAGGAGGCTGGAAACACCACTACCATTTCGATCTCCTGAGTTCTCACGAACGACGGATACAGGAGCCAAGTATCCTGCAACTACGAGGCTGAACCGAGGAATCGCTGGTGACCCGCTAAAGGACTGCTCCTCTGCACTGCTGTCGCTCTGTGAAGCCATTCTTCCTCTGATCGAACGAGAAGGCCTGTACTGGTACTTCGACCCCTTGGAATAGTGGGAACAACTATTCTCGGCATCTTCATCATCTCCTGCACGTAAGCCTTCGGAAGCGTCTCTGGGCCATCCAGTGGACTGACCAGCTTACCCAGGAGTCTTGCTCTATAACCGCCGTCAGGTTGCTGCTGTATTCCGAGTCCTTGACACTCTCACACGATTCGTACACTTGGCATTCCCAGGTCTGAAGTGAGAAGTGTACATTGGGCTGAAATACACACGGCCGCTTCGTTGCCCTGCTGTGGTAACAATCTGTGTGGGTTCACTGCGTTTGGGACATCTTCAACTCTAACTTCTGCTGCCACGGAATCTACATGACGCCGAGACGTCCCCGGCTCGCATCTGGACCTGCCAGCACTGAAACTTACGTGGAGAAGCCTAGGTCTGCCTGCATCGGGGACCGGTGAGTAGCAACGCAAGGAAATGGTCGCCCTCCTGCAGTAGCCCGTAGCTTTTCCTCACTGTGTTAAACAGCACGCCTTTTTCGCACTCACGCTCTGCTTCTGCCCGCAAGTGGAGGCCGCGCTTGAGTAGCAGAGATCTGTTTGCCCTCCTTTGTTCACCGCTCTGAACTGCCTGACTTCCTTGAAGAGACTCCCCTTGGCCCACTGGCACCAGCATGTGCAGGTACTTTTGAGCACAAGGCTCCACTATTCGTAGGGCTCAAACTTCCTTCTAGTAAGGTGGCCTCTGAAGGCGAACTGGGTCTAACGATTATTTGCACTGCCTGTTTTCCTCCCCATCTAGGTGGTCTGAATATTTCGTGCTTCTAACTCTTTAGACCCTTCAGTAATTGCATATATATTGTATTTGATTGTGATGTGTTGGTTTACTTGAGTTTTATCGTGATTCTTTACTATGGTCAATATTACAAAGGCCTTGTAATAAATATGTCTATATTTTTAATATAACACCTGTTTGGAGTAATTTGTAAGCGTCCTTGCTTTGTGTGCTCATTGCGGGCTTTCAGTCACCCTCACCCCTCTTGAGACCTAGTCTTGACCGCCACGATCGCTACCTTGATTGGTCTGGCTTGTCCAGAGGTTACCCTGTTCCAAGAAACTAGGCTGGCCTTCTGAACCTCTGCCCCTCCAGGACAGAGTTCAGAAATCCATCTTAACAAATTGGTGTACAGCGGTGGGATACGACTGAAGGTATCCAGTGTTGCGCACGAGCGAAGGCATTTCAAGTTATTCCTACCAGGACACGTAGTGAATTTTCGTACTATAACTTTTAAAAGGCTATAGTCCTATCTAACAGTATGGAAACAAATACCTTGTTAACTTTAAATGCTTCTAAATCTGAAACATTGAAAAAGATGTGTGCAGAGATAGGTGTATCCTCTCAAGGCACCAAATTGGATATGATCCAAAGAATCGTGGCGTGGCAAGAAGCTCAGCTTGACGCTATAACTTCTGAGGACAGTACGGAAGGAGGTGGGGCTGCTCTCACTGGTAGAACCGACGGTTCTGCCGCTGCACTGGTCCACCGCGACCATGGGGACAGGGAGGATGAGATGTCTAATGTTTCCTCTGCCAGTGTCGATGGGGAGGCCATGCTTGAATTCAAGAAGCAAGAGCTGCTGTTTAGGCAGAAGGAGCTTGATTTCAACATGGCCAAACTAAAAATCGAACAGGCAGAAAAACAGAAAGACAGGGATCACCAGTTGGAACTGGCCAAGCTTCAGGTTGCAAATGGATCCAAGGGTCCTGGACATGGGCCTGGGGCCTCCTCTCATCCACGGTTTCCGAAAGATCTGCTCAGTGTGTATGAGGAAAAGAATGACATTATGGACTGGCTGAATACGTTTGAGTATGCATGTGAAGTTCAACAAGTTGACAATGCTGATAAGATTGCCTGGTTACTCAGCAGACTGCCCCATTCTGGCTGCAGTGCCATTATGGAAATGTCGAAGGCTGAGCGAGCGGATTTTGCAATGTTGGAAAAGATTCCTGCCCAATATTTAAAATGATTCAGAGAGTATAAGAAAAAAGAAGGTGGTACTTGGGTATCTTATGTAACCGAATCCTTAAAAAACATGACTGGCTGGGTCGAAGGTTATAAGGTTTCTACCTTTGAAGGCATAAGTTTTGTCATGCTGGAACATATTTTTGCATCTTCTTCCCCGGAGCTTAAGCAGCATTTGGCCGATTCAAAGGAGATAGATCCTAAGAAACTGGCCATTGCAGCAGACTTGTGGGTGTCACATCGAGTGTCCCATAAAGACAAAACTCATCCTGGTAAGTAGGAGGAAAGGAAAAAGTCCAAAGATAAGGAGGGTGGAGAATCTGATAAATCTTCTTCTCAAAAGGGCCACAAAAAGAAAAATAAGGGTAAGACACAAGAGAACTCACAGGGTAGTGGAGGTCAGCCTCCGAAACAGAACTCTGGTTACAATAAGCCTCCCTATGTAAACAGACCCAATGGATGTGGTTTTGCTTGTGGAGCAACTGACCACGTGAAGGGGGATCCCCGGTGTAAGGTTAAACCTTTGGGGGTCCACTGCGCTAATCTGGCCTTCTCCTCCTACGAGGAAGAAGAGATTACAGGAGCATCCTTCTTCTCAGACTCCTGCCCCAGTGGGATAGAAGCTGAGGTAGTTTTAGTTTCCCTGGGTTCCTGGGAGCCTAAAGTCGCAGAGGCTTATGCTAGGATTCCAGATAATACCAAGCACTACTTTAATGACAGTGTGCTGATCAATGGAGTAGATACTCCAGCTCTTAGAGTTAGTGGGTGCAGTCAAACTGTAGTGGATTCTACCTTGGTAGACTCAGAGGAAGTTGCCAGAGCTACTCTGATGCCCACTAAGTTGGCTGACGGCCCACCTCGCATGTTTCCAGTAATACCTGTAAATCTTACTTTACATGGTACAGTAGTCAGGATTCCAGTGAGCATTCAGAGAAACTTCCCAGGAAAGGTCTTGTTAGGCAACGATCTCAGAGCTTTAGGGCTCGTAGGAGACACTGCTGACAGTCCCTGCAAACGGTCTCAAACACAGGCAGCATTGGACAAGACCAATATGCTGCCCGAGCCAAAGGGGAAAGCCAAGGCTAAAGGAGTACGAAAACCAAAACGAGGGAAAGAGAATATTCCCCCGAACTCGCCTACCACTTCGGTGGAGGAAGTTGGTCAATCGCCCAGGCCTGACAAAGAGGTGACGATGCCTGAAGTTTTTGACCCCAATGACCATCCTGAACCAAAAGACTTGTTAGTAGAAGGTGGTCCTGACAGGGAAGAATTCAGTAGAGGCCAACGTGAGGGCCCATCTCTGGAAGGCCTAAGGAGACAGGCCTGCTCCCAGCTTGAGGGTGAACCTCCTGGGACGCATCAGATTTATTGGGAAGGTGGACTCCTGTATAGTGAGCCGACAGAGTCTACAGAAGGAGACCATAGGAGGTTGGTGGTTCCCCTTGCTGTATGACCCTGTCATGATGCCTACCCCCAGGCATCCGGACCAAGCCCATCAGCCCCGGGAGCAGGCATCTAGACATTTAATAAAACCTCAGCAGCCCCGGCTAGGGGCTATCTGGGTTCAGTCCTGGCACCTTAGGCGCCAGGCTCATAGTAGGAATCAGTCCTGGCACCTAAGGCGCCAGGCTCATAGTCATTACTTACCTCAGGCAGACCATGCTGCAAATGACTCCAATCCAACATGAAACCTTGAAAGGGACTATTTTTCTACAGGGACTATTTTTTACTCGGGTGTGGTTCTGGGGACTTCTTACCTCGGACTACTTTTGAGGCTATTTAAACCACACCCGACCAGCAACACACGCTTCGCGTTATTCTGCATCCAGCAGCGTAACGCTCACCGTGTCTGCAGTCAGCATTCAGCATCCTGCCATGCCCGGCTCGAGTCCAGAGCGCCTGGAAAGAAGGGGAAGAAGACGAAAGGTTAGAACAAGAACTTTACTGGATTTCTTACCTGATTTCGGATTCAGCGCATCTTCGAACCAGAAACAGACTTCATTTTAAACACGTCGCATCGCCAGCAGCTGCGCAGCGCCATACTCACCGTTCCTTGTAGCATCTCTACGATCTGGTGCTGTCTCCATCACCAGGTTGCCGCATTCCAGCACCTGAGGGGGACAAGAAAACAACAAGGTGAGCCAAGGGAACAAACAAGGACAATCTCTTGCCACCATATACTTACCTAATTTTACCGCAGGAGGCATTATCCAACGCCAAATCTTCCTACGCTGCACCTGCAAGAAAAGAGAAAGCAGCGAGTTAAACCTTGGCATCATTTACCGGACAGTGTTACAAACACAGACTCTTACCTGAACGCTTTCAGCTGCCACAAGACGATCATCTTTTGGGTCTAAGCTGCAAAAGAAACAAGGAATTGGACAAGAGTGATTATTTGGACATTTTTAACTCTTTAGAACTATATACTTACGTCCTTTCGCCCAGAGGTTTGGAGCCAAGATTTGTCCAGAACTCTTCCAATACCCTCAAGCCAGTGAAGTAACTGGCCATCAACGCGCCCCTGCATTCTTCGCAGGATGGAGAGCTCATCATACAAAACTATAAGGTGAGCTTTGTGAAAGGGAATGTCAGAAATGATAAGTGGGGATGCAGTGAGGTGTTACTGCTCAAATCCACAGGTGGGGAATTCCCTTTCCCCGTCTTTAGGAAACTACTTCCACGGGTCAAGCAGACGAAGCTAGGTGGGCCAGTCCAGTCAGTCATCTCTGCACTACGCATCACGTTGGTGGAGACCGTGGCTGTACAGTTCCGCTCGACACCCCTGTGGGAGCCAGATGAGCGTAACAGAACGCAAAGCCTTCCTACAAATTCTCACCCGGGTGTCATGGAGACCTCAGAAACTGACCAAGTGGCCCAATTATTAGGGGAACTTAGGGCTGAAGTACATGCCGCTCGCCAAGAAACTAATACACTCAGGAGAGAGTTGATTGTTTCGAAGGAACGCACTGATGACCTTGCTAGACAATTACTGCAAAACCAAGCGGGGCAAACACCCCTACCGGGACTCGGGGGGATTCCAAACCCTGTTTCACCAAGCAACCCTGTGCAAGTGATTTTACCAGGCAATATCCCTTTAGCCCCGCCAGAACGCTTTGCGGGGGACCCGAAAAGATTTGCCGTGTTCATGAACCAATGCCGTTTACACTTTATATGCAGACCTGGAGCCTTTCCAAACGATCAAGCCAATGTAGCCTTCATATTATCCTATCTCAGCGGCAGTGCAGCGGATTGGTCAATCCCACTAGTCAATCAGGATGACCCTATTCTTCGGGATTTTAAGGGTTTCCAAATGAGCATGGAAAGACTATTTGCCCGGCACTCTCAAGGACAGGCCCTGGATAACGAACTTTTGTCCCTACGACAGGGTAACCAAGAACCTCTAACCTACATAGCAACCTTTAATAGGTTGGTGGTGGAAACTGGATGGCCCGAGGAAAAACGGGTTACGTTGTTTCATCGGGGACTTCGAGGAGAACTCAAAGATGTTTTGGCTCAAGTTGTGAACCCACCTCAAGACTGTGCTGAATATATAGATTTAGTGGTCCAGTTAGATCACAGACTTCAGAATCGAAAGGCTGATCGAGCCAAGTTCGAGAACCGGGTGGTGGTTAAACCTAACGCTACCCCCAAAGGAACAGATGCCTCAGAACCCATGCAAATCGGAGGATTTAAAGGACCCTTGACACAGAAGGAAAGAGAAAAGATGCGGCAAATGCGATTATGTCTATACTGTGGAACTTCAGGCCATTTTCTACGGGATTGCCCTGTAAAACCACCCAAGAAGGTGGTAGGAGCTGCTGATAAAAGACATATGGAGCCTGACTCGGGAAACGACCACGCCCGACAAGCGTAGAGGTCCGCTTGCCGAGCTTGAAGAAGGATACTCAGACCTCACATTTCATCATACCAATGGTCCTTATAGATCCAAGGCAGCCATCACGTTTGCACACAGTTAGGGCATACATTGATAGCGGGGCCATAGGAAACTATGTGGACCATGAATTGGCTTCTATGATGAATCTACCTCTCTGCAGAAAGACCACTTCAGATGTCATCACCACAGTCGATGGAACTGAAATTGCCTCTGGGCCTGTAACTCATTCCACCGCAGAGATGACATTATTGGGTCAGGAGGGGCATCGAGAGACTATTGTGTTTGATTTAATCAAAGCCCCGCAGTTGCAAATAATACTGGGGATACCTTGGTTGGAAACACATAATCCTTGTATTGATTGGCGAGAGAAGGGAATAACCTTCCCGGATTGTGCACATACTTGTTACCCAATAAAAACCTTGAACAAGGACCTGGCCACAGTCGCTACTCCAGTTGTGCAGTTACCGCACGAATATCAAGAATTCCAGGATGTTTTCCAAAAAGAACAGGCAAACACCTTACCACCTCACAGATCATATGATTGTCAAATTGATCTCATACCTGGTGCACAACCTCCGTGTAGTAGGATCTACGCACTTACGGAACCCGAGAACCTTCACCTGCGACAATACTTGGACCAATACCTTGCCAATGGCTTCATTCGTCCATCCAAGTCCCCTGCATCTTCAGCTTTGTTCTTTGTGCCAAAAAAGGAAGGTGACCTCAGAACGTGCAGAGACTACCGCGCCTTAAATCAGATCACGGTTAAGAACAGATACCCATTGCCTCTGATCCCAGAATTACTAGACCAAGTAAAGGACGCTTGCATCTACACTAAATTAGATCTCCGAGGGGCATACCATCTGGTACGTGTTAAGAAAGGCGACGAATGGAAGACTGCTTTTTGCACTAAGTACGGGTTATTTGAATACCAGGTGGTGCCCTTCGGGTTGTGCAATGCACCAGCAGCCTTCCAGTATTTTATGAACGATGTCCTTCGTGAACTCATTGACGTCTGCGTTGTCGTATACATAGACGATATTCTAGTGTACTACTCTTCAGAATCAGACCATGTGAAGCACGTTCGTGCAGTCCTTGAGAAACTACGCCAGCACAAGTTATATGCAAAATTGGAAAAATGCGTTTTCCATACTACAGAAGTTGAATTTCTTGGATTTATCCTGACTCCAAAAGGAGTTCGAATGGACTCTCGAAAGGTGGACGCAATTCTCAAATGGCCATCACCCAGTTCAGTTAAAGGAGTACAAAGCATGCTCAGATTTGCTAATTTCTATCGCAGATTCATTCCGGATTTCTCGCACGTTGTACACCCTATCACAGCGCTCTTGCAAAAAAACAAACGCTTCTTGTGGACTGAAGAAGCTGAGAATGCCTTCCAAGAACTGAAAGCGAAATTCACGTCTGCACCTGTATTAAAGCATCCGCGTCCTGAACTCCCATACATAGTTGAAACCGACGCATCCAGTTTAGCCATGGGAGCTGTCCTGTCCCAGAAGGATCCTGAAACCGGTCAACTTCACCCAGTTGCATTTTGGTCCAGAAAGTTCTCGGCACCCGAGTTAAACTATGCGGTTACCGATAAGGAGCTATTAGCTATCAAATCCACCTTCAAGGCTTGGCGGCATTATCTTCTTGGTGCCAGGTATACCATTACTTTAATCACCGATCACCGGAACTTGCAGTATTTAAAGACAGCCAAAGCCCAATCATCACGCCAACTTCGATGGGCATTGTTCTTTGCCGAGTTCGATTTCGTGATCACTTATCGACCAGGCTGTAAAAATGGCAAGGCAGATGCCTTATCCCGAATAGGAATGGAAGAATCATATGCGAACCCGGAGCCGGTGCCTATAATTTCAGAACAAAGAATTCTTGGCATAACTACTTTACAAACCCTAGAAGATATTCAGGTAAAGAGCCAACAACTCTTCGATCCAACCGCCCTGCAGGACTGGGTAAAGAAAGGCTCAGACTACTCTGTCATCAATGATCTACCTTATTATCAAGGGTGTCTATTTCTACCACATAAGGAACTACAAGAACTAGTCATCTCCAATTATCATGACACCCTGATGGAAGGGCACCCAGGTATCGCAAATACTGAAGCTAAAATTAAGAGACAATTCTGGTGGCCCACCTGGCGAAAAGACGTAAAGTAATTTGTAATGTCTTGTGGCATTTGCGCCCAAAACAAAAGTCAGAAGAAAAAACCAGCTGGGCTCTAACAACCTTTGGATATTCCACCTACACCATGGCACACCTTATCGTTAGACTTTATTACAGATCTACCTCCATGTAATGGATTTAACACCATTCTAGTTATTGTGGATCTTTTTTCCAAGATGGCCCACTTTATTCCTCTAAAGGGGTTACCTTCTGCTTCAATTCTGGCCAAGGAGTTCCTCGAAAACATTGTTCGAATACACGGATTTCTTTCCGTATTGGTCTCTGACCGAGGTAGTCAATTCATTTCACATTTTTGGAAGAAATGTTGTCAAATGGCGCAAATCGACGTGAGGTTATCAGCCAGTCACCATCCCCAGAACGATGGTCAGACGGAGGGGACCAGCCAGACCCTTGAACAGTACCTACGTTGCATGCTACACCAAAAGTAATTGGAAAGATATTTTATGGATTTCCGAGTATGCATACAATAACTCTGTACATTCAGGAACCGGACAAAGCCCCTTTTATACCATATATGGACATCACCCTCGAACCTCAGAACTAGATTCGCTCAGCATTTAGAAATGCCTGCAGTTAGTCATTTGCATTCTACTATTACACAAGCCTTTAAAGAGGCAACAGAACATTTGAAACAAGCAAAAGAGAAATATAAGAAAAATGCTGATCAACATAGAAGTGAAACTCCACAATACCAGATTGGGGATCAAGTTTGGCTAGCTACAAAACACATACCTCTGAAGGGAACTCAGACTTTTAAATCTAGATATTTGGGACCTTACACTATTAAGGCCATTATCAACCTGGTAGCCGTCAAATTGGAATTACCCTCTAATATGCGCATTCATCCTGTCTTTCATGTTTCACTTTTAAAACCAGTTCAACCAGGAACAAGATTAACCAAACCACCCAACCCCATCTTGATTTATGGAAAACCTGAATTCGAGGTAAAAAATATCCTGGACTCCAAGGTGGTTAAATCAAAACTTTTTTATTTAATCGATTGGAAGGGCTACGGACCACAAGAAAGGTCATGGGAACCTAGTGACCACGTCCATGCACCTCGGTGAGTGAAAAGATTCCATCGGAACTTCCCAGACAAACCAGGGCCCAGGGGAAGAACAACTTTAGGAGGGGCCTTGGGGGGAGTGCTGTCATGATGCCTACCCCTAGGCATCCGGACCAAGCCCATCAGCCCCGGGAGCAGGCATCTAGACATTTAATAAAACCTCAGGAGCCCCGGCTAGGGGCTATCTGGGTTCAGTCCTGGCGCCTTAGGCGCCAGGCTCATAGTAGAAATCAGTTGTGGCGCCTAAGGCGCCAGGCTCATAGTCATTACTTACCTCAGGCAGACCATGCTGCAAAGGACTCCAATCCAACATGAAGCCTGAAAGGGACTATTTTTCTACAGGAACTATTTTTTACTCGGGTGTTGTTCTAGGGACTTCTTACCTGGGACTACTTTTGAGGCTATTTAAACCACACCCGACCAGCAACACACGCTTCGCGTTATTCTGCATCCAGCAGCATAACACTCACCGTGTCTGCAATCAGCATCCAGCATCCTGCCACGCCCGCCTCGAGTCCAGAGCGCCTGGAAAGAAGGGAAAGAAGAAGAAAGGTTAGAACAAGAACTTTACTGGATTTCTTACCTGATTTCGGATTCAGCGCATCTTCGAACCAGAAACAGACTTCATTTTAAACGCGTTGCATCGCCAGCAGCAGCGCAGCACCATACTCACCATTCCTCGCAGCATCTCTACGATCCGGTGCTATCTCCATCACCAGGTTGCCGCATTCCAGCACATAAGGGGGACAAGAAAACAACAAGGGGAGCCAAGGTAACAAACAAGGACAATCACTTGCCACCATATGCTTACCTGATTTTACTGCAGGAGGTATTATCCACCAGCACGCCAAATCTTCCTACGCTGCACCTGCAAGAAAAGAGAAAGCAGCGAGTTAAACCTTGGCATTATTTACCGGACACTGTTACAAACACAGACTCTTACCTGAACGCTTTCAGCTGCCACAAGACGATCATCCTTTGGGTCTAAGCTGCAAAAGAAACAAGGAATTGGACAAGAGTGATTATTCGGACATTTTGAACTCTTTAGAACTATATACTTACGGCCTTTCGCCCGGAGGTTTGGAGCCAAGATTTGTCCAGAACTCTTCCAATACCCTCAAGCCAGTGAAGTAACTGGCCATCAACGCGCCCCTGCATTCTTCGCAGGATGGAGAGCTCATCATACAAAACTATAAGGTGAGCTTTGTGAAAGGGAATGTCAGAAGTGATAAGTGGGGACGCAGTGAGGTGTTACTACTCAAATCCACAGGTGGCTAATTCCCTTTCCCCGTCTTTAGGAGACTACTTCCACGGGTCCAGCAGACGAAGCTAGGTGGGCCAGTCCAGTCAGTCATCTCTGCACTACGCATCACGTTGGTGGCGACCTTGGGTGTCCAGTTCCGCTTGACACCCCTGTGGGAGCCAGGTGAGCGTAACAGACCCTTCCTCCTGCAGCTGGCACATGAAGTGCCCCTTGCTGGTCACCTTGGTATTAAGAGGACCAAGCAAAGGTTATATATGCACTTCTACTGGCCCAGGATGGGGGTGCAAGTAGAAAGTCACTGCAGGAGTTGTGCCTCCTGCCAGTTATCTGGTAAGAGTGGCTCCACAATCCAAGCTCCATTGGTACCACTCCCAGTTGTGGGAATACCATTCAAAAGGGTAGGGATTGACATCGTTGGTCTCCTCGACCCGTAAACATCCTTAGGCAATAGGTTTATCCTGGTGCTAGTCGACTATGCTACCAGGTATCCTGAGGCCATCCCATTGAAAACTGTAACTGCCAAGTCAGTTGCAAAAGCGTTACTTGGCATCTTTACTAGGGTTGGCTTCCCTAAAGAAGTGCTGTCTGACAGAGGCAGCAACTTTATGTCAAAGTACATGCAGGCTATGTGGAAAGAATGTGGGGTCACCTACAAGTTCTCTTCTGCATACCACCCCCAGACCAATGGTCTGGTGGAACATTTCAACAGAACGTTAAAGAGCAGGATTGGGGCTCTAGAACAACCTCAGAGAAGAAAATGGGATCGTCTTTTACCATGCTTACTGTTTGCCTACTGAGGGGTACCACAGGAGGGTGTTCACTTCAGCCCCTTCGAACTTCTGTTTGGTCACCCTATACGGGGACCCTTAGCCATAGTTAAGGAGGGATGGGAGATGCCCACTCCCCCTATTACTACCAACATAGTCGACTATGTGTTAGGGCTCAGAAAACGGATGGTACTTCTGATGGGTCTGGCTAGTGAGAAATTGAAGGCAGGACAAGCGCTGGTGAAACATTGGTACGACCAGAAAGCTTCCCTCATCAACTTTACACCTGGTCAGCAAGTCCTGATCATGAATCCCATAAGGCCTCGAGCTTTACAGGACAAATGGTCAGTCCCTTACACAGTGGTGGAGCCCCTGGGTGAGGTTAACTATTTAGTGGACCTTGGAAGGCCTGGACAGGCTCCAAAAGTGTTCCACGCAAATAGGCTGAAGGCTTTTGTCCCAAGAGTCGAAATCGCAGCACTGCTACTGGCTTCAGATGTTGAGGATGAGGAGTCTGAACCTCTCCCTGACCTGTTCCAAAGCAGTCCTTCAGATAGCTCCTTTGAGGGTGTCCGCGTGGCCCCTCACCTGACTTCTGATCAGCAGGCTGAGGGAAAAAGTTTGCCTAGGCAGTTTTCCCCCCTGTTTTCACAGTCGCCTGGTTTGACACCTTGGTACAAACATAACATATACCCAGGAGACAGTGTATCTACCGAAAGTAGGGGCTACAGGATGTCAGACAAAGTACGGTTTTACATTAAGACCGAGGTCAACAAGATGTTAGACCTTGGGGTGATTGAACCCTCTAGTAGTCCTTGGTCCAGCCCTGTGGTTTTGGTTCCAAAGGCAGGCATTTCTGAATTGAGGTTCTGCATGGATTACAGGGCTCAGAATGCTGCCACCAAGACAGATGCACATCCCTTGCCTCAAACAGATGAGCAGGTGGATACCTTGGGTGCCTCCAAGTACCTCAGCACGTTTGACCATACTGTGGGCTATTGGCAAATAGCCTTAGCAGAACATGCCAAGGAGAAGACAGCATTTTCCACTCCAGACGGTCTTTACCAATTCAGGGTAATGCCGTTCGGGTTGAAGAATGCACCTGCCACTTTCCAGAGGCTTGTGAATCATGTGTTGAATGGGTTGGATGAATTCTGTCTTCCATATCTGGATGATATAGCAGTTTTCAGCGCCACCTGGGAAGACCATGTGAAACACCTTGGGATTGTGCTACAGGCTCTTCAGAAATTACACTTGACCATAAAGGCTAGTAAATGCCAGATTGGACAAGGCTCAATGGTTTACCTTGTTGGACATGAAATAGGTGGAGGGAGGATACAGCCTCTTCCCAGTAAAGTACAAGCAGTACAAGACTGGCCTACCCCCACTACACAGACCCAAGTGAGAGCCTTCTTAGGACTCACGGGGTATTACCGCAACTTCATGGCAGACTATGGCACCATAGCTGCCCCTCTGACTGCCCTCACCACTCGAAGAAACCCAAGAAGGTAACTTGGACCGACGAGTGTGAGAAGGCCTTCAACGGCTTAAAAGACTCCTTGTGCCAGGCCCCTGTCCTCAGGGCCCGTGATTATCAAAGACCTTTTATTGTGCAGACGGACGCCTCTGACACTGGGATAGGAGCTGTACTATCTCAAGTAGATGTGAAGGGTAAGGAACACCCTATTGGTTTTATTAGTCGCCAGCTTAAGGACAGAGAGCTCAGATGGTCCACAGTGGAGAAAGAATGTTTCTCTGTTGTGTGGGCCCTACGGAAGCTGAGACCCTACCTCTATGGGACCCACTTCACTGTGCAAACTGACCATAAATCCTTAAAGTGGCTGATGAACATGAAGGGAGAGAATCTAAAGTTGCTTAGGTCTTCCATAAGTCTACAAGGCTTTGACTTCACTATTGAGCATATCCCAGGTGTCCAACATAGCAATGCTGATGGGTTGTCCAGAATGTTTAACCAACCTGAACAAGAGACTCATCCAGGGGTGGATTAGTTCCCCCTGTCCATAGTCTGGGAGGGGCGAGTGTTAGGAAAGATTTCTTAATTGTGGCTAATTTTCCTTCCATGTGGCAACCCCTAAACTTTTTGCTGTTGTTTTCACCCTGATCTAGACTTTGCCAGAGAAGCGCAGCCTTCCGCCGCACTCCTCTGGGCTTTTGCTTCATTCTTACGGGGAAACTGACATGCCCTTAAGACAGTCAGTACCGGGAAACTTTGTTTCCGTAGTTTCTTTATCATGTTGCAGCTTTCGCGCAACATGACACAAGAGGGCACTGTAAGCTAAGTTACCGCTCTCTTGGGTCTCTAGTCACTCTACAGGCCCTAGACACTCTCTTTGGATTGTTAACGAACGGTGCAAGTGAATCACGGACTGGACTGGTGGCAGCGATCGTTTCTTTGTGTTTTGAGCTCCTTTTGGCTGTGTAAGCGCGTTTCTCGCGCTTAGCCCACAATGGTGGCCTGGCTCCCCAAATGGCCAGACCACGAGGCTCTTTGTCATGCCCGCTGACCATCTTGCCCCCTTCACCTTCCCCAGGTTGAGCCGACCCGGGGCCTTCCTTATTTGGGCATGTACTTTCCCGTGAAACACAGATGCTTTCGCGGGCTTCTACAGGCCTTGTGTGCGCCTCCAGGATGTGGGCTGGGATGTCTGGTCCCAATACACATCCTGGGTGCCCGAGAGTCTAGTGTGTCGTGAATGCCTGGGACCACTGTGGTCCGTGATAGGTCCATGTATGGTGTGAGTGTTTTGTGAGCAGATCTCCCATTGGGTCCCCTCTGTTTTGGCACGAAGGGAATTCTGGATAAGAGGAGGCTGGAAACACCACTACCATGTCGATCTACTGAGTTCTCACGAATGACAGATACAGGAGCCAAGTATCCTGCAACTACGAGGCTGAACCGAGGAATCACTGGTGACCCGCTGAAGGACTGCTCCTCTGCACTGCTGTCGCTCTGTGAAACCATTCTGCCTCTGATCGAACGAGAAGGCCTGTACTGGTACTTCGACCCTTTGGAATAGTGGGAATAACTATTCTCTGCATCTTCATCATCTCCTGCACGTAAGCCCTCGGAAGCGTCTCTAACCCATCCAGTGGACTGACCAGCTTACCCAGGAGTCTTGCTCTGTAACCGCCGTCAGGTTGCTGCTGTATTCCGAGTCCTTGACACTCTCACACGATTCGTACACTTGGCATTCCCAGGTCTGAAGTGAGAAGTGTACATTGGGCTGAAATACACACGGCCGCTTCGTTGCCCTGCTGTGGTAACAATCTGTGCGGGTTCACTGCGTTTGGGACATCCTCAACTCTAACTTCTGCTGCCACGGAGTCTACACGATGCCGAGACGTCCCCGGCTCGCATCTGTACCTGCCAGCACTGAAACTGATGCGGAGAAGCCTGGGTCTGCCTTCATCGGGGACCGGTGAGTAGCAACGCTAGGAACTGGTCACCCTCCTGCAGTAGCCCGTAGCTTTTCCTCGCTGTGTTAAACAGCACACCTTTTTCGCACTCGCGCTCTGCTTTACCCGCAAGTGGAGGCCACGCTTGAGTAGCAGAGATCTGTTCGCCCTCCTTTGTTCACCACTCTGAACTGCCTGACTTCCTTGAAGAGACTCCCCTTGGCCCACTGGCACCAGCGTGTGCAGGTACTTTTAAGCACAAGGCTCCACTCTTCGTAGGGCTCGGACTTCCTTCTAGTTAGGTGGCCTCTGAAGGCGAACTGGGTCTAACGATTATTTGCACTGCCTGTTTTCCTCCCCATCTAGGTGGTCTGCATATTTTGTGCTTCTAACTCTTTAGACCCTTGGGTAATTGTATATATATTGTATTTGATTGTGAAGTGTTGGTTTACTTGAGTTTTATTGTGATTCTTTACTATGGTCAATATTACAAAGGCCTTGTAATAAATGTGTCTATATTTTTAATATAACACCTGTTTGGAGTAATTTGTAAGCGTCCTCACTTTGTGTGCTCATTGCGGGCTTTCAGTCACCCTCACCCTCTTGAGACCTAGTCTTGACCGCCGCAATTGCTACCTTGATTGGTCTGGCTTGTCCAGAGGTTACCCTGTTCCAAGAAACTAGGCTGGCCTTCTGAACCTCTGCCCCTCCAGGACAGAGTTCAGAAATCCATCTTAACAGCACCCTGTCCCAAAAACTGTGCCCATAACCTTGGGATGAATTACCAACCAGCATGCCTTCCTGTTGAGCCCACCGGCACTAATCCACTTACTAGGCAAGGATTTGCTTTGTCAACTGAACTGCATAATACATTGCACTTCGGACAGAGTGTTCCTAGATGTTCCCAGTAGAATTGCGCAAGTAGTTTTACCCACATTGCACACTGCGCAGGGATATTAAGAAGGGGACAAAAGTACATATTGGCCCTGGATCAAGAACAGTTACTAAGCACAATTCCAGCCACACTCTGGGCAGCACATAACAGTGAGGAAGGGTACATTAGAAATGCAGCTAGGATTAAATAATACTTATCTAAACTAGTACTCTGAGTCCCCCAGTACCCTTTATACCCACCAGATGGAGAAGGCATAGCACATGTAATAGACTATTGTTAGGCAGAAACCTGTGCAGTTCCCTTTGGGAACACTGCAAAAGATTTAGGACTACAGGTGTTAGCAATAAACCCACTTGGTAGCAGTCTTTACCACCCAGATTTACCTGGTAGCTGTGGCTGAGCAGTCAGACTTCCCTCAAGAAGAGTTAGGCAGTATGCAAAGTATACACAATAGGCACTCAGACACAATAGCACAAGCAAACACTAACCAGAGCTTTGGTATCAAAGTATATCATTATTTATTTAAAAACACACTGTTTGAAACACTCCAGCACTCTTATTGTAAAACACTCTAAACACAGTTACTATTATAATATATACAACCCTTATTCCTTATCAGACAAGTCTTAGTTAACACCACTTATTTACAGACAGAGGTGAGCCCTTAACTATAGATGGCACTCCAATAAGTTCATGAAAAAGGGAGGGAAAAAGGCAGAATATGTGAAGATACACCACTCTAAGATTTAGGAACACTTTTAGCAAGGCAGAAGAGCAAAAGTCACTGGTGAGCCAAAGTCCATAGGCTGGGCCCACTCTTAGAGAGAGCAGAGCACAGATGCGCCCAAGATCACACAGTTACACTAGGCTTTGAAAGTCTTGCAGAGAGTTCGAAAAGAGTTTAGAGAGGCTCAGAAAAGTTTAGCCAGGGTGTCCCAGGCTAACCCAGGTTCGAAAGCCGGGGGCTAAATCTATCCCGTACAGTCGGTGGCAAGGGAAGCCAGGCGGAACACGGTACCTTAAGTGGGAAGGATCCTCCAGCGGTGGCAGTTGTTCCTGGCAGCGGGTGCAAGTCTCGGCGTCGTCCAGAGGAAGAGAAGATCTCAACTTGAAGGAAAGATGAAGGTCGTTGCACTGCCAGGGAAGAAACCAGCCGCAGAGTTTTCCGGTTAAAGGTATTACCCTTTATTTCGCGGTCATGGTAAAACGTGGGATTCCGGTTGCCGGGGTGCTTGGCACAGGCAAGGCGGCCAAGAGATGCATCGGGAAGGCGAAAAGACGGTGAAACTGGTTATCCCCACCAGTCAAAGGAAGAAGACTCTCCGGCGGGAGATCTCCTCTGTCGTTGGGAAAAGTGGTGAGACGGTCCAGCAGGGCTCCACCGGTGGTGTCGTCGTGGCAGGTCGGCTCAGCTTCTCCCTTGTCGGATTCTTAGGTCCTGTGGCGACTTCTGAAGTTCCAGTCCCCAAAGCCCTGCTTTTATGCAGAAAAACCCCCATTCACTCAGCATAGCTGTCACTCAAACATGCTAAGTGGTGAGCCGGCCGGCTCCCCACTTGGGCCAATCAGGACGGAGTGCGATTTGAGTTGCCTAGGCAACTCAGTCCAGGGTGCCTAAATCCCCCTCCACCCCTCCTAAGTACCCCAGACAGAGTGGCACCACTTTGGAGGGCTTCTGTGGAGAAGCCCGCCAAAAAGTGGAACAAAGGGCTCAACTTGGGTTGGAGTCACAGAAGAGAACACAAACGCCATTTTAGAACCAGGTTTTGGCAAAAAATACCAACCGGAGAATTAATAATAATTAAATAAACTGGCGGTATGTTCGAGGCTATCATAATTAAATAAATAAAGATAGTAGCCTCGAACAATGGGAAAATCCCATAGAGAAATATTCGCGGTTGAATATAAAAAGTAGTATCCACTGCCACTAGCTAAAACTCGATCAGGGGGGACGGAGACGTGCCCCCTCGACTAACAGACCCCGGGGCAATCGAATTGCCCCAGCCAGTATGTCCACAATATGATGGTTTGTACTGGTTCTGTTCAGAATTTAAGACTAGTAAAGTCAATGGTGACTTTACATGCCCTGGGAGACAGTAGTCAGTCCCAGAGTATGTTGTCTATACTGGGGGGTCACTATGACACCCCTGTGTTACTGCACTGAGGGTGCTGTGTAACACACATCACAAAAACACATGAAGCCCTATGGAGTAAAAGACCCCATAGCCCATTAAACACATCTAGAGTCAAAGGAACACACTCAAATCATGTCCAAGAGTGAGGGTAAAAGAGTCTCACTCTTGTCAGGAGAAAAAAATAAACCCCAAAAATCCAGCAAAGGTTAGGAAATTCAGCCTAAACAGAGTTCTCCCTAACACTCGCCCCCCGCAGACTAAGGGACAGGAGGATTTAATCCACTCCTGGATGAACCTCATACCTCTAGTCGATGACATACATCCTAGAGAGTCCATCAGCATTTTCATGGTGACATCTTGACCTAGGTTCTATGGTCAACTGAAAGGTTTTCCTTTGTAAGCTAAAGGACCTACAAATCCTTTGAGGAACATCAGTCTTTTTGAAACTGTAGGGGATCCGGTCGACCAGTCCCTCAGAAGTTGGTACAACTACTGAACCCTGTGTTAGGCTTTTTCAAGGGGTCCTTATAAAGGATTCCCTTAGATCTAGAGGGGCCTCCAAGGTTCCTCATCACCTCTCTTGTGGGAGCAGGTTGGGTTTTAGGCCTCTTGGTTGGAGGGGCTGGGGTTAGGCAATGTACCTGCTTCCCCTTCCTCTTAGATCTAACCTTACCTACTTTAGGAGTTTCCCCCCTAATACTAGGATTTGAGTTGGGGTCTTCAGTAGAAGGTCCAACAGTCTGAAGGTTTTTGGCCTTAGACTTTTTTTTCCTGGTTTTCCACCAGCATTGAGAATTACCAGTTCTCTCAGGCCTAGGTAAGGGTCCAGTAGGTCTATCCTCCTCTTCCTCAGAAGCAGGGGGGGTCACAGACTCTGAAACTGGGGGAACAATGATGGGGCTTGGTTGGGGCTCTCATTTCCCTAATGTACTAGCCTGAAATGTGCCTGGGTTAGAGGTCAACTTACTAACACCAGGGCTTGGAGTGGGGGTCTCAGTAGAGGTTCCCACAGGCTTAGAGTGGTCCCTTAAGGTGGCCTCTCTAGCCAATTTGGTTAGGTTCTGCTTCTCCATACTGGGAGGCCTGGGGGTATGTGACACTACTCCTAGAGTTCTCAGGTCATTCCCCAACAGGACTTTCCCAGGCACCTCAGTCTGCACACTGACAGGGATCCTCACTGTCATGTTGTTACACTGAATGAGGGCTGGTAGAATAGGAACCATTTGGACATGGCCTCCAGACATCTTAGTGGGACCTTTGGGTGCTTTTGCCACATCCTCAGGTTGAAAGAAGCTTTCATCAACTACTGTTCTGCTGGCCCCAGTGTCTCTCCTGGCAGGAGTATCCTGGCCATTGACAAGAACACTGTCCATGTAATAAACTTTAGAGTTTGCAGGTAGGGAGTTATACACAACCCTATTCGGGGGACTAACCAGACCCATAGGCTCTAAGTTTACAGTTGCTTGAAGACCCAAGGGTTCTTCAGTAAAGAGTTCAAAGTGGGCACTAGCCATCTGTACTTCATCCTCAGCAGTGAAGGCTAAGGAGACTGTGCTGATCCCTGCAGGTTTACCCTAGCACTTGGGATCTCCTTTGATATGGTCAGTAGCCTTACAGATATAGCATTGTCCAAATGCTCTCTGAAAGGGTGGCTTGTTCTGACCTCCTTCTGGTTGTTGACCAGAAGGTACACTAGCCTGATTCGGTTTACCCTGGGGCTTACCCTGGTTATTTTGTTGTTTGTGGCCCTCTTTGGTATGGGAGGTACTAGAATTCTCTGGATTCACTTTAGGTGGCTGCTTTCCCCCATTCTTTTTCTGAGTGACCCCTGAATCCTTGTGAGTGGCCCTGTTGGCAACCCACAAGACAGCAGCTTTAGCTAGTTTCTGGAATCTAATTCCTTTGAATCAGCCAAGTGC
This sequence comes from Ambystoma mexicanum, assembly GCF_040938575.1. Classification (NCBI taxonomy): domain Eukaryota; kingdom Metazoa; phylum Chordata; class Amphibia; order Caudata; family Ambystomatidae; genus Ambystoma; species Ambystoma mexicanum. The sequence goes on along the minus strand of NC_090940.1, from coordinate 460,306,442 downwards.
TGTCTGAGCTCAGGAGAGCAGGCATCATAAATTGACTTCAACATAAAAAGATTTTTCATACCTTCATAAGTGTTCACCTTGTAACCCTTAATCCATCCCTCTAAGTTTTTCAACCCTTCACTCACCCAGGTAGCCCAAGGGGTACCATCATGCTTTTTGAAGGTTCTAAACCTCTTAAGATACTGGGAAGGGGTCTTCCCAAATCTAGCTATCTGAGCTAGTTTCACACATTCATACTCTTCCCTATCCCCCTCCCCCAACTCCATTACCACATCAGTTGCAACAGGGGGAAGCCTAGAGAACAATCAGGTGAGTAAGTCATTTCCTGTGATGTTCTGGAGCCCATGATTATATTCAAACAGAGACAACCAATCCAACACATCCAACTTAGGCTCATACATACCAACCAATTCTTTAGGCATCCGGGGTCTTTTAGGACTGGAACTTCTAGAGGAGCCAGAGAGAGAAGCATTTTCAACAGATAATTTCTTCATTTCTAGCTCATGCTTGAGCTCCATTTCCCTTAGCCTTAGTTCTTTTTCAGTTTGAGCATTAAGTTTCTTATACTCCAATTCTAGTTTCATTCTCTCCAGTTCAAAGTATTGTGGACTAAATGTGGGACCTGGTAAAGGTCCAGTAGTACAGCAGGTAGAGCAGACAGAGGCCTAGGGGGGACAGTCACAGCAGCCTCACCCTCCTCTTCTAACTCTTCCTCAAGATCATCAACATTTTGTTCAGTTTCAATCTCAATACTGTTATCTACAGTTGCTGGAGTGGTAGGTTCCTCTAAACCATCATCCAGGCTTTGGTTAGCTAACAATATTTCTATTAGCTCCATTTTCTTGCCTCTAGTCAGGAGATTCTTATGCTTACAGAGAACTCTTAAACAATCAGCAGTTTTTGTAGCAAGGGACTCTTGACTATAAATTTCCATAGTTAACATGTTAGAAAGATTACTTTTTCAGTGCTAAGCTTTGTGGTTAGTTGCACTAAGGTATCCTAAAGCACACTAAAATGTATACTCAATACAAATCCCACCGCTGTACACCAGTGTTAGGCAGAAACCTGTGCAGTTCCCTTTGGGAACACTGCAAAAGATTTAGGACTACAGGTGTTAGCAGTAAACCCACTTGGTAGCAGTCTGTACCACCCAGATTTACCTGGAAGCTGTGGCTGAGCAGTCAGACTTCCCTCAAGAAGAGTTAGGCAGTATGCAAAGTATACACAATAGGCACTCAGACACAATAGCACAAGCAAACACGAACCAGAGCTTTGGTATCAAAGTATATAATTATTTATTTAAAAACACACTGTTTGAAACACTCCAGCACTCTTATTGTAAAACACTCTAAACACAGTTACTATTATAATATATACAACCCTTATTCCTTATCAGACAAGTCTTAGTTAACACCACTTATTTCCAGACAGAGGTGAGCGCTTAACTATAGATGGCACTCCAATAAGTTCATGAAAAAGGGAGGGAAAAAGACAGAAAATGTGAAGATACACCACTCTAAGATTTAGGAACACTTTTAGCAAGGCAGAAGAGCAAAAGTCACTGGTGAGCCAAAGTCCATAGGCTAGGCCCACTCTTAGAGAGAGCAGAGCACAAATGCGCCCAAGATCACACAGTTACACTAGGCGTTGAAAGTCTTGCAGAGAGTTCGAAAAGAGTTTAGAGAGGCTCAGAAAAGTTTAGCCAGGGTGTCCCAGGCTAACCCAGGTTCGAAAGCCGGGGGCTAAATCTACCCCGTACAGTCGGTGGCAAGGGAAGCCAGGCGGAACACGGTACCTTAAGTGGGAAGGATCCTCCAGCGGTGGCAGTTGTTCCTGGCAGCGGGTGCAAGTCTCGGCGTCGTCCAGGGGAAGAGAAGATCTCGACTTGGAGGAAAGATGAAGGTCGTTGCACTGCCAGGGAAGAAACCAGCCGCAGAGTTTTCCGGTTAAAGGTATTACCCTTTATTTCGCGGTCGTGGTAAAACATGGTATTCCGGTTGCCGGGGTGCTTGGCACAGGCAAGGCGGCCACGAGATGCGTCAGGAAGGCGAAAAGACGGTGAAACTGGTTATCCCCACCAGTCAAAGGAAGAAGACTCTCCGGCGGGAGATCTCCTCTGTCGTTGGGAAAAGTGGTGAGACGGTCCAGCAGGGCTCCACCGGTGGTGTCGTCGTGGCAGGTCGGCTCAGCTTCGGATTCGTAGGTCCTGTGGCGACTTCTGAAGTTCCAGTCCCCAAAGCCCTGCTTTTATGCAGAAAAACCCCCATTCACTCAGCCTAGCTGTCACTCAAACATGCTAAGTGGTGAGCCGGCCGGCTCACCACTTGGGCCAATCAGGACGGAGTGCGACTTGAGTTGCCTAGGCAACTCAGTCCAGGGTGCCTAAATCCCCCTCCACCCCTCCTATGTACCCCAGACAGAGTGGCACCACTTTGGAGGGCTTCTGTTGAGAAGCCCGCCAAAAAGTGGAACAAAGGGCTCGACTTGTGTTGGAGTCACAGAAGAGAACACAAACGCCATTTCAGAACCGAGTTTTGGCAAACAATACCAACCGGAGAATTAATAATAATTAAATAAATCAGCGGTATGTTCGAGGCTATCGTAATTAAATAAATACAGATACTAGCCTCGAACAATGGCAAAATCCCATAGAGAAATATTCGCGGTTGAATATAAAAAGTAGTATCCACTGCCACCAGCCAAAACTCGATCAGGGGGGACGGAGACATGCCCCCTCGACTAACAGACCCCGGGGCAATGGAATTGCCCCAGCCAGTGCGTCCACAATATGATGGTTTGTACTGGTTCTGTTCAGAATTCAAGACTAGTAAAGTCAATGGTGACTTTACATGCCCTGGGAGACAGTAGTCAGTCCCAGGGTATGGAATCTATACTGGGGGGTCACTATGACACCCCTGTGTTACTGCACTGAGGGTGCTGTGTAACACACATCACAAAAACACATGAAGCCCTATGGAGTAAAAGGCCCCATAGCCCATTAAACACATCTAGAGTCAAAGGAACACACTCAAATCATGCCCAAGAGTAAGGGTAAAAGAGTCTCACTCTTGGCAGGAGAAAAAAATAAACCCCAAAAATCCAGCAAAGCTGCTGGGGGACTCACTAGGTTAGGAAATTCGGCCTAAACAGAGAATTCTCCCTAACAACTATCTGCCGAAACAAGGTATAATAGTACCCACAAGCAACCCTTGTAGCACTCCCATGCTCCCAGTTCAAAGGCCAGGTAGAGATACTCATCATTTCTAAAAGCTGCTAATACTGTAGTCCTACCAGCTTTTCCGGTAATCACAAACCCGGAAACAATAATATCCCGATTTCCTCAACAGCTACATACTTTACAGTGGTGGATTGTGTTCAGCATTCTTATCAATCCCTTTATGCCAAAACCATAGGTACAAGTTTGTCTTCTCCTACCATGGAAATCAATACACATGGACTAGGATCCCACAGAGGGGCACAGAATCGCCTACGCTCTTCTCACAACAGCTCAAGAAAGATCTAGATGACAATGTTCGTTAGAAAATCCTTCCCGGTCCTATATGTAGATACCTTTTGCTAGCATCACCCTCTTATGAAGCTTTTAAACAAGATACAAAATAATTGTTTTTCAGCCTTAGCTAAACTGTGTTGAATGATACATTAGAGCTATGTATGAAAAGTGTACATTATTTACGGCACACCATTATGTTAAGTCACATATTTATAGAAAGCTCCCACACACAGAAGCTATCTAGAAAGACCATGCACAAATGCTGCTGACCCCGTAACACTGGATCCCCCGACAGGCTTCCCAGTGCCAACAGGACATTACAAGTCCCAGCGGAGCAGGAAGTCAGGTGGCAGATCTTGTAAGTCCCCATTCTTATGGAGTTCTATAGGCTGACGGTGCCTGTGCTTCCATGGAAACCCTGCCTGCCGGGGCTGCTGCACCCTGGGAGGGTCCGACCTGCTGGGTGCAGTGGCCCGGCAGGCAGACGCGTAGTGTGGCGGTCCTGAAACAAGGGTGCCGGTAAGCTTACCGGTACCCTTGTTTCCGGACCGCCACACTTGCAGTGAGGCTTCATGTCTGGGAATGAAAGGTTATTACAGGCAATATAGTAGTAGTAGTAGTAGTAGTAGTAGTAGTAGTAGTAGTAGTAGTAGTAGTGGTAGTAAAATATGTTTATTCACACAAAATGTATCCAAGTAAGTGACAGTGTGTATATACAATAATCACATTTTGTAAGTAATTCCATGCTATATGACAATGAACCACACATACAAACATCAATTAAAATTGTTCTAAACTAGCCATTATATAGATACCAGCAGCTTTCTTGTACAGATGATATGCAAGTACGTAGTTTGTCAAGTTGAGATTTTTCAATAAAGGATCAATGTATCGTTTCCTTGATCGCTCTTACAGAGAACAAAAAAAGAAAATATGCAAACTAGTTTGCAATGTTTCACCAGTATAATCACATTTTGGAAATTGAGAAACAACCTAATTTGAAGAAACATAATTCAGTGCAAGTTGGTTAAAACAGAAACAAGTAATGAGTTCCTTTGCCTTCAAATTGTTAGAGAATTAAAAAAGTAACAGTTGTGCATGTCACATATATATAATAAGAGCTAACAGCTACTTCTGTCTGATTTTTACATGTCAGTGACTTACCAAATTTCTTCACCAGTTCTGATTTTAATTCATGTTTTTCCAATGTTGTTAGGCAGTGCCTATTATTATACACATACAGGAGATTAAGTGGAGAAAATTGTTTAATGAAACATAAGCATTTTATAGATTTAATGCCTTCATAATAATATCAATAATCACCTGAGTAAATATGGCTTGATAATTTGACCACACATCTAATTGGCTACGGCAGCTGTTAAGAACACATCTATTTGAACAAACATGGTTTCAAAGTGTAATAATTCTGTAGCAGTAACAATAGTTTAAAAAACTCACTCTCTTGTTTCAATAAATTCAATCTATGAATCCATTTGAACCCAAAGACCTGCAGCATGGAGAGCTAATCCACACGATTTGGCTTTATAGACTTCAAGAGTAGGAATAACTGTGTTCCCACCATAGTTCACCGAAAACTGCCTAGTACCTCAGTTTATTTGTGCCATATGGGTACTAGATTTTTAACAGGCTCCAACCAGGATCTATCATTACTAAAACATACTCCAAGGCAATACAAAAGTGCACTTCTTGCAACCCAGTTAAAATTATTTTTAAAAGCTACAAATCGGTTTCCTGCTTTTATGTATTATCATAATCTTGGCTTTAGTTGCATTTAGCTTAATTCTATCATCCAACATATCTATCTAAATGTTTCTGTAATGCAGTCTGGGTCCTGCAATAATGGCAATGCCGTCTGCCTAGGCCTGCCAAGGTAATAATCTATGACCTATATATGGGACCTCGGGGGTTAGTGGTACTAAAAAATATGTAAGCCTGTTACGATATATATTAAACACTAAAGGTGCAAGGACACAGCTCCAACGAATGCCTAAATCAATCAGAAATATGTCGGTCCTATGGCCGGCCATGATGCACAAACAAAGGCTAAGGTGTGTGTAGAGTTGCTTGATCATACTTTAGAGTTATCAAAATGTCCAATAACTTTGACCTGTAAATATGCAAGCCCAACGACCTAAACGTGTGTGCAAGTATATATTGAGAAAACTCTTTTAGCAAGGTATTAGACCCCTAGTAGTGACATGGCTGTCACATGCTTTTTGTGGTATGACATTGTATTTAGGGTAGACATAGTTTTGCCACACTACTAGGAGGTTTTAGGCTGCCTGCTGCATATTAAAAAATATGTGTAGCAAAGTATTTCTTTTCATTCTTTTAACCACACATATAGTCTTAGATAAGGTTATGTAGCTTGGATTTATTTTTAATATGTAGATTCTGCTTTATTAAGAACAGTTGATAGTTCTAATGAGCAAGAGGTTTGCAATGTTAGAATAGCCCATTGTTAAAGTCTGTAGATTTCACCATTTTAGTGTGCTTGGCCGAAATTTTAAGCTATGGTAATTGAATTTATTTTATTTCTACCATTGGTCAGAAAGCTCCAAGTGGCCAAGTTCATTATGGAAAGGGATGCAGAACAGTGTTCAGCTCATTTTTGCGAGGGAGGAAGTTCTCAGAGGCCCGAAATGAGACTCGATACAGGAGTTGCTTTCCCAGATGATAGACAAATTAATACACACTGCTTGTGATGGACACAGTGAGATACGCGAGAAGGCCACAGACAACAGCATTGCCAAAATGAAGAGCTAGTTTGTGAGCACAGCACGCTCACTGAAAGTAGGCCACTTGGTGCAGTGATAAAGTAGCTTGGTAAAATCAATAAATGGAAAACATTAATTTCAAGGATCAGGGCCCCAGGCACGTTTTTCCATGTAGCTATTCCTTGTGTGAACATAACTAGGAGGTTGGTTCCGGAGTTGACAACATGTATCAAGATAGGAGTTATAGAGTGAGCAGTTGCAAGAAGACAAGAGGGCCAATTATGGCAAAGGGATTGTGGTGTTGCATGGGTTGCAAAAAAGTTTTGACCTTCTGATTTCTACTCACCACATGATTTGTTGGTCTCAGTTGGATGCTACCGCTTGAGCTGCCTCAGGTTTCATTGTCCAATTCGGATAGAGCTTTTTTTATCAACTATAACATGAAGGGTGCCAGCCAATGGGGGCGTGGCTACGAGGGCCATGTAGGAGGACGCGAACTGGAGGAGCTCCCGAGATCCTGAAATGATCCTGGCGAAACAGTGCATAACAACGTGCCTATGACTGCTGAAAACACACATGTCAGCGTGTGAACGGACTGACTGTGCCTGGTGAACTTTTGGAATGCGTGGGAGGAATGGCAGTGGAATTTTGTGCGAAAAAGATGAGGAGCACCGGAGACGGAAGACGAAACTAAATGGCCGATCAACGACCGGAACAAAGGAAGGAGCAGGCCGCACGGTGGTCGGGCGACAGGAGCGGACTGTGTGCGTATTTGTAACTTGCGCGGAACGCAGGTCCCCTATGTTGGGATACTAACGCAAATCGGCCTGTATTTCTAGAGTGTTCTACTACTGCCGTAGGCCTTTGGGCATGTGATAGAGGGCTGAGGCCGCACGACGACGCATCGAAGTAGCGAGACACTGTGCATGGAAAGCTCGGCGTGAGAAGCTCACAGAGTTAGTGGACTGTGTGTGCCCCCCCCACCCCGTGGAGCTGCCGGAGTGGGGCTTATGTGGCTACATGGGAAAGCACGACCCATGGTAGCAGACAGGTCTCGAGAGTGGCCCCCTGGAACGTGCTAAGCGGCTGCAGAATCATGTCTAACAGAACCGTGAGACCGAAAGCGAAGCAGCCCACGTTGGATGACTTCGCCAAGACGTCCCCTGGTCCGGAAAGTTCCAAGAGCAAGGATAAGTCGCCTGCAGGCGGCATGCCTGTGACAGGCACTAACCAGGAGGTCCTGGCTGCGATTGCGGACCTGAAGGCGGCCTGGGAGGCTAAACTTGAACTGGCCGTTACTGAGCTGAAAACAGCATTGGACCTTAAGGTCGGTGAGGTGCAGGAAGAGGTGAATTTACTTCGACAGGACGTCAGGTCTCTGGCGGAGCGCACTGAGACCCTCGAGAAAGAGGTGAGCCCGAACACCGCGGATTGTGCCTCCCATAAGGCCGAATTGCATGCCCTGGTGCAGAGAGTGGGCAACTTGGAGAACAGGGCGGAGGAGGCGGAAGGACGCGCCCGACAGAATAACATTCGCATCGTGGGCCTGCCAGAAGGATCAGAGGGCCACGATCCCACAGAGTTCATTGAATCTATGCTGTTGCAGGAGATACCTAGAGGAGCTTTATCTCAGGGATTTGCAGTGGAACGTGCGCATAGAGCTCTGACAAGGAAGCCGCCGCCGGGAAACCCACCTAGGGCAGTAATTGTCAAAATCCTTAATTACCGGGATCAGGAGAGGATACTAGAACACTTCCGCAAGGGTGGAACGATTAAACGAGGGGCGGCAAACATAACGGCCTACCGGACTATACCCTGATTGTGCAGCGTAGCCGTATGAACTTTGGGACGGTAAAGCAGAGATTGAGAGAGGCGGGCCATAAATACATGTTGCTGTATCCGGCGAAATTGAAAGTTTTTCATAAACACAGGACTTTGTTTTTTGAGACTCCGGAGGACGCCATGGGATGGCTCGACGCGCAGGGATGCCCCCAGGAGCCTGACGTTCGGACGGGAAGAGGAGATGGAGGAGATAAGTAGTGCACGAGGAGGGCGCTACAAGATGGTGCGGAATAGGACTCTGGGACTTGATTATAGTCATTTGAGCGGCCTTAGGCAGAGAAGGCCAGACCGTTAAACAACATGTTATGAGTATTGTGACTATTGCTGTTTTTAGGGGAGCCTTACAGAGCGGATCTCTTTACCCCACTTAGTAACCTTAGTTAAGTGGCCATTAGGGCGACTTCACCCTACTGAGCTCTGGGCATTGGTTGGTGCTTGCAGGGCTAGATGTGGGGGTGCCTGAGTTCCATGGATGGAGCTGGGCAGCAGTTGGGGAGTGTGGTGTTGGGGAAGGGATGGGTGGAGGGTGGGGAGGGAAGTAGGGAGTTTGGGGTGTACATAGTTATGGGGAGTTCGAGTTTGTACATGAGGCTACAAGAAAGAGCTAGAGGGTTGTATCTGTATCGCATGGGCAGGTGGTATTGGCTGCACAGAAGGGGGGAGGATACTTATGAGCTATGGGGGATCTTAAGATCGTAACGTGGAATGTCAGGGGACTCAATAGTTACTTAAAGAGGAACAAGGTCATGATGTATTTGAAAAGACAGAAGATTGATTTTGCACTGTTGCAGGAGACGCATATGACGTGGAAAAAGTTGGAGCTGGTGGGGAAGAAGTGGAGAGGTATTGTAGTGGGTTCTCCGTATTCGGCCTACGCTAAGGGAGTGTTGGTCTGGGTGGCACCGCATGTTCCGCTCCAACTTACACAGGAGGTGGTGGATACAGAGGGGAGGATGGTTATATTGAAGGCGCTGGTGGAGAATAAAGAGGTGTGCATTGTAAATACGTATGCCCCCAATCAAAACACGGTGGCATATTTTAGGACTCTGTGTACCAACCTGGGTACGTATATGGGTGGGGCGGTTATTTGGGGGGGATTTTAATTGTGTGCTGAACCCCAGGGTAGACAGATCTGATGATAAAATTGATAGGCCCACCCCCGCAGCCAGGGCGTTGCAGACGCTGCTCGACGACTTCGGGCTGGCAGATGTTTGGAGACTGAAACATCCTAATGGGGAGCAGTATTCGCATTACTCAGCCCCGCAACAACTGCATACGAGACTTGATTATTTTTTTGCCACGCCAGATGTGGCGATAGAGACCACCCAAATAGAATACAAAGCCTGTCGGACCACTCGCCTCTGGTCCTGGGGTAGCAGTACTGCCGCCCCAGGGCGCGGATACCGACGTGGCGCCTCTGGGCAGAGGCACTCAAGGATCCGGTCTTCAGAGAGGATATCAGAGACGAGATTATACATTATTTTGAAGAGAACACTGGCAGTGTGGACTCGGCGGGCACGCTCTGGGAAGCCTTTAAGGTTGTGTTGCGGGGTTCTGCCATCGCTAAATCAAGGGGCCTGCAGGGTGGGGTCCTGACGGGAGCTGAGGATGAACTGGAAAGGGAACTCAATAGTGGAGGGGGGAATGCGGAGCTAGTACTTAAACTACAGCAGCTGTGTGCGGAACTTTGGGAAAGGCTCTGCAACCTTAACTATAAGAAGTATGTTGAGAGGCAGCATGCAGGTGGGGATAAAACGGTCCGCCTCTTAGCGTGGCTATACAAGAGTGAAACCCCTAGGCCCCCGATTAGGACGATAACCAGAGAGGATGGAGAGGTAGAGGACACCCAAGAAGGAGTCAATGAGGCATTCTTGGATTATTACAGGGCACTATATGAGGACAAAGGGGGGGCAGCCGAGAGGAGATAAGGGAAACTTTAAGAGATATTGGATTACCTAAGATTAGTGCCGACGAAAGGGAAGAGCTGGATGCACCGATTACTTTGGAGGAATTGGATGAGGTGGTGAGGCAGCTGCCCACCAGTAAGACCCCGGGAGCGGACGGACTTCCTAGCGAATTTTATAAAGCATATAGAGAGGAGGTACTCCCCCCCCCCATGCTAGAAATGTTTAATGAATCGTTTGAGGTGGGCTGGTTGCCGGAATCGCTTAGAGAAGCGATCATGATACCGCTCCCTAAGCCCAACAAACCAGGGCATAGCTGTGGCTCCTACAGGCCCTTGTCAATGCTGAATCAGGACAGCAAGATATTGACGTTGGTCCTGGCTAATAGATTGCGGAGATTTATTAGTGAATTGATACATCCGGACCAAACAGGTTATGTCCCCAACAGGAATATAACCCACAACCATAGGCGACTCCACCGGGTGGTTGAATGGGGGAGCAAGAGCGAGGGGGAAATGGCGGTTGTGTCCTTAGATACAGTCAAAGCTTTCAATTCAGTCAGGTGGTCGTGGTTGCTGGAGGCCCTGAGGGAATACGGGATGGGGCCGGGCTACATTAGGTGGGCGAAGTTGCTGTACAGTGAGCCGCTAGCTAGGGTTCGTACAGGAGCGGTGATATCCGAGAGGTGGCAACTTAGCAGAGGCACCAGACAAGGGTGCCCCTGGTCCCCGATGTTATATATTCTGGCCCTGGAGCCCCTGGCAGTGTTCCTTCGGCCACAATATGACATGATAGGCATCGAGGTAGGGGGAGAGAAACACCTAATATCCCTGTATGCTGACGATTTGCTATTATATTTGAAATATCCAGAGGAAAATATTCAATATATTCTGGAGGTAATGGAAAGGTATGCGGAACTGTCTGGCATAGCGGTGAACCCCAAAAATCAAGCATCGATATCATGGGCAGTTGGTTCCTTCCGCTACCTCGGAATAGATGTGTATCACACGGTAGAGGAGGAACATTGCATAACACCGAGGTGGCTGTGGGAAAAATCTGTATAAGCATGAAGTCTTGGGAGAAGTTGCCGTTGGCAATGATGGGACGGGGGCAATGCTTAAAATGGTGGTCCTGCCTAGGCTCTTACATTTTTTCAGCAATATTCTGTATATGATACCTAAGACGTTTTCTGCCAAGCTGAATAGTATGTGCAGAGACTTCCTATGGCATGGCGCTATGGAAGTTGCAGAATTTCCATGAGAGGGGGGGTATTAAGCTGCCTAATTTTGAGGCCTATTATGTAGCTGTGTGGTCAAATGGCTCTCTGATGAGGCAACTCCCGAATTTAGGCTGTTTGGACAGGACTGCACTCCGCTTTACCTGAAGGAAATTATTTGGTTGCCTAGTTCAGAAATGAAGGAGCGCCCGGGAATGATGTTGCTGGGGTGGAAAATGTGGCGTAGAGTATGTCGAATGATGGAGGACCCGTACCCGTGTTCCCTGCAGGTGCCGTTGGTTGCTTTGGCAGGGGAAGACAAGCAACTAAGGATGATAATTAGGACCTACTGGGAGTCGGTCGGGCTGGTTACATTGGGGGATGTTTGGCAAGAGGGGACCATTAGGGACTTTGAAGGACTAGGGGATGAGACGGGCTTGCATAGGGGCCAGTATGTAACGTACCTAAGGCTGGTGCAGAATATTCGTAAAATCTGGCCTGAGACTGTATTGGCGGAGGACCCAGACACCACTATGGGGACAATATATGACATATCAGAAGGGGGCATGAGATCTCTAGATTGTATGAGATGGTGATGACCCGGGTTGGGAAAGAGTTGACGCATTTGAGGTTGGATTGGGAAACAGAGGTGGGAGCACAGATGGAGGATGGGATGTGGGAGCGTGCTATGGGATACCACAAGAAGGTGTCAAGAAGTGCTAGATTACAACAAATACAGTTGTATATAACGCACAGAGCTTATATGACCCCGATGAGAATATCTAAGTTCGGAAATGCGGGGCGACAAGCGTGCCCAAAATGCGACAAGGAAAATGCTGATATGACACACATGTTTTGGTCTTGCCCAGTGATTGAGAGTTTCTGGGGAGAAGTGGCACAAAAACTAGTGGACAAAGGGGTCACGCTCATTATAGATACGGCCTGGGCCTGCCTGTTGGGAGGGTTTCCCAGACCATGGAAACTTAAACATGTTGGGAAATTGAAGGACTTGGCATATGTGCTTGCAAAACGGAGGATTGCCATGGGATGGAAGCAGTGTCATAAGCCACGGGTGGAGGTATGGTGGCAGGAATTGCAGAAATGGGCGGAGGCTGAAACGGTGGTATGGCAGGAGGCATGTAGCATGAGTGGGGAAGAAGAAGTGGGTACCCTGATGGCATGGAGAGTATTAATAGCAGGACTGTTTGGAACAATAACGGATTCTGCAGACTCAGAAGGAGGTGATACCCTGCCACACGTAGCAGATACGGAAAGTGAAGGACAAATAAGCTCTTGAGGGGGGAGGGATTGGGGGAGCAGTGGTCTTGACTAATTGATGTTTATGTGATTGTTGCAAAAGCGCTGCCAGTTTGGTTTGTATTGTTTGTTTGTTTTAAAAAATAATAAAAAGCGTTTAAAAAAAAAAGGGTGCCAGCCAATGAATAATAATAATAATAATAATTTGGCACTTATATAGCGCTACGAACCCTCAGGTATCTGAGCGCTGCTTATTATTACCCACGGTGTGTGGTGCTCATTTATGGACCTCGGAAGGATGAAAGGCTGAGTTTGGCCCCGCCGGGATTCGAACCTGCGTTAGCAGGCTCTGCACGGATGTCAAAGCGAGCGCTCTACTCGCTGTGCAATTTGAACGGCCATCAATGAAAATGATGCATTTAGTGCTGAACATGAAATTGTGTCATGTTTCAGGGGTGGTATTTGTCACGATGTGGAGAGATCTCTACTACGTTACAGCCCCAATTCAAACTATTGTAATCCAAATGAGGGACGGACGCAGGAGTCTTCATCAACACATCTTTATTGCGTAACATTACTCAGGAACTGCCTGAGGCTACCCACATCCCGTCCCTCCCCTCCCTGCTGCCCCGTGTCCCTCTCCACGTGACAAGGGAGCTAGTGATGACATCACACCCCCCCGATACTAAACATAAAGTTCGGATCAGGGCATTTCCTCAATGAGACGAGGTGGTTTTCTTCGAGTCCTTTGTGGCCTATAGTTACTTCTCTTACTCGATTCCTGTGATAGCCAACGTGGCTCATCTGGGCCAGAATCTTCCTGGTCTCCTTCATAGGGTGCATCTCGTTCCAATGTGCCTCTTGGTGTGTAAGATTCAACTAGAGGTATGATCCCTGGCATTCTTTTGAAGTGAGAACTGTTTCTTGTCATTGCATGGGTACTTCCTTCAGCTGTGATCAGAGAGCCTTTCCTTTTTGTTATGGTAAGGAGTTCTTCACTAAAAGCCGCCATGTTCTTGCGGTTTTGTGGCTGTCTTGCAATGACCACGTCTCCTGGTTCTAGATTATTCTCTTCTGCCCTTCTTTTCTTATCAGCTGTTTCTTTCATGTCCATTTTCCGTGACGCAGCTTGTTGTCTCATTTCAGCGTCACCTCTGTACCTTTCTTCTTCCAGATCTATGTGGGGTAGTCTGGTTCTTAAATTTCTCCCAAACATGACTTCGGACGGCGACTTGCCAGTGGTGATGTGTGGGGTGTTGCGATAGTCTCTCATCAATTTACACAGTCATTTTTCCACCGGTTCTCCTGTCAGGCAAGCTATCTGCGTGGTGCGTTTAATATTACCCATGAATCGCTCAACTGTACCATTTGCCTGGGGCCATAGTGGTGTTACCTTTCGGTGATGGAAACCCATATATTTTGCGAAGTTTCAGAAATCTTGTCCTGTAAATGGGGGTCCATTATCCGATTTCACTATTCTTGGAATTCCATATGTAGCAAACATCCGATCCAACGCAGGGATGGTATGATATGCCGCTGTAGATGGTATAATTTGCACATCTGGGAACCTTGAATATTCATCAATTGCCACAAGTACATATTCACCTCCTTCTAGAGGGCCATAGTGATCTACTGCAATTTCTTCCCAGGTCCCTTTAGGTAATTCAGTCATTCTGAGCGGTTCGGGTCTGGTTTGAGGGATAAGGACCACACATGTGGGGCAGTTCTTGAGAAGTTCTTCTACTTGGGTATCCAATTGAGGGAACCATGCTCTTTGTAGCAGCATCCTTTTGGTGGACATTATTCCTCTGTGTCCTTCATGCGCATTTTCAAGGACCTTTTTTTTTAAAGTCTGAGGAATCACTAATTTAGTTCCCTTGTTTAATTTCATCTCTCACATCATCTTTGAGTTGCTTTGCATGTTTCCACCGACCTGTCTCAAGACATCTCATGATGATTTGTATTGCTTGGTCTGAGTTGGTTTCTCTGGCTATTTGTTCCATGTCCAAACCTTGCGGGGTATTTTCTTGGACCACATACATGATGTATTGGTCCGCAATGGACTGGTCTGGGTTGCAATCTTGGCTGGGGTGACGCGAAAGGAAGTCCGCTGGATTCTGTTCTTTTCCTGGTCGATGAATGATGTTAAAGTGATAGGGCCTCATTACGACCCAGGCGGTAAGTTACCGCCTGGGCTGTAACTTTACCACCATGGCGTAAACTATGTTTACGCCATGGTGGTTGGCGGACTTACCGCCCCATTCCGACCTTGGCGGGGCGGTAAGTCCCCAATCCCCATTTACCCTTCCCCATTCCCATTTTTGCCCCATAGGGCATAATGGGAGTGGGGAAGGCGTTAATTACGCCACCGTAAATTACCGTGCCGTAATTAACTCCATGGTCCCTTAGCGCCATGGATATTAACAGCTGCTAAAAGCAGGTGTTAAGTCCGCCATGGCGCTAAGGGACCTCGTACTCAGGCGGTAAGGGTCGGCGCTGTTTACGCCGCCGTAAAACCCTTACCGCCTGAGTCGTAATGAGGCCCATAGTCTTGTAGCCTTAAGGCCCATCGAGCTATTCTAGGAGGCATTTTGGCCTGAGCATTGCCATAAATGAACAGTAATGCCTGGTGGTCTGTGACTATTGTGAAAGGTTTTCCATAAAGAAATAAGTGGAAGTGTTCACATGCCCAAACAACAGCCAAACCTTCCTTTTTGGCTTGTGAATACGCTTGTTCAGTTTTTGAGAGGCTGCGACTTACATAGGATACTACATGTATGGCTTCACCATCTTTGCGATCAAGTTGAGTCAAAATGGCCCCTAGGCCCACTGGGCTTGCATCCACAATTAATTCTGTGTGCTTTTGTGGGTCGAAATATGACATATTCTTGGCATCCGCAATGCGATCTTTGATGACTTGGAATGCTTTTTGACATTCATCTGACCATCGGAATTCTGCGTTGAGTTTGGTGAGGGCTCTCAAGGGTGCACTGACCGATGCAAAATCCTTTATGTATCTTGTGCAATAACTTGATAGGCCTAGAAATGATCTCAAATCGGTGATGGAGGTCGGTGGTGTGGTGTTTGTGAGTGCACTGACCTTCTCGGGATCCGGTGTCATTCCACTTTGAGAGAAAATGTGACCGAAGAATCGTAGTGTTGTTTTCCTAAATTTGCATTTGTCCTTGTTCAGAGTGAGGTACACTTCCTCCAGTGCCATGCACACGCGCATGAGTCTGTCATCGTGCTGCTCTTGCGTTTGCCCAAAAACCAAGATATCGTCGCTATAGTTCAGACAATTGGGCATGTGTTTGATTATGTTATGAATTTCTGACTGAAAAATTTCTGCTGCTGAAGAAACTCCGAAAATGAGTCTCTTGTGTCTATAGAGACCCAGGTGAGTAGCAAATGTGGTGATGTACCTGGATCTTTTGTGGAGTTCTAATTGATGGTACCCCTTATTGAGGACCAGTTTTGAAAAAACTGTGGCTCCATTGAGTAGGTTTACCATATCCGTGATCCTAGGAGATTGGTGACGTTCTCTTAAAATCGCTTCATTAGGTCTTTGCATGTCCACACAAATGCGAATGTGATAGGAGTCCTTTTTTGGTACGGGTACTATGGGGGACACCCAAGGAGTTGGTCCTTCAGCAGGTTCAATTATGTCCGCTTCTAGAAGTTTTATCAGTTCATTTTCCACCTGTTTTTGTATGTTAATAGGACTTCCGCGGTGATGCTGTGCTACCGGAGTGATGCTGTTGTCTATGTGTAGTTCAATTTGTTTGTCCTTCAATTTTCCTAGTCCTTTGAATAATGCAGGGAAAATGTTATCAATGTTTGCAGTGGGATCCAAATGCTTGTGCATCATGAGTCTATACAGAACATGAATTAGCCCCATGTCGACGGCAGATTTGTAACTCAGAATGCATCCACTGTCTGTGGCGGCTTCTAGAACGTGCATGGGTATTTCTTTTACGTGATCTTTGTATCTACATGAGGCCGTGAAGAAGCCTTTACACGCTAGCGGTGTCTTGGAGCCATATGGAAAAAGTAGTGCTCTGGCTGGCTTCAGGCGTGGTGCATTTGGCATGTTGTTGTGTACCTCCTCACTGACCACATTGACCGTGGCTCCTGTGTCACCAGAAATTCAGCAGCCACTTGGTTGACTTGTATTATAAGAGTGGGAGTGTTCTCTTTCGCCGTGGGGTTCCCTAGTGCATATAGGTAGCCTTTCACTCGTGGTTCTCCTTTTCGTGGTTTCAATTCATTCCTGGGATTGTCCTCTGAAGAGGTACTAGAGATGCTGTCTGAATGTGATTGTTCTACCAAGCACCTGACATATCTCCGAGGGCGCCGCCTTCGCCCTGAAGATGCAGACTTGTAGTCTACTCCATTCCTGTGATGACCTTGGTTGTTTCCGATCCGATGGTTCTTCACGTTGCCTGCGGCGTGTTGAGTCATTCTGGTGGTGTGAGTCACGACGGGGACTTGGACGTCTCGGCTCTCTTTCTGGTGTGGAGCGTCTGTTTCTTCCACTTCCTCGCATTTTGCTATGGTATATGAAACATACAGCCTTGTAATGATTTTCCCCCCCACATGCAGAGCAAATTTGACCCATGGTGGGGCACGTGCCTTCATGTGGGTATTCATGTCCGCAACGATAACAAAATGGATCTGTGTTCTCAAGTTTATGTAGACTCTCATGCTTCCCATGGGTGATGGTGATGCCATCAAGACCTTCTACCTGTGCCGTCAGCGCTGCATCGGATCGAGCCAGGCGTAGAATCTCGTCAAGGTTTCGAGGTTTTTGTAAAAGTCGCTTCCTGAAATCACCACTTTCACACCCTACTATGATTTGTGAGCGAAGTGCCTCCTCATTTGAATAATTGTTAAAGTCACAGTGTTTCATTTTGACTCTTAGTCTCATTACGAACGCGTCCATTGTCTCATCTTTTAGTTGTTTCGAGGTGTGGAAGATGTGTCGTTCATAGTCCACATTTGTGTGCGGCGTGAAATAGTCGGTGAGGGTTGTCTTTAATTTGGTGTAAGTGTCTGTCTTATCTTCAGGAATTTCATCTAGAATGTCTCTCACATTGGATCCTATGGCATGTGTGAGTAAACTGTGTTTCCTTTCATCCTCCAAAGGGCCTACTGCCTTGAGACACACTTCAAAGTCCCTCAACCATTTCTTCCATCTTGGTCCCAATGTGCTAGTGTCACTCAGGTCAAAATTGGGAGGCAGCTGTGTTATGAGACTGTCCGTCATGCTTGTGCGTGTTACTCTGGCAGGCGTTAATTGTACAGTTAATGATTCTTCAGATGAATCATCAGGCATGACAAATGCTTCGCAATCGTGCACTTACTGTTTGTAGTGGTAGGTGACAACAGCTATGTCTTTTTCTTGAACTTGGACTTTTGTTGTTCCTAGCCGTGATGCTTTGGCGTTCTCTCCCTTGATGATGCTTCTTTGGGTGTTTTCTTTGACTTGAAGATGGTGGGCATCCTGTGCTCACTCCTTGTCTTCAATAAGCAGGAGAGCGGGGCGCTGCCTGTATAGGAAGTCATAGTGCGTGGGGAGCCGATGCGCTCCACCCATGTGGGATTCCTCAATGTTTTGAAAATTAAGGGAGAAAGAAAGAGAAAAAATATTAATTTTGTTTTTGAAAACCGTGGGGAGTCGATGCGCTCCACCCACGTGTGCTCACCGCTTGTGGTGAGAGTGTTTCTTTAGTCGTGGGGAGCCGATGCGCTCCACCCACTGGTGCCGCTGCCTCTTGGCGGGAAGCTGTGAGGAGCCAATGTACTCCACTCACATGCTTCCGTGTGAGGAGCCGATGCACTCCACTCACATGCTTCTGTCGGCAAATGCCAGCCTACCTTATGTGTGGGGAGCCGATGCGCTCCACCCACAGGTATCCGCTTCACTAGGACGTGAGGAGTTGCTTCGCTCCACTCACGAGGCCAAATGTTGCTGACGGGATGCAGGGAGTCGACGCGCTCCACCTGCAGATCTTCTCGTTTCCGTTGGCGGGTACTCACGGTACCTCGCCCGGAATCCTGAGGAGGATTGCAGCTGGCGGGGAGTCTATCTACTCCCACCCGCCTTATCTTGCCGTCGCGCCTTGGCAGGACCGCGGCCTGCCCCTCAATTGACACTGGATGTGTCACGAGTACAAAGCGCCGGAAGACCAGCCGTAATAGCGTTGATTCGTCCGCTTCGTCGCCAATGTCCCGATGTGGAGAGATCTCTACTATGTTACAGCCCCGATTCAAACTATTGTAATCCAAATGAGGGACGGACGCAGGAGTCTTCATCAATCTTTATTGCATTACATTACTCAGGAACTGCCTGAGGCTCCCCACATCCCGTCCCTCCCCTTCCTGCTGCCCCGTGTCCCTCTGCACGTGACAAGGGAGCTAGTGACAACATCACACCATTTGAAGGTCATGATATGATATGATATGATATGATGTGATATGGCATTTGTAACGCGCCTATACACAAGTGTTTCAAGGCGCGACGAGGCAGGGGGGGGGAACAAGGGGAAGACAGACAACGATCCTACTAGGCCAGGTATCATTCAGACCGTGCAAGTGCAGGGGTAGGGGAAGGGAAAAGTGCAAGGGGAAGGGGAGGGGGAAGTGCAGTACAAGTAAGTAGAATAAAAAATAAATAAATAAATAAATAGGGCCAGCTGGTGGCAAGTGCAAGGTAAGTGCAGGCAAGTGCTGGGAAGGGGGGGCTGTAGGGATACAAAGGCAGTCCCGCAGTGCAGGGGATGCGATGCCAGGGAGGCAGTGCAAGTGGAGGGTGGCTGGGCCCAGGACCGAGGTCGGTGAGAGTGGCCCAGTTGCAGATTCAGTGCAATTTCAGTGTAGAATTTAGCAGGGGAGAGGGACAGAGAAAGCAGAAGCAAAGAGGAAGGTTTTGAGGTGCTTCCAGAACCGGAGATGGTTGTCCTCAAGTTTCAGGGAGGCAGGAAGGCTGTTCCAGAGGGAGGCCCCTGCCGCGGAGAGAGATCTACCCTCAGCTCGGTGCTTTGAGAAGCGGCTGACCCTGAGGGAGTTGGAGACGGATGAGCGAAGGGGTCGGGAAGGAAGATATTTAGGGAGAGAGAGTTGAAGGTATTTTGGCCCCAGGCCCCAGAGAAAGGAAACCTCCAATTATATTGCTTAATGTATAGTGTTCTTTGGGGGCTTAATGACAAATAGGCAGTGGAAATGATAGAATTAGAATTAATGCTGTAATTGTAGAAAATGGTTGTTGTGTTTTTTAGATTTAAATATTGAATCCCACAGTGGGCATGTTGCGATGTTTTCACATCAGTTCCACAGAACTGTCTTATTCTCCCAGCCTATATTTGCAAATAAAGTTGTTTATTTTTGCAACTGGTGCACTCTATTTTCGATTACTTTTTTGCATTACTTTTGGAATATTTTGACAAATGTCCCGTTTACATTTGGAGGCCCATGCCAGATTTCCAGTGCCCCGAGCATCTGGGATGCTCCCAGCTGCATGCCCTGGGCCGCCGCACCAGCCTACAGAGAACAGTTTCTGTGCGCATGAACCGAGGAGGTGAGCATACCCTGAGTTACCCGAAGGTCTGCCTGATCCCTTGGGCGGGCTGCTGTTCTGGGTGGTGTAGGCAGTTGAGAGGGGAGACTCAACCTCGCGGGAACTTGGAAGACATATAGGCGCCCGATTCATGGATAATATTGCATGGAAAATCATGGGCTTGCATGCAAAATCACGCGCAAGCGCCCGTCCGTCGATTCTTGGAACACAATATGCGGGGCGTACCTGGGACTTGCAAGGAATCTGCACCAGTCCGACAGGTAAATGCAACAGCACGAACAACTTGCGCAAGACCCCAAGCGAAGGGCCGTCCAGGTCTGCGCAGCCACCTAAAAAGGGGGCAGAACACATGGAATGGGGAACAACAAGCGAAAATGTGGGCGTTACGAGGGACATTACACAGTCAAACAATCGCAACACCCATATGCGTGCGAAGAAACTGTATTCATGGATTCAAACAGGGATCGACGGCGCATGAAATAGTATGCACAAATACCGAAACAGCTACGGCACGTGATAGCAGCCAAAAACATCAATGCACACACACAAAAATCCATAAAAAGCACTCGTGATCAACAAACGCATGTATACTGCCACAATGAATGTACCGTTTGCTGCAGCAGTGCTCGTGGGACACCGCAGAAGGAGGATGGCCAGGGCCCGGATTTTCCACCCAAGGGCCACCCTTTTCGGGATGCCCGATGACCAGGTCCATGCCAGTTATAGGTGTACCCCCTCATATCATCTTAGACCTGGTCACCGAGTGGGAAGATGACCTTACATCATCCACCCTCTGCTCCCAAGCACTGAACCCCTTGCAAAAGGTGCTCAGTGTACTGCATTTTCTGGCCATACAGTCATTTCAGCGGACCACTGCCATAGTAGGTGGTATTTCACAGCCCACACAGTCACGCTGCCTACACCAGGTGTTGGCAATAATGACTGCACACCCCTCAGTCTGCCGGCATATCTATATCCCCCGAACATCTGCTAAAAGGCAGGCCGTGACTCATGATTTTTATGGGGTGGTGCACTTCCCTAAAGTGCTTGGTGCCATTGATTGCACCCATGTTGCTCTACGTCCATCTATGGCAACAGAGCATATGTTTTGCAACCGGAAACACTGGCACTCTATCAATGTGCAGGTTGTATGTGATGCTAAGGGCATCATTATTTCTGTCTATGCAAAATATTCAGTTCCACCCATGATAGTTATATGTTCAGAATGTAACCCCTACACCGGGCCCTGGAAGCTGGGAGACACCTCTCCAAGGGACAGTGCCTAACCTCTGAGCACCTACATGATGATGTCAATACGGAGCACGACCACACCAGCCCAGGTAAGATACAACACTGCCCATATTGAAACTCGGGCCATAGTGGAGCACACATCCGGAGTGCTCAAGTCACGTTTGCGCTCCCTTGACCACTATGGTGGTGAGTTGCTATATGCAGGATCATTGTGGTAGCATGTGTCCTGCACAATGTTGCAACACGGCGTGGCGTACCGGTGGACATGGTGGTGCCCCCATAACCACACCCATAGGCACGCTGCTTGCGTATGGCTGGGCAAAGGGCACATGGAGAGGCTGCCCGTACCCAGCGTGTGGCTACTTTTTTCACCTAAACTCCATCCCCTGTGGAGTGTGCCCGACCCTGCCACATTTCAGGTGCTATTCAATGATGACAATGGGCCAATCAACTGTGCCCACCAAACCACCCTGAGCATGTGCCCCTGGATGTGCAAAATTGTGTGCATCCCTTACAACTTAAAAGACATTCTTCTTTGACCACCACAATTAACACAATGACAGCACTACCAGCATGCCAAACCTTAGATTAAGTCACCTCTGTGACACTCAACCCATCCATATGTCATGTAAAATGATCATTATACTGTGTCATGGTATGGCGCGTCATGCAAAAATATATTTTGAAATGCCTGATACACAAGGCAAGTGTCTCAAAGCGCTCAAGGATGGATGAACAAGGGGAGAAAAAGAACACTCGTACAGAGCCCTAGAATCACTGAAACCATAATAGTCCCTCCAGGCTGGCTCTGTGCATGTTATACAATCAATAGTCGTGGCAACAGTGATTATGTTTGACAATTAAGCTACAGTTTCATCAAGTGCATTAAAGTTCCACCATACAAGGAGAGGGTGGAATAGACAGACGCTGTACAGGCATGGTGCAATCAGAAGGAGCAAGTGCACATACCTTTACAGGGGAGTGGTATTTGGATGGTGGGATCAAGTTCAGGGGTGGCCTAAGTGTGTCCAGTCAGTGGAGGCGGGGGTAAGTGCAGAGAGGTGCAACTCTCTAGGGTGATTCACCAAGTGCAGTGATGATTACACTAGTTCAGGTCCCGGAGGCAAGTGCACAAAACATTGCCGGGGTGACAGGGGTCTGTGAGACCCTGAGGTACATCAAGCAGCTAGCCATCAAGGAAGAGTATCCTGGAGGGTGGCCCCTGCTGATGATAAAGATCTCCCTCAAAAAATCTTCATCCAAAACTGGCTCACTTGAAGAAGGTTGGAGTAAAATGATGATATGGCTCTGAAGGGACAACATTGAGGAATGAATATTTGGAGATAGGTAGTATACAGGCCCCACAAAGCCCTGTGTTTAATGCATACTTTCTATGAATCTACCCATTCAGCCATGGCTAGCCAGTGGAGGAAAATCATTGGCATACAGATGTGGTTACTTGCGGTCTTGTTCTGAATGAGTCACAGAGGGTGTGGTTTAGAAGCACAGAGTTCGAGCAAGAGGCAGTTGCAGTAGTGCAGCCTGGCTAAAAGCAGGACTGTGGAGATAGTGACCTGCTGGGGGAAAGTGAGAAAAGGTGCAGTTACTCAATGAGACATAGCAGATAGTTGTACTTTCAAGAGATGACTGAAATGGGACAGGAGAAGGAGAGAGTTGATGCCTACATGACCACAAGCATTAATATTTGTGCAGGTGGTTGTGGCTGTAGGGCCAAGGGAGTCTGGCCACAAAGAAAGTGGGAAAGCTGGTCCTGGGGCCACAATGCAAATTAACCCAGTCCTGCTGGCGTCAAGGCAGGGGTTTTTTGTAGCACACCATGACTGAATCGTGGACAGACAGTCATATATGAGTGATGAAGATGAGGCGGCTGAGGGTAGCCTGAAATAAAGTACTGTGTCATCCACATAACACTTGAATCCAGAGGTGAATGTGCTAATCATACATGCAAAGTCAATATGTACATGTAAAATTACCAGGAGGATAGCTCACATCCCTGTTTAGCGCCACAGTTTGAAAGAGCCATAGAAGAATGAAAGCCTTTGAGGTCCACGTGGGATAAGTGGGCAGAAAGTAATGAGGTTAACCACACCATAGTTTGATCCCTGAACCCTATGCAGCATACACTATTGGTGGATGTCAACAACTAACATGCTGGTTAAAACTGTAACCTTACATACCGATCAATGTAAAAGAACATCTTACCTGTACCCTTGCCATGCAGTTGACACTCCAATTTCATAACATGAAATACTCATCATTACCAGACGTAAGGATCTGCAGACAAAGAAAAACATGAAATATTGTCATGTACCAAATAAATGCATAAAAATACTTGAATACACATGGGTACCCTGCACTCAAATGAAACACATGCAAACCACAAGTCCCAATTCAGCCAGTAACATGTGTCTCTCCACACATGCAGAAACACCTGTACACTGCATGCAATTCAAACACACAATACACACACACACTCACACCCAACAATTTCTCACACTGCCTGTCCCCATCAATGACATGCAGCAAATGTACATGCAACACATCCACAATCATTACACGTTGTCACATACACAATGCACACTTCACTCCACATGCCGCATGAAACTGTGAAGACAGCACAAATGCCAAAAATGTAACGAAAACAAAACACGGGACACCCTCGGAACACTACCAATATCTGGATAAGCCAGTCCATCACCTGCATATTATAGGGACATTGCACTGCACACAGTCATGGCAGCACATTACCAACTAACACATGCGTTGCGCATTGCACAGGCATACATCAAATATCCTCAAAAGTTTGCAAGGGCACACAGGACAACAGGTTGGGGACAGGTGAATGTAGACAATGATTTACTAACAGATCAATCAGACAATCAATACTTACAAGAAATAATGACAATCACTGGAAGGGGAGATAAGGCCAGAATGCCTTGTGAGTGTTCACAACGTGCAAGTGTACAGGTGATGTTGTTAAGGCAAAAGGTTGAGATTAGTGCATGGAGAACATCTTGTGCAGAAAAGCCAAGAAAATAATACACTAATAGAAGTGATCAGTCACGTGTTGATGCTGAACGTGAGCAAGTACACTATATACACAGTACTTCACATGATACATGTGGGGGGTCAGGGCACCAAGGACACATAAGGGACATGTTACTGCATCAATAACACGGAACAGAGTAGTAGAAGGAAGTGGAGAAGAGAAAGGACTACATGATCAATGTGACCTTAAGAAGTACTTGCTCAATGTGCAGGGGGAGAGTGAGTCTATTACACAGAAAGCATCATGCATAGCAAATGGACCCACCACCAATACCTAAGTGCTTCACACACAGGGAGTAGTTGCCTGAGGAATGCAGAAGTACAGAAGGGTAGTATGTCATCAGGAAGTGTTGAAGATGGTAGTGGGACCCAGGCATCTTTGTGGATGATATACTGGTATTACAATGTAATATGTGCAGAGTCTGTGAACCTCTGAAGCATTCATATTGCAGAAGAGACGTTGGACCTGGCCCTGAGTCAAATGATGAGTCATGCACACATAATTGGGTAAGCTGTAGGGGTCGCAAAGTAGAACATGGAACACTCATGAGTCGGATGGTGCAGTAGTGTAGCATGGAGAGTACCACAGCACGTGTAACATTGCACCTCTGCATGATGTTGTGGAAGTGTACATTAGCTGTGTGCATCAAAAGCTGCAAGTCAGACTCCTTGACAATCTCACAAATATGCAGCAGTAAGGGAAGGGGGTAGTCAAAGATTAATCCAAGATTCCTGCCTTGGGATGAGTGGGCAGGGAGTGAGCCCATGTAGGAAGGACATAGTCAATGCCAGAAGTAGGCTGCAGTGGAGCCAGTTGGGACAAGCAGATTTGTAAATGGCGCACACAGCAAGGGCCTTTGGAGAGCACCAGTCCAGGGTTGCTGTGAGGCAGACATGGTGAATGAGGGTGCAAGTGTGTCACTAGGAACAGTGCTGAAGAGTAGTCTGTCCACATCATAGCACATGAATCAGTTGAACAATGGTTGAAATAAGCTTGCACATATTACATTGTAATACCGGTATATCATCCACAAGGATGTCTGGGTCCCACTACCGGCTTCAACGCTTCCTGATGACATACTACCCTTTTGTACTCCTGCATTCCTCAGGCAACTACTCCCTGTGTGTGAAGCACTTAGGTATTGGCGGTGGGCCCATTTGCTATGCATGATGCTTTCTGTGTAATGGACTCGCTCTCCCCCTGCACATTGAGCAAGTACTCCTTAAGGTCACATCGATCATGTAGTCCTTTCTCTTCTCTACTTCCTTCTACTACTATATTCCGTGTTCTGGATGCAGTGTATATGTCAAAGATGCATGGAAAAAGAATGGACACCTGCATGATGCCACAGGTGGCGGCTGAAGTAGGTTAGAAGAAAGGACACAGTTTTGTGTATTCATGGAATTGAATTTTCGGAATGACCTAAGAAAGTCCACTGTCTGTTCATGGAGCATCAAAATGAGGATGGAATGCACCACTGTGTGGAAAGCATATGAGACATCAAGGATGATGAGCACCGCTGGGCATTATGAATTGAGGGATGCTACCATTCATTCATGTGAGTTCTGTAGAGCAGTATCTGTTGCTCCGGACAGTTTCAATCTTCACTGGTGTCCATGTACATCCCCAAGAATGACCTCATGGGTGTCCATTTGTGTGAGGGCCAACTTGGCAAGCAGTTTCTCCTGTTTAGGTGTTTAAAGCTATTCCCCAGTATGTTGGCGGTCAGGAAGGCTGTGCATATGTCATAGTAAGGATGGTGTGCACAAGTGAGTGATTGATGGAGGATGGGAACTGAACACCAGGAAAGGAGTGTTTGCAAAGATCACCAAGAGCATTTTACAGAGCGGAGATGTTGGCAATGATGGTTCTGTATGAGTGGCGGGACACCAATAGGGATGACACCTTCATGGAGTAGGTAACTGTGTTGACTACTTCAGGGGAGACATGAGTGAATGAGGAGAATGAAGAATGATGATGGTGAGTGTTAGGGGTGCAGAGGTGCATAGGGTTGTGTTTGAAGAGCCTGTCACCAGTCTGCTCAGTCAATCATGTGTATTTGCAAGACATATGTGCTGCGAGTGCATACCAAAGGTACTGTGAAGGAGCTCTTGCAGAATATACAGTGGATGCCTTGGCAATCATTGAACCACCCACCTCTTGTACCTCTGCCAGAACCATGCTTGATGGCACAAAGTACTGCTGCATACCGATGAAACCGCAATGGAAGACATAAGCAGACAACACAAAACAAAATGATGCATTGATCAACAATTAATTCATGCAAAAAGTACACTATTAACCACCAGACCATGGTCAATGCAGATGGTCTAATACTGCATCTTTTTCAATGCAGCACCACCATGCACCCAGATGCGTTGCACTAGAAGCTGCATACACCATGGTTGTGGCATGCATGAAATGATACCAACTAACAACACAAAACCTAATGTGCTCTTACACCAAATAGCCCACATAACAAAAGACATAACAACATGTTTGTGGCTTCACCATGCTGGAGCACACCCTGATAGTTGATCCATAATTTGGACATGCCAAATGTGACAAACAGCCCTAATCCCACAAACCCTGCTAGGGATCTGATGTGTCACCCATTAGACATGATAAAAGTTCCATGAGGCACACCTCAGCCCAAACAGCTACACCTGCCACAGTCCACAAACTGTTGACCATGCTACACACTCCCAAACAACCATGCAACCATGAAAGCCAACCCCACAGTTACAAAGCACAGTTATCATAATTAGTGAACAGTGGTCCCAGCAATCTATTTGAAGAGCATGACAATAGCCATCATTAGAATCACCCCGTGTGAAACATGCCCCACTTAAGGAATAGTGTTAGAGCACAATTTAAGTCAATCCAAAGCGAACACACACAGTGCCACACTTCCATGCAAACACCACAGAAGTGTCAGCAAATGCCGTGCACTTACCTGTCCATGGAACTCACCTGCCTTGCATACGATGCACACCACCGGGAGGCACCTCACCTAAATTGAATATTATGCAGAGTAATAGCACAAACAACATGCACATACATGATCTGGCATGATCACTGAAAGAAAATATGCAGACAAAACACAGTGCAGGAGCAACACAGGGTGCCACAGAGTGATTGGAAATCGATAGAGATTCGTCCAGGAGTACAGTGTACCGCAACAGAGTGAGGGAGAGAGAGAGACACAGAGAGGGAATCCCAAGGAAATACCAGATCAAGGATTAAATGGCCTGGTCTTTAGATGTACAATGACATGCTGTACAGCACAGTAGGTGTGCCCAAAGAGGTATACACATAGGTATGTAACACAGTGACATGAGCACCACTCAAATTACCATACCGGCATGTCAGCATGCAAAGGACATATAAGACAACCAACACATGCAGCAAACATGCACACCATTGACTGTTAGGCAGAATGATATGCCGTACCCTTTGGGAGCACCACACACAATTAAGACTACAAGTGACGGTACAAATTCACCTTTGGTACAAGCCTGTACTACACAGTAAAGTGGTAGCGATGGCTGAGCAGCCAGATTTATCTCAAGAGCAAGTGAGCAGTATCAATAGTTACACAAAGGACAGCAATTACTATGATTCAAAAAACATTGACTCAAGGTTTCTGTGTAAAAGAATATACATTTATTTACACATCACTTGTAAAACATTTCACTAAAGTAAAGCAGTTGAAAAATCACACTCTTAATACACCACTCCCAATAGATTCTGGACAAGTTAAACTCAAAATTAAGTATTAGCAAAATGGCACTCCAGTAATTTAAAAAGGGAGGGAAAGACAAAGTTAGGTAAAAAATGAGTAACACCAACAGGTAAGTAAGCAGAGCAATCTAGAAAGAGGAACTACAGTGATAGAATCAAATCGAAAAGGCTTAGGGCCAAAGTCAGTAGGACAAAAATCTTTTGCTCAAGATCACACAGTTCAGGCTAGTTCTCGGTTAAGTCTTTGCCAAGAGTCCAGATGAAATTGGTCGGCAGAAAAGTTAGTTTAAACAGTAGAGAGAGACAAGCCTTCGGATTGGCAAAAGGTTTCACATACCTTCACCATTGCTGGATGAAACAAACAACCGGATTTGCACAGTACCTTTAAATGGAGAAGAAGCGGTAGCTGAAGCGGACATTCCTGGCAGTTCCTGCAGGCTCACGGTTCCTGAAGCGACTGTCGGACTGACATGAAGTAGGAAGACTGGAGTGTCCTGCACTGCCCAGGGAAGAAACCAGCAGCAGAGCAAAGCAACAAATAAAATGTGTGCTCCTTAAAACCCAAGCAGGGTCTGATCTTCCTGGCTATCTGGTTCACTGTAGCTCTGTACAGCAAATTCTACCAGAGGAGGGAATTCTGGCTTGCAGTTTGGGCGAACTGGTTGGTCCCACCAGCTCAGGGGAAGAAGATTCCTGGTAGATCTTCTCTGTCGTTGGAGCTTGAAGATTCGGACCTGCAGCAGGGCTTCACTGGGCAGTTCAGTCATTGCAGGGGTCCTCTTCTGTCAGTTCCTCATCGGTTCTTTCGTTCAAGTGGCGACTCTGCCTTTCCAGACCCAGAGACCTGCTTTTTATGCAGTTTTCCCCCATTCACACAGCCTGGCTGTCAATCACACAGCAGGGTGGCTGTCCCACCGGGGCAGTCACCTAGCCAATCAAACAGGAGTGCGACTTGGGTTTCCAAGGGAACCCATGGCAGGGGTCCTAAAACCCCTCCTTCACATCCTGCCTACCCAGACTTTCAGGCGCATAAGGAGGGCTTCTATTTCGAAGCCCGCGAAAAGACGGTGAACAAAGCAACCAAACCTGGTTTGGCGTGCGGAGTAAAACACGAGAAAGACATTTTCAAAAAGAAATGGTGAATAAACCTAGCCGGAACCGTATAAAAACCTATATGGTCTAGCAGGTTTAAGTTTGAGGCTACCAAGATAGCCTAAAACAATACCAAGGTAATTTAAGATAACCGCAGTAGGAAAAATAGGGTAGTTACCACTGCCACCAGCCAAGTCTTGATGAAAAGGGAGCAAAACAATGCTCCAAGAGAAACAGACAGTAAGGGATAAGTATTAACCCTTTCCAGTACTTTATGTAAGACAGGGTGTACTGGGTCTGTGGATTTTTAAAGACTAATAACGTTAATGGCAACTTTACATGTTCTGGGAGACAGTAGTCAGTCCCATAAAATGGAGTCTGAGTTGGGAAGTCTAAAAGACAACCCTGCGTCACTGCACTGAAGGTGCTGTGTAAGACACAATAAAAAGATGATGCCTATGGAGCAGGTGAGGCTCCACAGTCTATGAACATAAGAAAATGTTAAACACACACAGCAAAACACATGTAAGAGTGGGAAAAGGGCTCACACTCTTACCAGGTGAAAAAATAAATCCTAGAAATCCAGCAAAGCTGCTGAGGGACTCAGTAGGTAAGGGAAATTAGCCATTCTTGAGAATTCTCCCTAACAATGATGCATGCTCAACATGCAAGCCAATGCAAATGCTTACCCGCTGACTGTGCCTGCATGGTGTCAATCCCACATCACCTTCACCAGGAACTGTGTTTCCTTATCTGGTACAGGAAGGGCAGTGTCTGGTGGAGGGCATAGGGAGCATGGACTTGAAATGGTGCAGGATGTCTCCCCGGGGAGAGCAGTCACCACCACATCACAGATTACTGAAACAACATTGGAGAACATATTAAAACAGCCATTGTGAAGTACCATTGACACAGCACACACGTGCAACGGAACACCAAACCTATAACTACCTGCACATGCCATCCTGTGCACCACCATGCAAACATGCTAGTTGACTTCACTAGGCATGCCTGCATGTACACCACAGCATACGTATGGTCCTTGAGGAGTTTAGGGCACACCTCGATGGAAACAAACACAACCAGGAAAGGGCAAAACAAAATATGCTATGACAACATCTGGCCAGGGGGGGTGTAAAAAAACAAGAATATAAATGTCCATCATGGACAGGGGAGCAGGATGGTGGAGGGGCAGGGTGCACGTCAACTCCCACATGAGTAGATGTTGAAAAAAACCATCCCCTCCATGCACACCTCAATGGAAAAAAAACACAACCAGGAAAGGGCAAAACAAAATATGCTATGACAACATCTGGCCGGGGGGTGTAAAAAAACCAAGAATATAAATGTCCATCATGGATGGGGGGCAGGATGGGGGAGGGGCAGGGTGTACGTCAACTACCACATGGGTTTATGTTGAAAAAAAGCATTCCCTCCAGGGGCTCATGGACTGGACGGTTATGTTGGACCAGGAGGCATGTCTCTGCTGTGACCACCTTCCTGGGTAGAATCAGAAGGTGGTAGTGGTAAGGGAGGTTGACCACATAGTGCCCTGGCCTGTTCCTCAGTGGCAGCAGCCAGGTGGGACACTGATGATTACATCTGCAACATGAAGCCTCGGAGGGCCTCATGCAACACCTCACAGGATGCACAGATTTCCTCCGAGATGTTCTGCCTCAATAGTTGCATCTCCTGTTGGTACTGTGTTGATTTAGCTCTGATGGCCAACAACTCTCGCCTCAGGGCTTCCCTGTGGGCCTGACCCTCTACAAGCAGGGATGCCTGCAGAGACCTCAGATCGGCCCGTCGGCTCCTGCTGTTGGCTTCCATGTGCAGTCTGTGTAATCAGCATGTGGACAGCAATGCCTGCAGCTCATGCTCAACCTATGTTTCTGGTGGGATCATGGAACTGGCCACCCTATCCATGCCCTCAGACAACATCTCATAGGCAGCACCCTGTTATTGCGCAACACACATCAACTGCTCCCACACTGTCTCCCCAGCCTGCACACATCCACCACGTGTGCTCGGCCCATGCCTGCCTGACCCAAGGGAGCATGGCCCTTGCTGTGATGCCACTGTCTGTGGCTGCAGGACTGCATCCCTCCCTTGGACATTTGGTCCAAGACCAGAAACCAATAGTGTGAAGCATGGCCTTGCAGCCATAACCACCACAGACAGACGTGACACCACTGACTGGCCCTCTGAGGGCACCTGACCCCCTGCAGACTCACAGGCAACAGTAGCTCCAACACTTGGTGCACTCACCTCCGACAGCATTGAGGATTGGACATCCGGTTCAGCACCAGAGCTACTGGATTCATAGGAGTCGGTGTCGAATTGAGACATTCCCTGGATGGACTGTAGCACCAGCGGATTCTCATGGGCTGCCACACCACGTCCTCCACTCGTGGTCTGTTCCGGCTCAAACTCCTGTTCCTCCCCTACCTCCTACCCTGCATCTAGTGCCTCATCAGCTGCACAAGGACATATAAAGACATAAAGATTGATGTTAATTGTGTCGACAATATACATTGGTATTACAATGCTGCCCTGCAACACATTGCTGTGCATGTTACCATGCCAGAAATCACATACACACACTATGTACAAGAAGCCATCTGATCATGGCGTATGCAGACTTGCAACAATATCCCATGTTCCTGACCATGTAGCCAGTGGACACATTGACATCAGATATGGTTCTCTGAAAGCAAATTATTGCCCACGACACAGCAAACTATTGACAAATACATACTAAATTGGCATCGTCATGTGGCTATGTAACATGCTATGACATTATATGTCGACACGTACGCACATATTCAGAGCCAAGTGCACATCAATTACATGCCACACCAGTGTAGAACTGGCACAGGGAGTGCACACAATGTGGACATGGCCTGAGTGTGGAATCCCAGGTGTGTGATGTGGAGACAGTAATTACATGCACTGGGAAATAGGAAGAAGGGTCAGTGACACACAAGAGGTACAGGGGCATGGACCCATGGAGTGTGGGCTGAGTGTGGTAGTTAACAGGTATGAATCCTGACAAATATTTGACAACGGGGTCAGTGCCATAACTGCACCAGGGATGTGCACAGTATTGAGAAATGCAGTGGGGGTCATTACAAGGTTAGAGGTAGCCATGGTGCTAACAGCACCATGGCTACCCCTTACCGCATACCGGGTCCGGGTTCCTCGAATGAGGAATTACTGGGCCATTCCAACCTTGGAGGACCCGTTAATTCCTCATTCAAGGAACCCGGACCCGGTACCTCCCCATTCCCATTCGAGCCCCCATAGGTCTCAATGGGAATGGGGAGCATGCTAATAATGGGCCCGTTATTAGCATGCTGGTCCTTTAGCGGCTCCCACTAAGGGCGCCTGGTAAAACCAGCCGCCCTTAGTGGGACCCGCTAAAGGACCTCGTAATGCGGCGGTGTGATGCTGGAAATGCATCCGAGGGACAGGGCCTCTGAATCCTTGTCCTTTACTGCTTTTTATCGTGTGTTCTGTCGTGTTTTCTGCCCAGGAGTCCATGTGGGACTCCTGGCAGTGCAGCTCTCTCTTTTGGTTTGGTGAACAGACCCATGGGATACCCTTATGGCACCCATGGGTAGGGGTACAACCCTGTGCCCCTAGTGTATGTTTTTGCGCACCTGTGGGTGGCCCACAGAGCAGGGTATGGGCTGGTGGCAGCTCCATGCTGAATTTGACAGGTGCTCTGGGTGTCCTCCATTTTGGGATACCCAGGCCCTGCCATTGGGATCAGTTGATTCCTGATAGGAAACAAGATGGCCCCTGTGGCCTCTTGCTTTCTATTGCCTGTTACCTTGTTTTCTCAAAGTCCTGGGAAGCCCTGACTCTGTCCCTTCCCCCTGACTGGCTGTGGGCTGGAAGTTCCATATATGGTGTTGTTGTGAAGGTCCAGCTAGACTGACTGGAGCCTTCCCAGTGACTGTATGTTGTGGGTACCTCCTGTGGGTGGGACCTGGGTGAATGGAGTGTGTGACCAATATACACTCCTTGTTGTGGTTGTCTGGTTTCTGGCATGAGAGACAAAGACTGAGACAGCCCTGCCCGAAACTGGCCTGAATGCAGTGTGTAGTGTTGAATGGCTGGGTACTTGTCCCAATCCACATTCCATATTGTGAGTGTCTGAAAGGGAGGAGTGTGGCCTGAATGCACTGTGTGCCTGATTGGCTGACTGACTGCATGAATGCCCTTCTGTATGATTGGCTGCTGAGTGTGTGCCAGCAGTGTGGATGAGAGACAGAATAGTATATCTGGGGACCTCTCACCACTGGTAATTGTTCAGAAGCGTTCTGGAGCTGAGTCTCCACTCTAAGAGTAACTGGAACTGCTGATCCTCGACGCCCAGCTGGAAGAAGAAGACTTGCTGTTGCACTTGCTTCGAACGATCTGAAAGCTGCCGAATTCGTCGAGGACTGACCCGAGAGAGGACCTGGTAAGGCGCCCTCTTCCCGTGCTCCGAGGGATCATCGAGCACCGCTACATCTTCGCCGAAGCGCCCTGGAAGTCAGACCCTCGAAAGGCTGCCGACCCGAGACGGGACCGCCGAGGAGATCGAAGTGAAGCACCCGGACATCGCCGCCGTCGAAGTCCATTGCCGTCGACCAGGATTCGCAGGTCTGTGTAACCGCTGGAGGCCCGTCGAAGTTGTGTTGCCCAGCCGTGGGAACCACTTGACGCCGTGCCGCTGACGACCGGAGCCGTCCGCTCTTTGCCTAAGAACATTTGAATCGAAGGACTCCCTCGTCCGCACCGTCGACCGCTTTATCCTGCCGGAGAAAGTCGAGGACGACCAACGCGCCGAGGAGAAACCTGCCGGTGGGTTTCCCGCCACCCGAAGACTACAAAGACTCGAACGACTCGACGCCCTTGCTGGGCCCCCGTCTTCACGAATCTTTGCGGTCCAGAACAATTGTCGTCGAGGTGCCCCGCACGCCTCTGCCTTGCAGGACGCCAATGCTCCGACGTCGACGAGCACCGCTTGGATCGAAGCTGCCGCCTCATCAACGCCGTTCTACCCTGTTTGTTGTCGGACGTTCGACGCCCCGTGTCTCCCGCTTGAAAGGGAAGGCATTCAAGAAGGGCCGTCGATTCCCCGACGCCGAACGCCGAGTTCCTCGACGGACGTTCGACGCCCCGTGTCTCCCGCTTGAAAGGGAAGGCATTCAAGAAGGGCCGTGGATTCCCCGCCGCCGAACGCTGAGTTCCTCGACGCTTCTCGACGCCTCTCGACGATCCGTGACTCTCGCTTGAAAGGGGGTCGCTCTAGAAGGATCTGTCGACGCCTCTTTGAAGAACTTGACTCCACCAGGTACATTGGGGGGGTAAAAACATTATAGGAGGGAATAAGACCTGCAGAACAATATATGGACTGGGCTTGTGCTATATCTTTATTTTACAGGTTGCCCAGGTGGGGGGATCTCCACACAGAACTGTGTCTAGTGGTAGGGGCCAATATTCTGCCCATTGCTCAACCATCTTATTTTCTCTCCTCTCTCTATTGCTGGTTTCACTCTATTGATCTGTGTGACATTGTTACAGTATTGTTGACGCACTTTAATGAGATCTAATACAAAGGGTGGGACCACTTTAGAATTGTATATATTTGCCATTGTTGATTTTCCTAAGTACAAAGTGAGTTATTATGATAAGTTTACATAACCTTGAATATTGATTATATAAAGACTGTGTCTAACCAATACAGTGTGTGGACATTCCTTTGTGGGGGCTTGGGGACTACACTGTACTTAAGAACCAGCCTGCATCACCTCCTGAGAAGCTAGGCCTTGATTGCTCGACCATAGCTACCGAATAGAGAATCTAGGCTGGGGTCCTCTGTGCCTCCCCTCTACCATATAGAGAGCAGAAGTACAGACCACCCCCTACCGGTCTTTTACAGGCGGTAAGGGGTTAATGGCACCGGCACCATTAGTGGCACCATTCCAGGGTGGGGGGGATGACAGTAGCCACTGCTGCAGGTCCCTGACTCAAGGGGAGGGGAACAACAGCAGCTGCCCCAGCAGCTCCCTGACCGTCTGATGGGACAACAGCAGCTGCCCCTGTTGTTCCCTGCCCATGGGGTTGGGGACAGGAGCTTTCCCGGTACGTCCCTTACCCTTTCAGAGATGGACAGCAGCTGCCCCTGTGTGTCTGTGTTCCTGGGGGGGGGACAGCAGTTACTGTTGCAGGTCCCTGACCCAGGGGGATGGCAGCAGCTGCCCCTGCAGCTCCCTGGCCCTCTGGGGGGACAATAACAGCTACTCCTGCAGCTCCATGACCCTGTTGTGGGGACCACAGCTCTTTCTGCACGTCCCCTACCCCTGGAGTGGGAGGCTGCAGCTTCTGCTGCACGTCCCCGACCCTGGCCACCTCTGCCACCTTCCCTCAGGGTCCCCGACCCTGGCCACCTCTCCCACCTCAGAAGCACCTGTAAAAAGAAAAAGCATTGCGCGATACGCTGTGGCACCCAGCAACACAAAAAATGCATACGCGAAGCCCGGGAAGCTACTGTAATGGTAATAATGAAGGAACGCGATACACAGGGGCACCCAGAGTATGAATAATGCATAAGCGACTTACCGTTAGCCTCTGAAAAAAGAAAAGTAAATGTGTGTATGCACGGAAGAAAATTCCCCACCAAAATAAGAAGTTCGTACTGTCACAGTAGTGAACGAATTGCATGGCACCCCAAAATTCTCAGTCATTCACCCATCCGTCCACTCCCAATCGCACGTACGGTCGGATTTGCTTTTACGCACTTCTTTATCCAGATTCTGGTGTTCTGAATGCCAGGGCACAGCACGTGTCACGTAATTTATGTGCTTGTCGAAAGAGAAAGCATATCGTGCCTCCTATTGTAATAAATATATTAATATTGGTCTACGC
This sequence comes from Ambystoma mexicanum, assembly GCF_040938575.1. Lineage (NCBI taxonomy): Eukaryota > Metazoa > Chordata > Amphibia > Caudata > Ambystomatidae > Ambystoma > Ambystoma mexicanum. Next base: position 460,270,320 of record NC_090940.1, on the reverse strand, counting down.
CAAGCTGCTCGAAAGTCGCTTGCGAAAGAAATCCGTGTTGCACGGTCCTGACCTTAAATCAATGTAAGCCGCCATTTTAGGTCAAACAGCCATTTTAGGATTCGCTTTGGACGATGTCTTTCCAGAATACAATATAGCCGTCTTGACCTCTGTACATAGCTAATATGTAACTTGCCTGCAGGCCACTTGTTGAGGTCGTGAACTGAGACCTTGTCCTTCGTTGATCTGTGTGTAGAAGGATTACTCGTGTAATGAAACTAATCCACGAGCATATGTTGAAACAATGTATTCAAATACTGAACGTAGAACATCTGTTTAACTACATTGGCCCTAATTACAACCCAGGCGTTAAGGGGTTAACGGCGCCGTAAAAGGTGGTGGCGCCGTTAAACCCTTAACGCCTGATTACGAGGTCCCTTTGCGGGTGGCACTTTAACTCCTGCTTTTAGCAGGCGTTAAAAAAAACAACCCGCAAAGGGACCTAGGAGCTAATTACGGCACCGTAATTTACGGTGCCGTAATTAGCGCCTTCCCCAGTCCCATTGAGCCCTATGGGGCAAAAATGGGAATGGGGAAGGGCCATGGCGGCATGGGGAATTACCGCCCGCCAACCTCAGAATGGGGCGGTAATTCCCCATTCCGCCATGGCGGAGTCGGTAAGTTACCGGCATGGACCATGGTGCTATTAGCACCATGGTCCAACGCCTGGGTCGTAATGAGGGCCATTGTATTAATGTTTGAGAAGGCCTGCATGGAAAAACTTAGAATACACAGTTATTGCATAGGCTTGTTGATACATGTATTAAAGGCAAACCAGTTATATGCGGTTGTTCGAGACTTGGCACGAAACCTAGATCGGTGATGTATTAAGTGGAATATTAACCCGAAGTGGGGCTGTGCATCGTGCCCACCAAGTGTATAAAAAGCGAATGCATTCTAATGTACAACGTCTCACACAGAACCACGCTGGAGTTCGTTGTGTTGTACTGAGGGCCGATAGCTATCTGATTTTGCTCTGTTTTTGTAACTGGATTCAGTATAAAATAAAGTACTTTGTATGTTCCTTTGTAACCCGTGTTCGGTGTATTTGCCTTTGGGGTACTCAGCCTGGATATTTTGATTTTGTTTTCACAGTTGGCGCCCGAATAGGGACCCTCAAGATTGATGCCGATTGTTGAAGGTTGACGCACGCTATCGGACCGGGATCGGACGGTGTGACATAAGGGGCCCACTGAAAGAGACGCGACACCTCAGCAGCGCTGCACGACAAGGTCCTTGGACGATAAGCGTGCGGTCCGAGATGGCATCCTGACGAGGGTCCACTTATCGAGGCGGGCAGATTTGCCAAAATCACCATACACGAGGTAAGATTAGTAAGGTAAGATTCTTAGAAATCCGATCTGACCTCCTTAGGTTTGGTCAGGTGAGTCGTGACCCGATTCTTAATTTAATCCTGACAATTTAAATTTTGGCGCATTGTATCTGCAGACACAATTATTGACCAGGTAACATCAAGAATTTGAGATATGCCTGGGAAATTGTCTACCTGCTTTAGGGCATTATTCCGCAGTGATAGACAATCTTTAGAATTTAGCCGTCCGGCACTACAGGAGGGGTCGCCGGCATGTACTATGTACTGTAAGCATAGCATTGGAAGTATAGTATTTAATGACATTTGGCACAGACAAACCAGACTTGCCTCCGAACTTCAGTGGCCAATCAATGATAGTTTTGAAATCCCTCGTATTGAGTATTTAGAGTCAATTCTATTAAAGAAAAAGGCTAGACCTGCAGCATTTGATGTTTTGCAGAATTGGAAAAAAGAAGCGTTGCAACAACTTAAAAGTAGAGAGAAACATGCGCACCGTCATAAAACGAACGCTGAAAAAGCATTGTTATATGATCAGGACGGGAAGTGAACACCATTAAACAGTCTATTCCTGACATTAGGAAAAATCCGACAGGGTTCTATAAAGAGATAGAGTTTGTTTTGCAGTCCCCAGTGTTCACCCTAGGTGACATTGATTTGTTGTTTCCTGTACTCCTGCCCGTAGATTTGTGGAAACAGGTTAGAACTATAGACGACGTACCTGGGTTGGGAGATACGTGGGCTAACATAACTAGGCTTGATGGAGAAAGGCCAGCTGCAGAGAGGCCGCCTCAGGTGATACTAACTTTGCCTGACAGAATCGTTGCTAAATTAAAAACTATAATTCCCGAAAAGAGAATTATTTTGGACAAGCTTACGGCCTGTGTCCAAGGAAAGTCTGAGGGTGCTACCGAGTTTTTTAATCGGCTCGAACAAGTATTCTCGGATTCCAGTGGACAAGACTTAGGCACAGAGTCTGGGAAAAGGTTGTTCGTGGACAACTTTGTGCATGGATTGCTGCCTGACATTCAGTCGCAAATTATGTCTTCTGACAGCGCTTGGCAGGCGAAATCACAATCAGAAGTACTGCACATGGCTCAGTACTACGAGAACTGTGTCAATAATGAAAAACATAGGGTTGAAAAACGAAAAGGAGATTTGAAAACTAAAGTGCCATTACAGCAAATTGTTAGAGGCCCCAGAGGGGGTAGTTCTCAGGTTAGAGGTCAGTATGTCCCGCAGGGGAATGTGCCCTTGGGTCCTGTGAACATTAACCAGTGCGCTTATTGTCGCTGAGAGGGTCATTGGCGAGCACAATGCCCCGTCCTTCAACAAAGGTCAAATAATACATTTGGTAATATGGGTAGGCGATCGAGAGGTCGCCTGGGTGTAGGGGGCCCTGGTACAGGGCTGTTTAAACAGGATCCTCAGCAACCTTTCTCGCAGGACAATCAGACTCCGAGTGTGGACACCAGGAACATATTTGATCATCCTTCCACTGCGTATTTATCTGAAGAGCTTCCTTTTGATGATATTTTGTTTCGTTAGGATTGCCCGAAGCAGGGTTTGGAACCTACACCTATTCCCATCAATCAGAAAGGTCCCTACATTGAAATGGTGGTGGGAAATAGGAAACATCAGTTTTTGATAGACACTGGTGCACAGAAGTGTTCCATTGATCATTCACGGGTTCCAAACATTCCACTGTCAGGGCAAAACAATGTTTCTGTAGGGTTTTCTGGTACACCAGTTGTTTGTCCGGTTTCTATGCCGGTACCTATTTCTTTGGGTCCCTTTATGGACCATTGTCCATTTCTGTTGACCTCAGATTGCGGAGAGAACTTGCTGGGGTTGAATCTGTTGAAAGAATTAAATGCAGTGATTTATTGTTCTTCTTATGGAGTGCGCTTGACGATTTCACCACAGCAATTTTTTGCCTCGCAATTATTGACTAGACCTTTGCCTCCAGAATTCATTAATGTACCAGAGAGCTTGTGGGCTGTCGACGACAATGATGTTGGTGTTTTACAGATTGAACCTGTCAAGATAGTTTTGAAACATGGAAGTGAGCTGCCACGCATTCCCCAGTATAAGATTTCAGTTGAGGGCGAGCAAGCTTTGAAATGCATTGTTTCCGATTTTGTGCATCGTGGGGTGATTGAAGAAATTTCAGGAAGTTTGTGTAACAGTCCGATTTTACCCGTGTACAAGAAAGGCGATAATGCAATTCCATTCCGTTTCATAATTGATTTACGTGCCATTAATAAAGTTGTGGCACCACAATTTCCAATTGTGCCTGATGTAACGACAATCCTAACCATGATTCCAGCCACAACTACTTACTTTAGTGTTGTGGACCTAAAGAATGCTTTCTTTAGTATTCCTATACACAAGGATAGTAGATATATTTTCGCGTTCACCTTAGGGGGACGCTCGTTCACATTTACTCGTGCACCTCAAGGGTACACAGAGAGTCCTAGCATTTATAGTAGGGCTTTGAAAGAACAACTTGATACCCTTGAATTGCCCTCTACCTGTACTTTGCTTCAGTACGTTGATGATTTGCTTCTAGCTGCTGACTCTGAGAGTGCCTGTAAGGAGGGCACTGTGTTATTACTTATCCATCTAGCTAAGCATGGTCACAAAGCTTCGCTTAAAAAATTTCAATATTGTTGTCAGAAGGTCGCCTATTTAGGCTATCTCCTGTCAAAGGAGGGAAGAAGATTGACACCTGAAAGAAAAAAACACATTTCTGGCATGTCTGTCCCAAATACACAGAAGGAAGTTAGAGCCTTGATAGGTATGGCTTCTTACTGTAGGTTGTGGATCCCAAATTTTTCACTAGTGATCAAACCGATGTTGGCTTTGACAAAGAAGGGCATTTCTTCGCCATTGCCATGGAACGCGGTACACCAGCAGTCGTTTGACTTGCTTAAGACTGCATTATGCTCTGCAGCAGTTTTGGGAACACCAAACTATGAAAAGGCCTTTGTGTTGTTTGTGCATGAATGTGATGGATGTGCTTTGGCTGTATTAACGTAGGAACATGGAGGGAAGAATAGGCCGTGCGGTTACTTTTCTTCCGCCCTTGATCCTGTAGCATGCGCTTTGCCAAGATGTTTGCGAGCTGTCGCTGCTGCTGCCGCGTCTGTAAAACAGAGTGAGGGAATGGTCCTAGGCCATGATCTAACCCTGATGGTGCCTCACTCTGTAGATGTTCTACTGAACCGAACTCAAACGCAACACCTCACTTCTGCACGGTTGACAAGATATGAATTGATCTTGTTTGCTCCTCACATTCAAATTAAGAGGTGTTTTGTTCTTAATCCGGCTAAACTCCTACCTTCCCCGCAAGATACTACTTACGGCGATGAAGTGCCACATGATTGTTTGTATACAACCGAAGAACAAGAGACAAAGGGTAGAATTGATTTGAAAGATACTCCCTTGGATAATCCGCAAGGAGAGCTGTTTTGTGACGGCTCCTGCTTCAAACTTCCGGATGGTACATCCACAGCTGCTTATGCGATCACTACATTGAGCACGGTTGTGGAAGCTAAGGGAATCACGCATAATTCTGCGCAGGCCGCAGAGATTATAGCATTGACTCGAGCTTGTGAACTTTCCAAAGGGCTTGCAGTAAATATATATACTGATAGTCAGTATGCCTTGGGGGTGGTTCACAACTTTGGGAGACTTTGGTCAGAGAGAGGGTTCCTAACTTCGCATGGCACCAAAATTCAACATGGCTCCCTAATAGTACTGCTACTCTCAGAGCTTGCGCTCCCTACTCAGTTAGCAGTTATGAAATGTGCAGCACATCGAAAGATTACAGATGATATAGGGAAAGGGAATGCTTTCTCTGAACAGATAGCTAGGCAAACTGCTACCGATCTCCTTACAGAGATGTATGTTTCAAGGGAATCTGTAGATTCGTATGCAATAGATGAGGGTGTTGGGTCTGTACGGGATATCCAAGCTGATGCCACGTTGGAAGAATCCAAAAGGTGGGCTGAAGGCTTGGGGAAACTTGACGATGACAGGTGTTGGGTGGACATAGTAGAAGGGAAATGGCTACTCCCTGACGCATATGTCATGATGATGGTCATCATGGCCCATGGTCCTACACATGTATGTGCCCAGAAGATGATAAAAATGTAAGAGAAAGTTTGGGTAAATTACAACATTTTGAAAATTGCCCAGCGCTACGTCCAGGAATGCATGATTTGCCTGCAACACAACGTGGGAAAGGGGACAGTAACTCCAAGGGGTAGTTTTGGGCCACCCTCTGTCCCCTTTGAAGTGATCCACTTTGATTTTATTGAAATGGAACAATGCGATAATAAGAAATATGTACTGGTGGTTATCTGTGCTTTTAGTAAATGGGTTGAGGCTTTCCCTGTTAAAGATGCTACAGCCATAACTACTGCAAAAATCATGTTAAAAGAATACTTCCTGCGGTTCGGTTTGCCAAGAGTTATCTGGTCGGACAATGGTTCACATTTTGTCGCTGCTGTAATTCTGCAGATATGTACAGCATTACGGATTGACAAACGGTTCCATTCGGCCTGACATGCTCAGAACGCCGGACTAGTAGAAAGACACAACGGTATCATCAAGAACAAACTCGCTAAGACGTGTGCCGGCACCAAACTAAAATGGCCGGACGCCTTACCGATCGTGTTGTTATCGATGCGCACAACCCCTCAAACTAAGACTGGGCTCTCTCCATTTGAGGTGGTAATGGGGAGACCTGCCAATATTTGGAACCTTCCTAAATGTAACTTATTAAGAAATGTTGAAAATGTATTACTTTCAGATTATTGTAGCCAGTTGACTAAAAACCTGTATTTGATTCATCACCAGGTACAAGAAGCTTTACCTGTGCGATACGAGGGCCCAGGCCACAGCATACGGCCTGGAAGTTGGATGCTCATCAAATCTTTTGAGCACTCCTCTTGCCTCGCGCCTCGCTGGCGTGGGCCATTCCAAGTCCTGTTGGTCACCCAGACAGCGGTGCGGGTCGCTGGGAGAAAGAACTGGATCCACGCGTCCCACATCAAGAAATTTCCTCACCCTGTGCCACACGTTACAGAAGAAACAGAACCCCTCGCTGACACTGCAACTAACAATCCCAAACCAGTAAGTAGCACTGAGAGTGTGTCGGAGAATCTCTCTGAGCATGTGAGGCTTGGGGAAGCTGCCATTTTGTGTCCACACTCTCCACAAATTTTGCATCCGGAAACTGCTATTTCGAATTCAGCACCTTCACTTGTTTCCGACACGTTGTTTCCAGCAGGAAGTGACGACATATTGTTTCCAGATCAATCAGTACCGGGAAAAGTAAGATACAATCTACGACCACGAAAATAGACTTACGGCACGGTTTTGCTGTGCATCTCATAGACTTACGGCACGGTTTTGCTGTGCATCTGATAGACTTACGGTTCGGCTGTGCATTCGGAGAAGGAAAAGAGTCATCGAGGGCTTGCCTTTTGCCCAAATTTGAGAAAGGGGATCCTGTTGGCTAGGGTTGTGGAAGGACTAAGAAGTTGCTCGACCGGGAGGTCGCCAGCAACAAACTTTGGAGTATCCGTTTGAAGACTACAATGCCTGCTACCGCTACCGCTTGTATGGGACTTGCAAATAAGGGGATGACCAACCGGGATAATGGACAAAATGCCTGGGCCCCGAAAATGTATTGCTGTATTTTTATAATGATATTTGTGTTTTTAATAGTCGCTGCCTTAGGATTGTGGTACCTTGAGGAAACTCATTCTTTAGAACTTTTGTTGCCTACTGAAAGTGCACCTATTGTTCCTACTCCGTTTGTACATTTGCATGCTCTATCCCCTAAGGATTCTCAGCACAGACAAAGGTACCACAATAACACTTTATTGCTTATCATGAATGCTACGCATGCCATTTTGAATAAATCTAACTGTTGGGTCTGCTCATATTTACCGCAACACGGGGATAAGGGGCTCGGTTGGTATATTCATCCTTTACCGTTGACAACTGCTTGCTATGCTTCTCTTAGAGCACTGTTCTTTGGCCGGTGGAATGATAGCATCTCAGAGAACTTTGATGGCACCAATTTGAATAATTTTGAGAAACGTGTTTTGACTCCCCTAGGATGCTCGCTTTTCGCAAACAGGAGTAAACCGAATGTTGCTTTTATTAGGCCTTCTGATAAACTGTCTCATCCTTTCCAATCTTTGATTTCCTTTAAGATGGCTCCAATAGGCAATAAGGATGCCAAGCCTCCTTCTTACACTGTTAACCATAGCCCCGATTCAGTTTCTTTTTGCATACAGAGCAATGGAACTCAGTCAATGGGAAATTTTCTAGGTTGTGCCAACGCTGCAAATTTGACTGGGGAAAACAGACCTTTGTATGTAGGCGAACCTGTCTACTTTGTCTGCGGTAATGTAGCATTCCCATGGTTGTCCAGGGATTGGCAGGGAACCTGTTATTTTAGGGATCCTGTTACCTGGGGTGTTTATAGCTAGTACAAGAGAAGTTTCGAAGGCTCGTCCACGGCGGGACGAGAATGGTGACACCCCAGCACAAATCTTAGGAGATATAGCTAAATCAGTTGTGCCATTTTGGGGGCAGATAGTGAATTCAGAAGATATCAGAAAACTAGCAAGAGTACTGGAGAGAACCATCAATCGGACCACGGACATACTCTATAATATGACGTTAGAACAAAAGGCGATAAGATGAGTAGCACTTCAAAACCGAATGGCATTAGATGTCATTCTGGCTGAGCGTGGTGGAGTGTGTAAATTAGTGGGGTCCGCTTGCTGTGTTTTCCCACCAGATTCCTGCCCAACTATCTTCAAGGCAATACAGAATCTGCACGTCCTTAGTTCAGAAGTGCATGTTCCCAAGGGAAACTGGGATCTAAGCGCTTGGTTCTGGGACTTCTTGCAATCTTGGGGTTGGAAGGTACTTTCGGTCTTACTAATTATTTTGGGAATCCTGTTGTTTCTTTGTTGCTGTATTCAGTATCTACCTGGTATGTGTTCGATGCTAGGGGGATGTTGCGCACAAGCGATAGGTTCGATAGGACATAAAGTGTATGCCTCAGATAAAACTTCCAAAGAATATGTGTTGAAAGATATTTTAGCAAATGACCTAATGGCAATAGATATTACCGATAGTGATTCAGGGTGCATGGACGATGATGCATGGAGTTATTTGCAAGGAGTTCCAAAGTAGTTTTTAGCACTTGGCATATGCCAAAAGGAGGGTTTGTCGAAAGAGAAAGCATATCATGCCTCCTATTGTAATATATATATTAATATTGGCCTATGCCAAGCTGCTCGAAAGTGGCTTGCGAAAGAAATCCGTGTTGCAAGGTGATGACCTTAAATCAATGTAAGCCGCCATTTTAGTTCAAACCGCCATTTTAGGATTCGCTTTGTAAAAGTCACCCTGTGAGTTAAAATGGTGGACAATGTCATTCCAGAATACAACATGGCCGTCTTGACCTCTGTACATAGCTAATATGTAACAGGCCTGCAGGCCACTTGTTGACGTCGTGAACTGAGACCTAGTCCTTTGTTGACCTGTGTGTAGAAGGATTACTCATGTAATGAAACTAATCCACAAGCATATGTTGAAACAATGTATTCAAATACTGAACGTAGAACATCTGTTTAACTACATTGTATTAATGTTTGAGAAAGCCTGCATGGAAAAACTTAGAATACACAGTTATTGCATAGGCTTGTTGATACATGTATTAAAGGCAAACCAGTTATATGCGGTTGTTCGAGACTTGGCACGAACCCTAGATCGGTGATGTATTAAGTGGATTATTAACCCGAAGTGGGGCTGGGCATCGTGCCTACCAAGTGTATAAAAAACGAATGCATTCTAATGTACAACGTCTCTCACTGAACACACTGAACCACGCTGGAGTTCGTTGTGTTGTACTGAGGGCCGATAGCTATCTGATTTTGCTCTGTTTTTGTAACTGGATTCAGTTTAAAATAAAGTTCTTTGTATGTTCCTTTGTAACCCGTGTTCGGTGTATTTCCTTTTGGGCTACTCAGCCTCGATATTTTGATTTTGTTTTCACATGCTAAGGGCCTTTCACGTGTCTGCGCTAATTTGGAACGTGCAACGTAACCGTCACTCTGTTTCCGGCTGCCCATGCAATAGACATGGAAGACCCACGCTCCTGCCTGTGAGCCTTTTTACTTGCCTCCTACTTCCCTGAGCTGCCTCCTACCCAGCCATCTGCTGCTGCCTGCCCACTGTGTGTGCATGCTGCCCACCTGCCCTGCATTTTGAGTGCCTGCTGTCTAGCCATTGCCAAAGCCCCTGTCCTTGGCCCTGGGACCTCCTCAGCTGATTCACCAGACTCCCAACATGCCATTCCATCACTACCGCTCCATGTCTCAACCAACATCTTCTGAGGTAAGTGGCAACCCCGTGGCAGCGAGGTAGAGGGCTGTCAACTTCACTGCCAAGGAAGTTCACATTCTAGTAGAGCAGGTCCTGGGGCATTTTGATGCCCTCTTCAAGGCACTGATGCAACGGGGCAAGGAAGACATAATCTGATCTGGGATGGGATCGTGGATGCCATCAATGCAGATGGGGTGGCATTCTGCACCTTCAAACACCTTCAAACATGTGCACAAGCGATGGGAGGACCTAAAATCCAGTACCCACAACAAGGCCCGGCACTTCCTCCAGGCCGGTTCCACTGCAGAGGGGCGCAGGTGCCGGATCAACACCACCAACATGCGGGTCCTGGAAAAGTTCTACCCGGCGCTGCACACCCAGGTCAGGAGTCGTCTTGTGAGTGTGCATGTGTTGCTAGGCTCCACAGTGCATGTGCATGTTCCTGTATGTTGTGAGTAAGCACCTTAGGCTTACAGCAAGTATGCCTCTTGTACGGATGTCTGCGTGCATGACCCACACAGTGCTCTACATGTGTGCAGTGAACCATGTGCAATTTCAGTGAGATTTCATTTGCATTGTGTGTTGTACTGCTGCCTTTCACAATGTGCACATGTTCTGTTACATGTGTCTGAGACGTGCCCGTATAACAAGTGTGACAGATGAGGGAGTGTTGGCGACCTCATGTGCATGCATGGTGTTCATGTGTATGTGTCAAAGATGTGAATGTGTGACTGACCGTCACTCATGGCAGAATGAAACAGGTGCATTTCAATGTGTGACATAGTCATGTGTCAGAATTGCAGTTGACAGTACTCTGATGTGATTGCTCATCACACTGCTTAAGGACTGTCAGTTGATGTGTGTACATGACATGTGTATGAGCACATGATGCATATGTGTGTAGCATGTGCAATTGATAGGTTGTGACAGTGCCATGTCCCCAGATGTGAATATCTGTTGGGATGGACAGGCATGTATGTGTATGTGTGTGTATTACATGTACATGTGTGTGGTGTTGGAGGATGATGGTTGTTCCCTTTACTAGTGAACTTCATGTGCAAGTTTGTGTTGCCATGCACACATTGGTGCAGTACCCTGATGTTTGTGTTCTATGTCTCCTTATCCACAGTTGCGTTGGAAGAAGAGGGGGCTGAGACAGTGCTGTAGAGCAAGGCAGCAGTGTTAGGGAGAATTCTCATTTCATGGCTAATTTCCCTTACCTATAGAGTCCCCCAGTAGCTTTACTGGATTTGAAGGGTTTGTTTCTTTTTCCTGCTAAGAGTGAGACTCTTTTTCCCACTCGTAGGCATCTTTGCTATGTGTGTGTCAATCTGGAAAAGTGAATTCCCTTCATTTGAATGACAGACGTAACTTGATGGCCGAAGGCCAACCGTCTTATGCACTGAATTATAGAAATACAGACTGCTATGCTTGACCAACAAGCGGCCATTTTAAACGTAGCAAGAATCGCCATTTTGCTTGTTAACCATTGCTCATTGCTTTCTGTCTAAAACTGCTTTGCAGCTTGCAATTCTTGCGAATTCTGCTTACTCTACAACAAACAAACAAACAAAAATTAAAAATAAGAAAGACTCCCTCACCAATCTTACCAACCCCATCAACGCCCACTCGAGCCCTCCACCCTCACACCACACACCTAACACTGCTCGCTTCAGCTTTTCCAAAGTCTCTTCCCTCGAAGTAGAAAAAATAATTCTTGGCCTTAAACCCTCCAACTGCAAAGGTGACCTCTGCCCCCCACAAATCATTAAAGACGCGGCACGAGACCTCTCGCCATTCATCACCAGACTCATCAATGCCTCTTTTTCCTCAGGAACAGTCCCCAGTAACCTTAAAGAGTCCTGGGTCCTCCCTCTCCTCAAAAAACCCTCCCTTGACCCGTCCATCCCAACCAACTACAGACCGATTACCACCGTCCCATTCCTGCCCAAGATACTAGACAAGACAGCATACCAACAAATTCAAAAGTATCTTGAAACAAACCACCTTCTAGGAATAAGACAATCCGGCTTCAGACCCCAACATGGAACTGAAACAGCCCTGATAGATCTGAAAGCCCAAATAGACGTCCTTAGAGATAACGGGAAAACTGCATTACTACTCCTGCTAGACCTCTCTGCGGCGTTTGACCTAGTTGACCATAAAATCCTATGTAATCATTTAGACTCAGCTGCCCACTTTTCACAAGAAGCCATCAGTTGGATTGAGTCATTCCTCAACAACAGATCCATGCGAGTCTTCTCCTCCTCTGCCGCCGCCGAACCCATCCCCATTACATGTGGAGTCCCACAGGGCTCGTGCGTCTCCCCCACTCTGTACAACGTGTTCACAAAGCCCCTGTTTGATGATCTAGATGGCCTGGGTATCACCTACACTAACTACGCCGATGATACACAGATCCTCATCCCGTTGACGGGAGATTACAACCAGGATTTGGCCTTGGTGAACAGGGTGTATCTCATCATCCAGGCATGGATGGCTTCGCACAGTCTATGCCTGAATGATGACAAAACTGAACTCATCATCCTTGGTTCCACGTCCAACCTAACCAAACTCGACCACAATTATGCCAACTTCATCATAGATGGGAACCTAATCAAGGTTTCGAAAGAAGTAAAAACCCTAGGAATATACCTCGACTCCTCCCTAACCTTCCACAAACAGGTTAGCTCGATGGCATCCTCTATGGCCTACACATGTAAGCTTATAAGAGCAGCGAAACCCTTCCTCTCCACCCACAGCTGCACTACACTAGCCAGAGCATTGGTATTATCCAAACTGGACTATTGTAACGCCCTCTACATAGGAGCCACCAAACAAATCACCAACAAAATTCAGACGCTACAAAACAACGCCCTTAGGGCAGCACTCAATATTCCCAGGAGGGAACACATTTCCAATATCAAGAAATCCCATAACTGGCTCAGCACAACAGGCAAAATCCTACTTAAAGTAGCATCGCTCACCCACAAATGCCTGAATAATGCTGCCCCACGCTATCTGGCAGACAGAATATGCAAACACACCCCCATCAGACCCACCAGAACCTCCAATGCTAATCTGCTCACCGTCCCCAGGTTTAAACGCACTAAAATGGGTGGCAACAGCTTCCAGGTGAAAGCACCTCAACACTGGAACTCCCTACCACCATCGCTCAGAACTCCCCAACCTTACTCACTTTTTAGACGCAACTACATCCATTGGTTAAAGAACACGAACCACTAACACCTCTAACACCACACGGCTGCTCTCCGCGTTGCATGCTTTAAGAGATTCTGTAAATTTGTAATACTAAACTTGTATATATTTGTAATTCTTTAAATACATCTACTGCATTCTCTCCTGCCAAACTGTACACATGTTCCTTCATCGTTCACACTGTAATTATGTAATGTAAAGTATAATTATGTAATGTAAAGTATAAGCATCCTGTAACCAAGCTTTGAATCACCTTGCTGCTCATGCGCCCTCATACCCTCGGGTCTGGTGCGCAATACAAATGAATAAACAAACAAACAAACAAACAAACTCTGCTCAACTGTTAACATTGTTGTCTGAATATGAAAGGGCAAGGTCGTGGGACTGAGGAGTTCGTTGAAACTCCTCATGAGTAGCCCAGAAAGCAATGCCCACGCTCCCTCTCTGTAGCCTTGAGGGAGAGCTGCAGGGCATTTAATCATTTCACAGCTGCCAGCCAGTCTCGTACTGTGGTAGAATATGTTAGAATAAAGCAGCTTAAGGCTTAAATTATGCTCTTCTTACGGCCCCCCTTCGCAAAACCCTTTAGAGCGTGTCGGCTCCCAGGACACGAATAGTACCTCATAGATAGCAAAGCTTGGAATGTGACTCTTCCCCCGTGTGCAGCTTGCTTCCAAGAACAGAACCACCGTGTTCTGTTCAACAACTAAAAGATGCCTCCGCACTTTCTAATTGCACATTGTTACTAGAATGGACATCGAAAGTGTCATAATTGTCATACCCGTCGGAAATGTCCATCGTCATCCCGAGTTCAAAGAAACTTAATAAAGAGGGGTGTTAAACATGACATAGCTGATTGTATGATATGCATTTGTATATATGTAACTGATGTACGTAATTCGCTCTCTTGCGTCCCTCGAGGTCTAGGAAACTCACGTCGTGGGGTGTGAGACCACAGTTGGCCAATTGGGACTATTTTTTTGCTTGCAATAAACCCTAGCATTGGGAATTTGAACCTCGTGTCTGGCACATCTTTTCGTGTATGGTTATTGCCTTTTTTCCATATCGCGAGGGACCCCTAGGGGCCCCCTTCAAGATGGTGCCCGAATAGGGACCCTCCCCCACTTGCCCCATCGTATACGTTGTAACGGAGTAAAGGCGGAAGAACGGCGAGGACGGGACAATCGAGCCGGGATCAAGAGGTGTACGGGGGGCCCTGTAGAAGTGAGGAGAGATTCCTTCGCAGATCTGCACACATCTGATCCCTAATCGACGTACCGGGCCAGAGGGCAAAGGAGGCGAGTGTCCCGAAACGAGGCAGAGGCCAGAGAAGCGCAGACACAACGTTGGGCGAAGTTGCGTCAGGACAGGCGACTTGTTTTATCAGATGAGTCATTCCCCGATTCAAACGAAAACCTGATTTTTGGTAGTGTTGATTTTGCAAATTCAAACGTCCAGGTAAAGGTTAGCTAACCAAAGGGGAAGGTTAAAAACATGCCTGGAGTACTGTTCACTTTAGAGGGGCTTTTCCGCTGCGGTAGACAGTCCTTGGAATATGGCCAAAGTGCACCGCCTGGGGGAATGCCGGCTTATGACATGTATGCAAAATATGGTGTGGGTGCGATAATATTTTGTGAAATTTGGCATAGGCAAACTAGAAAGCAACAGGACCATCAGTGGCCGATTAATGGTAGCTTTGAGATTGCGAGGATAGATAACCTAGAAAGGGTGCTCATTAGGAAAAAAGCGCGACCCGCAGCTTTTGAGACTGTCAAAGATTGGAGGAGGGAAGCAATGCTCCGACTAAGGAGTAGAGAGAAGCATGCGCGTAGGCACAAATCGAAGCTTGAGGTAGCAGAAGAAAAGGAGGAGGAGGAGTGGACGGCAAGTCTAAGACGGGAAGGGAGACGTGAGCAAATGAAAATAGAAGGAATATACCCACAGCGGGAACTACACATAGCAGACGAATTAATGGAACATTTGCTAACTAATACGGGTCGAGGCCCAAAACCAGAATCGAAACCAAACACACCAGTAGTGACTGCGCAGGCCCAACCAGTAGCTCTCATACCCCCTCCCAAAGCCCAAGCACTTCCCCTCACGCAAGCATTAACCCAAGCCCCACCCACAGCTCAAGCCCTCCCACAAGCACAGACCACAGACACACAATTTCCCAGCACCCAGGAAGGCCCTTCACAGATGCGACCTGTGTCACTTGTCCCATCCGCACCTCCCGCTCCAGAGACAGATTCAGCACCATCCGCCCCTCCCGAAGTCGAAATTGAGACCGGGGAGGCGAGAGGCGGGGCTGAAGGAACAAGATTTGGACGGGTAACACGCAGCGCGATCAGCAAAGAAAAAAAAAATGAATGACAGCAAGAGGCAGAAAGGTACATAGAAGGAAATGATGGGACGGCAGCATTGGCTTCATTGTATGGGTACCGAAGAAGCAACGAGAGACAGGTAGTGTTGGAATGCATGGGGACATTTTTGGTGGGAGAATGGAAAAAGATACTTGAGAATTTACCGCCACAACGATTGTTAGATTTGAATAAGTTAGCACGCAGTGAGCAAAGAGATGAGGATATAAGAAAACATGTGTACAAACTCATTGAACTGAAAAATGAAATAGAAGATAGATATGCTGAAATGTTTGCTACACCTGAATATAGTAGTGAATGTATTAAGAAAGGTATGAAGGAGGTGTCGAGGTTGTATATGCAAAAATCGTGGCCGAGAGTTATAGGTGATAAACAGGGATTGCAGGCATGGGTGGGGGAAACAATGCGATGGATGTCAAACAAAAGAACGTCAGTGAAGGAAGTAAGTGAGATATGTAATGGGTACCCATTGGAGATGAGAAAAGAAGCGATGCGAACGATAGTAGGAGTGTTACTGCAGCAGGTCATTGGATACAATAGAGGTAGAGGAAATGCACAAGGCAGGGGAAATTTGAATAATATGCACGGATTGTCATTGGGAGTAAATCAATGTGCGTACTGTAAGGAGGAAGGACACTGTTGAGCGCAATGCCCGCACCTACAGAATAGAGGTGGGTTTGGCCAGAGAAGGCCCCATAAAGGACATCAGGGGTCAAATGGCCCAAGCAGAAACAGCATGCAGCACCAACAGGGATATACCAATGGGGGTAATCAAAACCAATCCTATGGTCAAAACCAAGCGCAACAGAACCAGGCATTGAACCAAAGTGTTCCGAACCAAAATCAGGGCGGGCAGGGCCAACCGAGAAATGATCAGAGTGGAGGACACCGAGGGGGAAATGGGAATATTTTTGATACACAGCCAAACACGTATTATAGCAGCAGCGGTGACTACACATCAGACGATGTGTTATTTTCGCAATAGGACATCCCACGGCAGGGGTCGGAACCAGTGTCTATTCCCGTGAATCAGAGAGGACCCTAGGTAGAAATGAGAGTCGGGAATAAGGAGCACCGATTCCTTGTAGATACAGGGGCGCAGAAGTGTTCGATAGACCACCACTTGGTTCCGGAGATCCCACTGTCGGGGCAAAAGAATGTTTCTGTAGGGTTCGCAGGTACACCAGTAATTAACCCCATGTCCGAAGCTGTCCCGATTACAATAGGACCATTTATGGAACAGTGTCCATTTCTTCTGACAGAAAATTGTGGGGAGAACTTGTTAGGATTAAATTTGTTGAGAAAATTGGGGGCAGTTATACATTGTACGGCAGATGGAGTGTCCCTCACGATTTGGCCTCACAATGCACCGGTGACGGAATTTATGTCAAAAGCATTACCAGAAGAGCTAAGTAGAGTACCAACCTGTCTGTGGGCAATGCATGATAACGATGTAGGATGCTTGAAAATAGAGCCAGCAAAAATAACTTTGAAAGAAGGTGTTACATTACCACGAATTCCCCAGTATAAAATTTCTGTTGAAGGTGAGAAGGGATTAAAGAGTATTGTTACTGACCTAGTGAAATTGGGGGTGGTTGAAGAAATTGCAGGTAGCACGTGCAACAGCCCGATTCTTCCAGTTTACACGAAAGGAGGCAATGAACTACCATATTGTTTCATAATTGATCTTCGCGCATTGAACAAAGTGGTAGACCCACAATTCCTTTTGGTCCCAGATGTCACAACAATACTGACAATGATAACGGCCACTGCAGAATACTTTGGTGTAGTTGATTTGAAGAACGCGTTCTTTAGCATTCCAGTGGATAAAAGCAGTAGACATCTGTTCGCGTTCACTCTAGGAGGTCGATCATTCACATTCACACGCATTCCACAAGGATACACAGAAATCCCGAGTATTTACAGCAGAGCGCTAAAAGAGCAGCTAGACATGTTAGAATTACCCGAAGGTTGCGTACTCTTGCAGTACATAGATGACTTATTACTAGCTGCTGACACAAAAGAGACCTGCAAAGAAAGTACTATATTACTATTGACACACCTAGCGACCCATGGTCACAAGGCAAGTTTGAAGAAATTCCAGTATAATCAAAAGGAGGTGTCTTATTTGGGTTACCTACTTTCGAAAGAAGGGAGAAGATTAACACCAGAACGCATAGAAAGTATTTCTAGTATGCCTATTCCAAAAACTCAAAAAGGAGTGAGAGCTGTAATAGGCATGGCCTCTTATTGTCGGCAGTGGATCAGTAATTTTGCGTTTATTGTGAAGCCGATAATAAAGTTAACTAAAAAGGATGCAGTGATGCCTTTACAGTGGGATGAGGAATGTCAGAAAGCGTTTGAGCAATTGAAAGCTGCATTGTGTGCTGCTCCAGTTTTAGGCACTCCTAACTATAAAAAGATCTTTAGACAATTTGTGAGCGAGAGTGAAGGATGTGCATTGGCGGTTTTGACACAGGAACAAGGTGGAAGAAATAGGCCGTGCGGCTGCTATTCTTCCGAGCTGGACCCTGTAGCACGCGCACTACCACGATGTTTGCGATCCGTCGCAGCGGCTGCTGCGTCAGTGAAACAAACGGAAGGAATGGTATTGGGGCACACTTTAATTCTGATGGTGCCACATGCTATAGATGTTCTATTAAATAGAACACAGACGCAACACCTCACCTCTGCTAGACTAACAAGATATGAGCTCATCTTGTTTGCACCCCACATCCAAATTATGAGGTAACGCATTGAATCCCGCAGAATTAATGCCATTGCCCATAGCAGAAATTGGTGACAACGAATCACCACCCCATGATTGTTTAATGGTCACTGAAGAAGAAACAAAGGGAAGAGTTGACTTGAGCGACATCCCACAGAAAGAGTCAGATGGGGAGTTGTTTTGTGACGGCTCTTGTTTTAAATTACCTGATGGCACATCAACGACCGCATATGCAATTACTACCCTAGAGAGTGTTGTAGAAAACAGAAGAATCCCCTACAATTCGGCACAAGCCGCAGAAATAATAGCACTGACCCGAGCCTGTGAACTCTCTGAGAATTTGAACGTGAATATTTATACTGACAGCCAGTACGCCTTTGGCGTGGTTCATAACTTTGGCTGACTCTGGGCTGAGAGGGGTTTCTTGACATCACATGGGGCCAGGATTCAGCATGGGCCTTTGATTGTACGATTGTTGTCTGCACTCACGTTTCCAAAACGCCTAGCTATAGTGAAATGCGAGGCGCATAAAAAAGTAACATGTAAAGTGGGAGAGGGAAACGCATTTGCAGACAGGATTGCAAAACAAACAGCCACAGATTTGGGAAATAAAATGATGACAGTACAGACTGAGGAAGTACCTTGTATGATAGAGAATGGAGTTGCCACAGTCAAAGAAATGCAGGCTGAGGCCACGACCAAAGAGATTCAGGGGTGGGCTGAGGACTCTGCTGAGTTAGATTTGGAAGGATGTTGGGTGGACAAAGAGACCAAGAACTGGATGTTGCCAAATTGTTACGTAACCGCAATGGTTACAATGGCACATAGCCCTACCCATATTTGCGCGAAGAAAATGGTACAGCATTTATCCACAGTATGGAAAAATGAGCACATAAAAAAGAATGCAGAAAGGCTAGTGCAGAATTGTATTACATGCCTGCAACACAATGTAGGGAAGGGAACCGTGACTCCAGTAGATAGTTTTGGCCCACCCTCTATGCTATTTGAGGTGATCCATTTTGATTTCATAGAAATGGAAAGGTGCCAGAACTACAAATATGTGTTAGTGGTGATTTGTGCATTTAGCAAGTGGGTGCAGGCATATCCTTTAAAAGACTGCCCTGCCATGTCAACGGCAAAAGTAATGTTGAAAGAGTATTTCTCCCGGTTCGGGTTGCCCCGTGTCCTGTGGTCGGACAACGGCCCACACTTTGTGGGCGCAGTAGTACTACAGATCTGTGCAGGTCTACAGATAGAGAAATGATTCCACAGTTCCAGGCAGCCCAGTTCTGCCGGGCTTGTTGAGAGACATAACGGTCTCTTAAAGTCAAAGATAGCTAAAATCTGTGCTGGGAGCAAGTTGAGTTGGGTGGACGCATTACCCCTAGCGCTATTGTGCATGCGCACTTCTGTGCAGGCTAAAACTGGGCTCTCCCCCTATGAAATTATAATGGGGAGACCGGCAAATGTATGGTGCGCACCGCAGCCCAAAAGATTATGTGAGGTCGAGCCTCCTATGTTAAGCACGTACTGTGGCCTTTTAATGAAGAAGTTGCGTTTAATTCATCAGCAGGTGCAGGAGGCGTTACCAGTGCGATACACCGGACCGGGGCACTCGCTGGAGCCTGGAAGCTGGGTCCTGATTAAGAACTTTGAGCGGAAGACAGCATTAGCACCCAGGTGGCGCGGCCCCTACCAAGTACTTTTGACGATGGAAACGGCCATTCGAGTGGACGGACGGAAGGCATGGATCCATGCGACACATGCCAAAAGATTCCCAGGACTGCTGACAACTTCCGATGACCAAAGAAAGGAAACGGTCTCGGAAATGAAAGAAACTGTTGCCAGTCCATTGCCACAGCATCAGCCTGAGCGAGAAGTGAAAGTTGAAACAAAGCCCAAGCGAGAAGTGAAACTCGAAACAGAGCCTGAGGAGGCTTCGAAACAGAGCCTGAGGAGGCTGCCAGTAAGGGGAAAGGGCAAAAAATGCCCCAACGTTGCTCAGCAGAAACAACATCACTGCTGAGCGACACAAACCCTGCATTACAAACACGAGCAGAAACAACGCGTGTACCCCTTTGGCGCCCGCCAGTCTCTGCAAACGCACCAAAGCCAAAGAAAGAAACTACATCATTGCCACGGCGCTCATCGCTACCCATCATTGTTCCGCAGGCTGCACTGAGCCTGATACTGAAAGTGCAACAGCAGTATTCACGGATCAAACAATATAAGGAGTGAAACGGTATAATTTGCGGCCTCGACAGGCAAAGTGATCCACAGATCTTTGGTGCTTTTCTTTTGCCTTTGGTTCCCCTACCGGCAGAGTAGGAGCCAGGGGCGTACAGGAGAGAAGTGTGATAGTTGTGCAAGTCGGACAATTCAAGACTCACGGCTCCTCGGTGCGCTTATAAAAAGTACATGTGTCAGGAGCCAGAGCAGGACAAGCTGGACGCACATAAGTACTAAGGCTCATAGAGTACATGTGTCCTAAACCAGAGCGAGACAAGCTGGATGCACATAGTACTCTATCAATAAAGAACTGTTCAGAACTCTTCTGAGCAGTGGGAGAAAGAACAACTAATCTTGCTCTGTGTGGATAAGTGATCTAGGCTGTGAAAGGGCTGGCAGAATTGAACTGTGGCATTTTCGTTGAACTTTTCTGGCATCAAGAACAAGAGACATTTGCGACGAACTTTGCCAGCAAGAAGAAGGACGATGAAGAACAAGTCAAGACCAGTTTCAGCCTCCTCCTGCACCTCTGCTGAAAAGATGATAGATTTAGAGACTGTAAATTTAGGGAAAAAGCATGGTAAAAGGAATAAGGTACTGATTTGGACATTGGTCCTGTGTTTCTTAAGTATGTTAGTACCAACAATAACAGCTATTACACTATGGTTCTTGGAGTCCGCGCACCCATTAGAAACACTTTTGCCAAAAGCAGCTACTGAAAGCCCGGTTCATGTAATCACTGGTACTTTGTCCCCAATGGAAGAAAGACATAGAGAAGGATATGGCAATAATACATTGTTGCTCATCATGAACATGACCCATGCGGTTTTAAAGACAAAAGATTGCTGGGTTTGTGCCCATTTACCACAGCACGGTAGGAAAGGGATAGGCTGGTATGTACAACCGTTACCATTGGTTTATTCATGTGAAGTATCGTTGAGTGCAATGTTCTTTGGGAAATGGAACAAGAGTAATACAGGTCAGCTAGATGAGACCAATATGAATGAATTTGAGGAAGTGATCATGAGACCTGTGGGTTGTTCCATATTCCACAAAGCTCATGTGTTTTCACCAGATCCCATGAGGAAGAATACACGAAAGACAACAAGACTAGATAGATTACGTAGGCAGAATAGACCGACCCCGCCAGCAGAAGAAACATCAGTAATGACATTTCGAATGAGGGATGAATGGAATAAAGATGCTGTGCCCCCTGCCTATACAGTGGATCACAGCCCCGAAACTGCTCCCCTATGTTTACAGAAAAAAGGTTCCTATAAAGTAGGAACGTTTAGCAACTGCCTGAACACAGTGGTTGTGAAGCACAAAATAGAACCCGTGTACGTAGGGGGCCCTGTCTACTTTATATGTGGGAAAAAAGCATATCCATGGTTACCTAGGAACTGGGGAAGTACATGCTACCTAGGTCTACTGTTTCCAGGAGTGTTCCTCTTGGAGACAGCAGAAGTAGCCAGACGAACAAAAGGTAGACCTCAAAGGAGTAGCGAGGATGGAATGATAGCAATAGATATAGCCAAATCATTTATACCATTCTTGGCCCAAATAGAAAATTCCTATAATATAAGAAAACTGTCTAGAATATTAAAAAATACAATAGATTCAACAACGGATATTTGATTGAATATGACGTTAGAAGAGAAAGGAATAAGACTAATGGCACTACAAAACAGGATGGCTCTCGATATAATATTAGTTGATCGTGGGGGAGTTTGCAAACTCGTAAAAACTGCATGCTGTGTGTATATAGATGATTACTCCCCTACGATATTCAAAGCAATCCGGAAATTACATGTCCTAAGTTCCACACTCTCTACTGAAGAAGGGAGTTGGGGGATAGGATCCCGGTTGTGTGGACTATTGCGGTCCTGGGGATGGAAGTTAATTTCGATACTAATGGTGGTACTTGGTATATTCATAACATGTTGCTGTTGCATACAATGCCTACCAATAGTTTGCACTGAGACAACTGAGGGATGTACTAAGGGATGTATGCAAATGGTGTCGAGAGGAAAACAAACGTATGGCCGAAATAACAGAGACACTGATGAAACAAAAACAGTAAAACAATTCGTGGCTATAGACATTAATGATGAAGATGATGCTCATGATAGCATGAGAGGTTCAGACATAGATACCCCAGACTTATCCTCATCGGAGTAGGATACAATGAATGAATAAGATGTTTGGCATACGGCCAAAAGGAGGGTTTGTCAATCTGGAAAAGTGAATTCCCTTCATTTGAATGACAGACGTAACTTGATGGCCGAAGGCCAACCGTTTTATGGACCTAATTATAGAAATACAGACTGCTATGCTTGACCAACAAGCGGCCATTTTAAACGTAGCAAGAATCGCCATTTTGCTTCTTAACCATTGCTCATTGCTTTCTGTCTAAAACTGCTTTGCAGCTTGCAATTCTTGCGAATTCTGCTTACTCTGCTCAACTGTTAACATTGTTGTCTGAATATGAAAGGGAAAGGTCGCGGGACTGAGGAGTTCGTTGAAACTCCTCATGAGTAGCCCAGAAAGGAATGCCCACGCTCCCTCTCTGTAGCCTTGAGGGAGAGCTGCAGGGCATTTAATCATTTCACAGCTGCCATCCAGTCTCGTACTGTGGTAGAATATGTTAGAATAAAGCAGCTAAAGGCTTGAATTATGCTCTTCTTACGGCCCCCCTTTGCAAAACCCTTTAGAGCGTGTTGGCTCCCAGGACATAGATAGCAAAGCTTGGAATGTGACTCTTCCCCCATGTGCAGCTTGCTTCCAAGAACAGAACCACCGTGTTCTGTTCAACAACTAAAAGATGCCTCCGCACTTTCTAATTGCACATTGTTACTAGGATAGATATCGAAAGTGTCATAATTGTCATACCCGTCAGAAATGTCCATCGTCATCCCGAGTTCAAAGAAACTTAATAAAGAGGGGTGTTAAACATGACATAGCTGATTGTATGATATGCATTTTGTATATATGTAACTGATGTACGTAATTCGCTCTCTTGCGTCCCTCGAGGTCTAGGAAACTCACGTCGCGGGGCGTGAGACCACAGTTGGCCAATTGGGACTATTTTTTTGCTTGCAATAAACCCTAGCATTGGGAATTTGAACCTCGTGTCTGGCGCATCTTTTCGTGTATGGTTATTGCCTTGTTTCCATATCGCGAGGGACCCCTAGGGGCCCCCTTCATGTGTTCTAGGCTGTTGTTGTGTTTAATATCTATGGGATTTTCTCAACCCCATAGAAACCATCTTTATTCACATGTGTTACATAGCACCCTCAGTGCAGTGAGACAGGGGTGTCATAGCGACCCCCAAACATAGACTCCATACCCTGGAACTGACTACTGCCTCCCAGGGCATGTAAAGTCCCAATTGACTTTACTAGTCAAGTTTTATGAACTAAACCAGTACAACCCATCTTACTATGGAAGTACTGAAAAGGGTTAATAGTTTTTCCCGTATGTTCTTTTTCGAGAGGGTACCGTACAGTCCCTCTCTCAAAGGTTTCTGGCTGGTGGCAGTGGTTACTACCATAAATGTTCGACCGCAAATATTTCCCCATGGGATTTTCCCATTGTTCGAGGCTACCACTTTTTCTGACAGCCTCTAACATACCGCCGGTGCATTTTAATATTAACTTGACTCCGGTAGGTTTTATTTTCCAGAACTTTAATATAACTTCTTTCTCGTGTCAAGAAGCCCTCCTTTCAGCGCCACTGAGTCTGGGTGGGTCCATTGTGTGGGAGGGGGAGTAGGACCCCTGGACAGGGTTGCCTCTGCAACCCATGTCGCACTCTATCCTGATAGGCTGGAGGGTCTCCGGCCAAGATGACCACTCCACTGTGTGAGTGACAGCTAGGCTGTATGAATGGGGATCTTTTTGCATAAAAGCAGGGTCCTGAGGACTGAAAGAGCAAGACGTCACCACTGGAACTAAGAAGCCGAAGAGGAGAGAAACCAAAGACATCTGCAATGACTGAACCATCGGTGAAGCCCTGCTGCAGCGTCTCACCACTTTTCTCCACACGACGAGAGAAGATCTTCATCTGCAAGAGCCTTCTTCCCTTGAGCTGATGGGGCCAACCAGTTTGCCAATCACCTTCCCGGACCTGCATTGGTCGAATCACCCGTACCCTGTACTCGGAGGCCAGATAGCCAGGCAAAAGTCCACCCGGACCGCGATTTAAAGGAGCGTACCTTTGGTTTCATCCCTAGGTAGTGCAGTAACTCGAACCTTCCTCCACAACGAGAGCCTCTCTTCCGCTACTGGATCATCCGAACTGCATGAACTACCAGGAACAACCGCCACCGCAGGAGCCACTTCTTCATTTAAAGGTACATTGTTCCGCCAGGCTGCCCTTTCTTCGTGGTAGCACTAAAGGTGTTTTAAATCCTTTACCTACCTGTTGGGTTGGCCGCCCCTCTCTCTTAACATTGTCTTTTCAACTTCTGCATCCACCTTTTCAAATTTGTTAACCAAAGACTTGACTGCAGCTACAAGAACATTTTGCTCCTGGGCCCTTGCCCTGTACCACTGACTCTGGCACGGGCCTACTGACTCTGGCTACATTTGTTAGACCTGCCTTCTTTAGATTGATTCTCAACTAGAACTGTGTTGGTGCACCTACTTCTTATAACTACCCATTCAAAACCTTGTGAAATGCCATTTTGCTCAGTTTTCATTTAAGTATTGCCTATTCTGATGCACTGTCTTGCTTAAACCGGTTCACAAACGTATGGGAAGTGTTGCTAGGGTGTGTAAGAAACTATTTCTATATAACTTGTGCTTTCCCTCCCTTGTGAGGAATTGGTAGACTATCCCTTGTGTGTGGTTTTCACTGTGCCGTTTTGCTCAGTTTTCACTTGGTCTACAATTTAACTGGGGAGTGTGTATATTTTTCCTTTGACTTAATTTAACTTGCTTGATGACTGTGATAAATGTGTTTTACTAGAAGTGTATAAAATAAATATATATATACTTTTTAATACAAAGCTTTGGTCAGTGTTTCCTTGTGCCATAGTGCGGTAGGCCTATTGTGTAAACCCTGAATACTGCTCATCTCCCTCTTGAGATAAGTCTGACTGCTCAGCCACGGCTACCAACTAAATCTTTGTGGTACAGACTGATACCAAAGGGGATTTATTGCTCTCACCTGTAGTCTTAATCATCTGTAGTGCTCCCTAAGGGAACTGCACATGATTCTGCCTAACAAGCAGGGATGCTTCCACCAGGCAGAGGGGCAAGGCCCACCCACGCCCCCTGGACAACACATCGTTAGGGAGCGAGGTGGCTGGTGCCGCGTAGGGGACCACCGGCCAATGCTGCTGGGGATAAGATCAAGAGGGCGAAGGTGGGAGTGGACTCCTCAGCAGCGGGGGGTGGGCAGGTGAGACAACATAGGGGCCCTCCAGTGCGGAAGATGCTCAGGAGTCATCCAGGTTGGCAAGGGTGAAGGGGGATGAGGCGGCCATAGTAACACAGCACATGGGGTCAGGCGGGGGTGGTGAGGTGGGTGTGACTACTGCAGTCCTGCCCTTGGGGCATGAGGCTGTGCATGCCCTGCTTGCAGTACCTGTGCACATTTCTGGCCCTGGGCCAGCAGCTACAGTTGAATGCACCTGCCGGCATGCCTCAATCCAGACCCAGCCCCAGGTGTCGGATGCTTCCACCCAGACCGACACCCCAATGCCGGCGGGCGTTGCCATTCGGGACACTGTGGTACCCCTGCTGATCGGTGTTGGGAGGCGTACCGGTGTGATACATGAAGTGCAGATTTGCTGTTGAGTGCTTGCACATCGTCACGATGACGTATGGCGTGTCCTCAAATGAATAGCAACATTCCTGGTCCAGATTGTGCTGTGTTGGTTGTCCAGTGATGCAACCCCCTCCTCGTCTTCCTCCTCTGTGTGCTAGTCATTCACCGGGGCGCCTTCCGGCCCAGATGCCACACAGGCCCCCTGTGCACCAGTCCCACCCATTTTGGCCCATCTGGTGGAGACAACATTCCTGCCTGAGTTTGGAGTCGACAGTGAATCAGCTGAGGTGGTCACTGTGCCGATCCAGGCACCAAGAGGAGCACCAGAAATGGAGGGAGAGCAGGCACCCACAAGTAGGGCACGGGTCATACACCCCCAGGTAACGTCATCAGCCCGGGCGGTATTCACACGAAGCAGGCACGGGGACCTATGGCAACAACAGGCTCTAAGGAGGAGGCTATTTTAGTCATGGGCGTACCATGGCAAAGGGGCAGGTACACAGCATCAGGCAGGACGCAAATGTGGAACTGCACAGCAGAATGTCTTTCCTGTTTGTGTGCTACAGGCAGCGTATCTGAGCAGAGGGCAGCAAGCACGGGAGGCAAGAGTGACAATGCCCAGGGCGGAGGTTGCACTGCGTCGGCCAAGGAGGCGGGCTGCCATCCTGAAGGGAACTTGCAGGGAGGCGGAGGGGTTGGAGAGAAACATGCTGGAGGCACTGAATGCCCTCCAGGAATCAACGGAGGCCCGCCTGGGGGTAATTGACACAGTGCTCGATGATGCCCTGGTGCAAAGTTTGAGTGAGATAGGAGATGGACTAGCCCGCTGTCTGTGTACATAGTTCAAGTAAAGAGTGTGAAAAGGGGAGTGATTGGTTGGGGTGCGCTCAACTTTCTTAAGCTCTAAGTGGCCCAATGCTGCACGAACTGCACAGGAGGTTCCCCTGGTTCCTCCAACAGTTTTTAACATGAGAATATAAAATGTGCAGTTAAACAGCGCAAAGGACTCAGTATTCTAATGTTCAAATCCTTGGCATTAGCTGAAATGCTGTAAAATCTCCAAACAAGCAAGAATTGGTGTGAATGGTGATTTATTGTGGTCACAGCCGACACGTGTTTCGACCATTCGATTGTCCTCAAGGCATTAACTGATAGGGAATTATCCCTTGTGGCATGAATTCAGACACTTGCGTGTTAGCTCATGCCTAGTTCTTGGTGAGAACCTAAAAGACAATCAGTGAGTGCACCGCGAAGTAATGGAGGCAAAGTTCCTAACTTCAATGTTGCGCTCGAGTGTGGTGAGTCAATCTGAGGTTGTGGTGGAGTCAATATGTGGTGGAGTCTACGCAGATTCCATGTTGTGTTCCTTCCTGGTACATATCCTGTTTGATCCGTGTGTACTAGCGCAGGTATGACACGCTATAGCCGATTCTCCAGGGTTGCACTCATGATTTTGGAGTCCTGGTTTATCAGGGAGATTGGCCTGTAGGAGCCACACTGGCTTCCCCTGTTTTAAGATGGGTATTATGACGGAATCCGACAGGCTCTGCGGTAGTCGACCCCTCTCGTACGCCTCCTCATACATCTCCAGTAATCACAGGGTCACGGTGTCTTTATATTTCTTGTAAAATTCCTGGGGTAACCCATCCGGTCCCGGAGACTTGCCTGTTGGAAGATCGGCTATTACAGCCGTCAACTCATCCACCGTGAGGGGTGCCTCTAGTGTCTGTGCTTGCTCTTCCGTTAGCTTGGGAAGGTTAATCTCCTCCAGGGCATCAAGTATATCCTCCTCCTCTGCCTCTTGGTTCCGGGAGTACAACCTTTCATAGAATCGGGAGAATACTTTATTTATCCCCCCCTGAGTCCATACTTCCTCCCCCTGCTTATCCTCAATTGTGTTTATAGGGTCGTGCCTGCTTTTCTGCCTGGTAGGCCAGGAGTCTACTGGGCTTGTCCCCTTCCGCGTGCAGCTTCTGTATGTACTTTCCATAATCCAGTCTCCCCAGTCCCTCCCAAATGCCGCTGCACTTCAGCCTTAATGTGGCTAGTGCCTCCGGTTCTTCTCCATTCGCGCCCGCTCGTGTCTCCGCTCACTCTATCTCCCTCTCTACTTCCTCCTGCTCGGCTAATATGCACCTCTGAGACCACCCGTGAACTCCCTGAGAGTCTCCCTGCGCGTGAATAAATAATCTATTCGGGTGTATGTGCTGTGTGGAGCACTATAGTGTGTGTATCCCCTGGTGCCAGCATGTACCTTCCTCCAGACTTCTTCCAAGTCCAGCTGGTCTAGAATCCTCTGCAACACTCTGGCCGGCGGTGCTGGCGTTTCCTTGTTTGGCATCAGATCTGTCCATCTGTGGGTTCAATGTGCAGTTGAAGTCGCCTGCCCAGATGAGTGACGCTCCCCTGTATGGGGCCAGCCGGGGTGTAATTGTCCTGAAGAACTCTGTCTCATCATGATTGGGGCATATGTGTTTATCAGGCACACCTCTGTGTTCTCCAGCATTCCATGCACGATTACCATTCTGCCTCCAAGTCTCTTTCTTGTTTTATTAGCTGGAAGGGTTCTCCCGGGGCAATCCATGTCAGTACCCCCCTGGCATAATTCGAGGAAGTTGAGCTGTACATTTGTCCTCCCCATTTCTTGGCGATCTTTGCTTGCTTTTCGGTTGTCAAATGAATTTCTTGCAACAATGCTATTTGGACTATCGCCCTATTCAACCAGGTGTAGACCCTCAGCCTCTTAACGTAAGCGTTCAACCCACTGACGTTCCAGGTGACTATGACAGCTTTTTCCTGGTCCATTTAGTTGCAATATCTCACAGCCTGTCTGTTCCCATGGGCCCATATGCTGTCCTGCGCCTTGCGACTGGTCCTCTCGTTTTGCCCCTCATCAATCCCCTCCTGCTCAAGCCAGCCTCTTGCGCTTTATCCGTATCCATGTTGCTTGGTGTTTCCTCCAACATTCATGCCTTCTCTCAACCATCCTAACCACACATTAACTATAACTATTAACAAACGCCCAGCCATCCTCCCCCTGCTCGGGCATCACCGCTTTCCTCGTGCCACCCTCCTATCCGTGGGCGCACTCGCTGCAGCAGAAGGCCTGAAAACTGGCATCTCAAGTTCTGTTCCTCTGTGGGGTTTCTTCGTGGTTACTGACGGTCTTCCGCGGGAGGTTCAGGCTCCTGCTTATCAGTCTGCTGGTGCTGACCTCTATAACATGTTCTGTTCCTCTTTGTCATCCTCTGTGTTTTATTAGGGTACATTTCTGTCTTTCTGGCCGTTCCCTGCTCTCTGTTCCTGGATCCCTTGCTGGTCCATCCACTCATGAGCGTCGGCAGTGGTTTCAAAGATGTGTGACCTTACATTATGTAACACCTTCAGTTTTGCCGGGAATAGTAGCATGAATCGCACTCCTGCCGCCCGAAGGAGGTACTTGGTCGGCCAGAATTGTGCACGTTGCTTCTGCACCAATGCTGTGTAATCCGGATAAATGGGTATTCTGGCAGCATTCCTCGTTATCACCCCTCCCACTCTCAAGAATGCCAAGATCTTCTCCCGGTCCTTAAAGTTCATGATTTTTGCGATCATGGATCTCAGAGGTGCTTCTGGGCGGGGTCTCCTGGTTAGAGATCTATTTGCCCTCTCTACTACGAAGCCCTGAGATGAGTTCCCTGCTCCCACTTCTTGGAGCAGTATATTCTCTATGTAGTTTGTGGGGTCTCTGCCCTCCTCTCCCTCCGGCAGCCCCACTATGGGCACACTGTTGCATCGGGCCCTCCCTTCCGCATCTTCCACCCTAGGTTCCAGGGTACGGATGGAGTCCTGCGCTTCCGTTATTTGGGATTGGGAGGTCGTGATGTTCGCTGTGTTGCTTTGCACCTGTTGTTCCGCTGTGGACACTCTTTCCACCAAGTTTCTCACATCTTGCCTGAGAACCCCCACGTCTACTGTCACTGCATCCATTTTGCACTCCAGTGATGTTTTAAGGGCTGCTATGGCTTCAAGTATAGGGCCTTCCTCCAGCCCTCTTCCCATCTGTTTGGAATTAGATGTGCTCGCACTGACCTGTGGTGCCTTGGCTTGAGGCTCATCATTCTTCCTGGCGAACGCCTCCATGCTGATTTGCCTTCATTTGCCGCCTCTCTGTTTGCCTGGCATACCAGCTGCAGTGGCTTGTGTGCATCTGTGCCGGGGCCTCAGCTTCTTTCCTTTGCGCCAGGCGCTGCTGCTGTTGGTTGGAGTCTTGTCCTTCTCCTGCTCCGTTCACTATGCCGCCTTCTTGTCCTAGGCCGTTGCTGTGTGGCTCGTGTCGGCTTATCCCAGGGCGGCCCCATCTCCAGTGTCGCAGGGGTTCTCTGGTGAGTCAGCTTGGTGGTCAAGTGGTTTCAGCCGGTGTCGTCACACAGTTCCAGTGACTACCTTCTTCTGGTGCTTTCTCTGAATGGGCCTACTTCTGACCTCATGTGCTCACACTCTCTGCGTTTCCCCCTTTCCATGTTTCACCTCTCCGGCTCCACACTTGCGGTCACACTGCTGGCGTGGCTTCAATGTCCCTCTCGCCAGGTGTAGCGATTTTGAGGGCTGCAATGCTGTGGCAGTGCAGTATGCACCAATGTCTCCTCAAAGGGGGCCCCCTTGTTGCTTACTAGTGTAACGCTCTATGAGCTCTCCCCTGCTTACGGTCTCTCGGCTGGTGCCAATGTTAGTGGTGGTTCTGAGTGTGCCTGCGCCACAGTCTGCTCTTCGTAGTTCACGGCTGTCCCATTTTGTCTGCAGTAACTTGCTTTTGGAGCCCTCTATGAGGTGGACACTTGTTCCTCATGGGTGAGTGGACACTGCCCTCCCACGGACCAGGTATCCTTTGTGTGCAGGTCTATAGTGCTTCGCCCTTCAGGAATGCCACTGCTCCGTGATACGCTTTGGTGTGGAGTTGAACCCCTCCACCGTAGCTTATCCACTGCCCCTTTCTTTGTATTCTGTCTGTCCCAGTCTTGCAGACTGGGTGGGAGGCCCTGCTGGTAGCAACCAGTCCGGTGTAGCGGGCCCACAGGTCCTGCCCCTTTCGTGGATGTCTATGTTCTCGAACGTTCCAGGCACTCCCTATCCTCCTGCGGCCCGCCGCCTTGTGCCGGCACGACTGATGACAAGGCTTGCCGCGTTGCAGTGGTGTTGTGGTACTCTCACGCCGCCAGACTATACCCATTGCTAGTGGGGCTATGCTACAGGTCTGTGCGGAGCTCTCCTCACATCAGAAATCGTATTGTCCAAGGCAGTGGACTGTGTCCTCCCTCATATTTACTGTTCAATTCGAATCAATGTTTTCATGCATGGCCCCCAGTCCCGTGGTGGCCACTGGTTATGTTTAATTCACCTAGAGTACTCTCTGGGCTTCTGCCCACTGTCTCCCCGGTATGTTGTCTTTCTGCCAGCCGCTCTTTGTCCCTGGATGTCGGGCGATTCTTCCCTGAGTCCGCACTGGAAGGGCTGGAGGTGGCACTCACCGGTTTCTGGTGCAGCTCTCCCCCCAAATGCTCCAGTGGATCAGCTGCCAAAGCTATGGGCCCTTCCTCGCTTGAGCGTTCCATGCGCCTGCTCTGGGTTTGGTGTGGATTCCCCCGACTGGGGCTGCGGGCACCTCCCGTTGTCCTCTCTGCTTTCGGTTCCTTGCTATTAGCGTCCTTCATAGTGCCTCTCTGCCTCTTCCACTTAGACGCGGTGAGTCTTTACCTGCATCCACTTCTGTGTGCCCCACGTGGAGGGCTACCTGATGGCTGTATGGGAGGTTCGTCCTGACATTCACGTCCCTCTCATGTGCTGGTTTTATATGCCTCATGCACAATGCCTTTCTTCCGCGGGGCTCCTCCACCTAATCAGCCAGTTGCACCCGCCAATTTTGTAGGCTGGCACGGCAATCGCTCCAATCTTCCCCCTGGCTGCTATCCTTTCCGATTTTCTTCGGGTTTTCTGTCAGCTGGCCCCCAGTCCTTTGGACACCTCTCTTTCACTTTTCTGCGGTTTCCATTATCTTTTTCTTCCAGCTTTTATGATCTATGTGTCGGATCATGCGGGAACTCCTGTGTTCCACTCCTCAATGCATGGTCGCCAAGCCACACCCCCTGAATACTTCTGTATATTATATTTTTTAATTTACTCCAATTTATCACTTCTTGCTGTTCTTTTTGGTGTGTGCCTGTTTGCTAGACCATTTGGAAGCGTTCTTCTCTCCATTGGTAGTCATGTGTCTGGTTGCGTACATGCATGTGTATTGTTGTTGGGATGGTTGGCGAGGGCAGTATCCACATGTGGCTGACCAGTGGTGGTGTGTCATGTAGACGGATGGGTGTTTACTGTCAAATGGTATTTCCTTTCACATGTGCTGCATCACTTTGTGTTTGCCTTCACTGTGGTTGGGGTGAAGGGAGGTGGGGCCACTGTGTGAGTGTTACATGTTCACCATCAGGGCACATGACTTAGTTAATGCTGTGTAACACACATGTAGTGCATTCACCTTCACCAGCATGTGTTTCCACAGTATTCATTTGCTCAGGTGTTGGTCAATCTCTTGCACTCAAATAGAGTAGTGGCATTTCTTTTTACATTCTACAGTGGCTGCCCAATTCACCAGTCTCTGTGAGTCGTGCACTCTCTGACTGCCCTGTCCTTCACACATGCCTGGACCGGTAATGTGATTGTTCAAACTTTTCTTTTTTTAACTACTAGCTCACTCATGTTCAGGCTGTGACACACCTGACCATTGTTTGTATGTTTGCTTCTGTGATTGGCAAACATTCGGTCACTGAGGCTTCATGACATGCCATTGTCGCATGGGCTGCAGGAACTCACTTTAACATTCACTTGTCATGTGTATGTTGGGGGATGGTCATGGCAAGGAAGTGTGTGTGAGCAAATTCAGCCCTCATGGATGTTGCGCCAGTGAATGCATTTATTTTTGTTTGCAGGATACCTGTTACTGGTGATATTCAGGCTGATGTCACGACACAGCGGTTCAGGTGTGCAACACACAATCGTTGCAGTGATGCTGTGTCACAATGTCAGGGTACGGCCTGCAGGGGGTTGTCCCTTCATGAGTGGGCTGCCTGCAAGGGGTGTCAGAGGTGAGGGGGCCTTCTGGTGGTGTCCCTTCATGAGTGGGCTGCCTGCAGGGTGTGTCACAGGTGACGGGGCCTGGGGGCGGTGTCCCTTCATAAGTGGGCTGCCTGCAGGGCGTGTCACTGGTGAGGGGGGTAGGGGGTGGTGTCCCTTCATGAGTGGGCTGCCTGCAGGGGGTGTCACAGGTGAGGGGGCCTTGGGTTGTGTCCCTTCATGAGTGGGCTGCCTGCAGGAGGTGTCACAGGTGATGGGTGCTGGGTGCTGGTGGGGGGTGTCCATTCATGAGTGGGCTGTCTGCAGGGGGTGTCACAGGTGATGGGGCCTGGGGGTGGTGTCCCTTCATGAGTGTGCTGCCTGTAGAGGGTGTCACAGGTGACAGGCCTGGGGGTGGTGTCCCTTCATGAATGGGTTGCCTGCAGGGGGTGTCACAAGTGATGTTGTGCCAGTGAATGCATTTATTTTTGTTTGCAGGATACCTGTTACTGGTGACATTCAGGCTGATGTCACGACACAGCGGTTCAGGTGCGCAACACAGAATCATTGCAGTGATGCTGTGTCACAATGTCAGGGTACGGCCTGCAGGGGGTTGTCCCTTCATGAGTGGGCTGCCTGCAGGGTATGTCACAGGTGACGGGGCCTGGGGTGGTGTCCCTTCATGAGTGGCTGCCTGCAAGGGGTGTCACTGGTGAGTGGCCCTGAGGGTGGTGTCCCTTCATGAGTGGGCTGCCTGCAGGGGGTGTCACAAGTGATGGGTGCTGGTGGGGGGTGTCCTTTCATGAGTGGGCTGTCTGCAGGGGGTGTCACAGGTGATGGAGCCTGGGGGTGGTGTCCCTTCATGAGTGGACTGCCTGCAGGGGGTGTCACAAGTGAGAGGGCCTTGGGGTGGAGTCCCTTCATGAGTGGGCTGCCTGCATGGGGGTGCCATGGGTAATGGGCGCCGGTGGGGGTGTCCCTTCATGAGAGGGCTGCCTGCAGGGGGTGTCACAGGTGATGAGGCTTGGGAGCGGTAGACCTTCATGAGTATGCTGCCTGCAGGGGTTGTCACAGATGAGGGGGCCTTGGGGTGGTGTCCCTTTATGGTTGGGCTGCTTGCAGGGGGTGTCATGGGTGACAGGGCCTGGGGGTGGTTTGCCTTCATGAGTGGGATGCCTGCAGGGGGTGTCACAGGTGATGGGTGCTGGTGATGGTGTCCCTTCATGTGTGGGCTGCCTGCAGTGGGTGTCACAGGTGATGAGGCCTGGGGGTGGTGTCCCTTCATGAATGTGCTGCCTGCAGGTGGTGTCCCTTCATGAGTGGGCTGCCTGCAGGGGGTGTCACAGGTGATGGGGCCCGGCGGTGATGTCCCTTCTGGAAGGGGCTGCCTGCAGGTGGTTTCCCTTCTGGAGGTGCTGCCTGCAGGGGGTGTCACAGGTAGGGGGCATGGGGATGGTGTCCCTTCATGAGTGGGCTCCCTGCAGGGGGTGTCATAGGTGATGGGGCTTGAGGGTGATGTCCCTTCTGGAGGGGACTGCCTGCAGGTGGTGTCCCTTCTGGAGGTGCTGCCTGCAGGGGGTGTCACAGGTGATGGGTGATGGTGGGGGTTGTCCCTTCATGAGTGGGCTGCCTGCAGGTGGTGTCACAGGTGAGAGGGCCTGGGGGTGGTGAACCTTCATGAGTGGGCTGCCTGCAGGGGGTGTCACATACAAAATTCAGGAAATTCTGTCCTCACTCACTGCCACTCCCATATCCTCTCCCACTCCTACTCCCCTGCCTCCCTTGGACCCCTCCCCCAACCTCTCTCACTCTTCTCCTCGGCATCACTAGCCAGGCACTGGACTGGCTGATCTCTTTCCTCACTCACCGCCCTTCCCTGCTGCAATTTAGTCCTTTCTCCTCCTCCACCACCTTTTCTACCTGTGGTGTACCCCAAAGCACTATCATATCACCCTGGCTCTTCAATATCTATCTCAACCCTCTTGCTCATCTGATCTCCTCCTTCTATCCTCATTTCCAGTGTTATGCCGATGACACACAGCTTTCCTTCAAACTTCCCACTACTTCCCCCTCTTCCTCCTCTCTCATCCCTGACTGTCTGTCTGCCATTCAGGCATGATTTTCAGTGAACAATCTCTGTCTCAATGCCAGTAAGACAGAGAGATCCTCTCATTGGGACAGCTCTGCCCTCTTGTCCTCCTACCCTTTGGCCACCCTCTTTGGGACCTCTAACCCCACCATCCTATGAGGCCGAAAATCTCAGGGTAATCTTTGGCTCTGCTCTCTCCTTCACCCCTCACATCATGGACCTTACCAAAAATTCTCACCCTCCCCCAGAAGTTCAATGTCTCCAGAGCTCTTGTCCTTTCCAGGCTGGACTTCTGCAACAGCCTCTAAATCTCACTCTCTCCTCTCTTCGCCATCTCCAGCTAATCCAGAATAAGGCTGCAAGACTTATCCTTGGCCTCAAGCCCAGGGACCGTAGCTCTTCAGCCCTAAAATCTCTTCATTGGCTCCCAGTGGCTGCAAGGATCAAATTCAAGACCCTCTGCATCGTCCACAAGGCCTTCAGGGGCCTGGGACCACGCTATCTTCAGCTATCCCTCCCTAAATACTCCCGTGTTAGAGCCCTGTGCTCCTCTAGTTGCACCTTTCAGACTGTCAAACGTTACTCTAAGCAGTGATGGGGGTAGATCTCTCTACGCGGATGGTGCCTCCCTTAGGAACAGCCTCCCTGCCCCTCTCAGATTTGAGCCGGACCTCCTTAAGTTCCAGAAACTACTCAAAACTCTGGTCTTCTCTACCTCTTTCCCTCTTCCCCTCCTTGCTAATCACCTCTCTGCTGCTGTGACCGATGACCTGATTCTCACTAAGCCCTCCTCAGGCTCTTAGGCCCTTCCTCACAGTCATTACCAGCACCCCACCATACTTCATTGCCATGCAGGCACCCTGCCTGGTGGTTCCACATACCACCTGTGAGAGCTGCCTATACTAGTAATTAGCCTGTGGTGCTCCTCCTGTCTCCCCTTAGCACTTCCTTTGTGGGCCCTCCTCCAGCACTTATCCACTCCTCTCCCCCCTTTCCATCCCCATCCCCTGCACTTCTCATCAATGCACTTGCACAGCCAAATGCCACAAGGCCTAGTAGGACCACCGCTGTACATATATTACTGTTGCTTTTTTGTTTCTTGACACTGTTAATTCCCCTGCTCCCTTCATATTTAGCCTTGTGGTGCTTTGAAACACAATCCTGTTGTATAAAGCACCTTACGTAAAGTATGAATCTGAGGTAATTGACAGTGAGGATGAACAGGAAGAGAGTGAGGTGAATTGGGAAACTTAAGAGGATCAGGAAGAGAGAACTCCACGGGAGAGAAGATTGAGACCTCACCCCAGAACAATGGCAATAGTTAGAGGAAAGAAAAAGGCTAGAAAACATTGAAGCCCAAAAGGGGGGAGGCAGTTCCCATTAATACAAAAGGGCGTAGACTGATCACAATATATACCATTGCCCCATATGGACAAAAATATTTTGATAAAGACCCTACCATCTCTTACAGCAGGGGTGGGCAAGCGGATCAACGCATTTGAAAAACACACAGCAGGGACCACTCTAGCAGTAGGAGATAAGAAAAGTGTATTAGCCAACATAATAGGGGATCAGACAAACACTGTCTGGGAAAGAGCAGGGTACCCATGGGTCCGGATAGAGAGTGAAAAACACGATGGAGCACCATTCAATAATTGTCAAGCCCGTTTGTGGGATGCATTGAGAAGGACATACCCAGATAGACCTGATGTAGGTGCCATCATGGCACGCACAATGAAACACGATGAGGACCAAGCTTTGTATATCCAGTCCATCCATATTACAAAATGGTCTTCCCACATAGGTACAAGCAGAACTAGACAGAATAATAGGTATGGAAGCAAAAGGATGGGGCGAGACACAGGTGCACATAATACATTTCTGTAAACGCAAGCATGAAAAGGGCAACAGAAGAAAAAGCGCAGCGTGCAGAAGCAAGGTTAGTACACAAGAAATTGGTTAGCATGGAAGGTGCAGTAGTAACCAACGCTACAGATTACCAACAGCAAGCAGGACCAGCACAAGAATGGATCAACAACCCAGACAACAATCTGAAAGTCAGGGGGGAGTCCAAGGGGCACGAGATAATTCACAAAAAGGGTGAGGGGGAGAATTTGAGGGATTATGATTACAATTTGGAGGAGCATGTTGGACATGTGGAAAGATGAGGTACATGGCTAAGGATTGGCAAAGCAGATCTCCCATGCAATAACACCCAGGAGCACCCCTTGCTCCATACTATGCACAATGGCCAACACAGGGATTTTATATCCCAAACCAAGCCACAGCCCCAGGAACCATGTATGCCCCAGGATCTGCACAACCCCAGAACTTAGGGCCAGTGCAAATGATCGCACCCAGACAGGAAAAACCCATACAATACCCAACCTCGAATGTCATGCAGAATGTCACCCAACAGGCTCCAGCCCAAGCAACTACAGTACCCTGGGAGCAAAATGACCTTCCACGAGGAACAGTGACGCCCTGTAATGAAGCTAGTGTCCTAGAAAGCAATGCTTTCCCATTTCCAGGGTCAAACCCATATACACAATAGGACAACCCACAGCGAGCTGTGACATGCCCAGTTTTCTCAATCACCCCAGACGCCGACAAGGAATCCAAAGTGGGAGTGAGGATAGGGGACAGAATGTTTACCTTTACGGTGGACAGAGGAGCCACCCGATCCTGTATAAGGGAGGAACGGCTTCCATTGAAAAATTACAGTATGGACACACATGGATTCTCTGGGGCTATTGTAAGGGTTCTGTGAGAAACCAACGGTGTCTCACCTACTAGTACCTAGGGATCTCTCTCTCAGGTGGTAAGGCATGGCCATCGTCTTTGGATCCAGACCCTGAGGGTGCACCAGTGCGGGAGGATCACCTGGGTGAGGAGTCTTCAGGGAGTGGGGGTGAGGCGGCTGATGGTGAGACGTTGTATTCCCTCCTTTTTTGTATACCTAACCCATCCTTTTTTTAGGATTCTCCGATGTCCCAACTCCCCCGCTTTCTACACAAACATTGGGCCGAAGAAGAGGGCGACTGAGATTAACAAGACTACATCTTATACATCGCACTGTATAAGTCCCACTAATCAGGTCAGGCAAAGTCAGGCACTCAACGTTAAGGTCATACATTTGATATCAATGAGCTCTTCCCACACGGATAAAAGGCAGAACATTGAGACACACTCTGAGCAAGGTGGAACACGAGTAAGAACAGAACTTCTGGGGCAAAGGTGAACCTATTGGAGCAGAGTGACAGACCAAGGAATGAGAGCAGCGGGTCGAGAACACCAGGAGTACCCTATAGGAGGTTGTTGCCTCCAAAAGGCTGCGAAAGACACATGGAGAAGGCCAAATCCTAAAGCAGAAGGCTGCATTGTTTTTCAAGGACGCCAGTGACCCTCCCGGGTGAACGGCAGAGTTGGGGAGGCAAGGCCAAGCCTGTGGTACTAACCTTGTCTCGTGAATTGGAAAACTGTAAAGACAAGAAAGAAATGCACACATCTGGTGAGTTGGCAAGCGACCTGAGAGACCGGTGTGTTTTAAGGAAAGATTGAAGTTGCAACATTATATTGCAAGTGAAGGCTGCATGTGTGTGGATGAACATGTGAATAAAGGCAGACCTGTGAAAGAACTTTGAAGTAAAGATAGCTGTGAAAGCAGCGATACTGAGTAACGGATTGGTCTGCCGAAAGGAAGTAGCTCACTCAAAAGTCTCTGTGAAAGGTGAATTGTTTGTAGCGATAAAGTGAATGAAATATAAAAGCGAAGGGATCAAAATTAACCCCGAGAGAAGGGGAGAGTAAAAAGCTGAATGTTGAACTTTGAGTTGAAGTGGTCCTGCAGAGGTCTTTAGAGAAAGCCAGCCACATTCAAAAGTCTTCGACATCCGGAAACGGTCTGAGCCCGACGAAGGTAAACCCGAAGTGTAATACATTTGGGGAAGGGAGCCCCTTGCAAGTATTGTTGATCTTTTTCTGTGAAAGGGCTGAGCCTGACAGAGGGGGACCAACAGGAACTTTTGTTTTGAAAAGGTCTGAGCCCGACAGAGGTAGACTAGGGTGCACTTTTTGTTGAATGTTGTTTGGAAGACTGTAACAGGAGACTTTAACGTGGAAGTCGATGGTGGGCCTCGATCCACATTTTGAACTGTTTTTGTCTTACAAACCGAGCCAGAGTGTGTGATTCTGCCTACGGGGACCCCCTTACTCTGTGCTGTCTAACGTGGGGAGGAGAGCTGATTCAGCCACATTTATTCTTTATTTGTACAAGAGATAGGGCAGGCATTAGGTTTTGTTAGAATAGGCCATTATGATTTGACTGCCGCAACTAGCACTGTTTTATTTGTTGTTTGATAGTCGAGACTACTCTCCTCCTAGTTATAGGGCAAAGTAGGTGTTTTTCCAAACACAGAAACTTTAATAAAGGATTTACATTATGTACCTTTTGTATCACTGTCATACTTGTGATTCCATGCCTACCCTACAGTCCCTTTTTACAGAAGAATTACCCCTCACTATAGGAACTCAAGAGATAGTAGCACCATTACTTTACAGCACTAAGACACAAGTGGACCTATCAGGCAGGGATCTCCTTCAGAATTTAAACATGACATTTAATTCACTGACAAGGGAATTGTACGCTCAAGACCAAGCATGCATTACAACAGAATAGCCACAGTGATACAAGCCCTCTGTTCTGTTCTTGATTGTCGTGCAGAGTATGGAACCTCCATCCCCAAGCACCACAGAGGAAGAGTAAAAGCACTCCCTCTGCGGTTATTGGGGCCACAGGTGGGTTTCCCTCGCCGGTCTGATACCACGAAACTGCTGACCCCAGACAGCTGTAGAAAAAGGTCTGATTAGTTACCAAGCGAGCACAATAAAACACACTGATGAAAACAGAAGGCAGAGTCTTACCTATGTGGAGAGTTGGTATGCCGTATACCTATGCTGGGGTACTTCGTGGAGAGGGGGGGTGATCAAGTGAGCTGGCCTCCCAGTAGTATCAAGACCAATGTCGTGCGAGGGTCCACCCAACCAACCTGCAGAGATATATGCGCAAGCTGGAATGGCGAGAAGCCAGATCCGAGACACAAAATCCGTAAGGGGCAATCCAAAGGCAATTCCGAATAATGTTCCAAAGCAAACAAGTAGTCAGGAGGGGCAGAAGAGCAGAGCAAGGTCCAGAGTCGAAATCCGTGTCAAAAGCCGTGAATCCAAGAATCAGAATAGCTGAACAGAGTCCTCCGGTGCGAACAGCTGTGAAGCGCTGTTTCGCGGGAGTCCAGCGTTTAAATCCTGTGTGTCCCTGTGTCAGCTGATCCGCGAGTG
The DNA here is from genome assembly GCF_040938575.1 of Ambystoma mexicanum. NCBI lineage: Eukaryota > Metazoa > Chordata > Amphibia > Caudata > Ambystomatidae > Ambystoma > Ambystoma mexicanum. The sequence goes on along the minus strand of NC_090940.1, from coordinate 460,229,683 downwards.
GGACCTGTGAGCGTGTCACGTGACCCGGGACCAGGAAGTGCACGCTGGAACTGTGTTGACGAATGCCGAGGCGTTTGTCTGTAGTTGCTGTCCCGTAAGCGCCATGGAAGCCGCCAGTGGAGGTATGGAAAGCTCCTATTGTACCTGGTTGTTTGGTGCTTCCGACCCCAGAGATGAGCCTGCTCACGTGACACCCCCCGGACATGAGAGCGTGTGTGAGAGCTGTGTGAGGATGAGGGGTGTATGACTGGCGTACTTGAACGGAGCCGTGGGTGCGTGACACCCTCTGCAGCACCAACACCAACCGAGCACTAACATTACATGAGACCCTATTCACATATGCAGTGACCATGATTGGCTGTTTATCAGGCGTGCAGGATGTGATATTTCACATAGCAGCAGAGGTTCTATTCAGACCATCTGTACCACATGCGGCAGCCCCAGTGTCAAGGACTGGAGGGGGGGTCTGTACTTCCGCTCTCTATATGGTAGTGGAGAGGCACAGAGGACCCCTGCCAAGATTCTCTATTATTGGTACGTGGTCGAGCAATCAAGGCCTAGCTTCTCAGGAGGTGATGCGGTCTGGTTCTTCAGTACAGTGTAGTCCCCAAGCACCCACAAAGGAATGTCTGCACACTGTATCAGTTAAAACACAGTCTTTATATAATTAATATTCAAGGTTATGTACAATATCACGATAACTCACTTTGTACTTGGTTATCTATAATGACAAATATACAGTTCTACGTGGTACCACAATTACTATTAGATCTCTTTAAAGTGCATCAACTGTACGGTTAAATGTCACACAAATCAGGTCCTAAAGGAAACCAACAATAGATATAAGAGGAAAGAAGTTAGTTAGAACAATTGGCAAAATACTGGCCCCTACCGTTAGACACAGTTCTGTGTGGCGATCCCCCCACCTGGGCAACCTGTAGAATAAAGATATATCACAAGCCCAGTCCATATATTGTTCACACAAGACTTTCCAATAGTTCTGCAAAACCAAAGTACCTGGCGTTGTAACGTTCCTCGTCGGGGAATCGACAGCCTTTCTTGAGTGCCCTCCCTTTAAGGCAGGAGTCACGGGTCATCGAACGTCCGACCGCGAACAGGGTGAGCTACGACGGTGAAGTGGCAGGTTCTTTCCTAGCGGTGCTCGTCGACGGGGAAGCGTAAACGTCCTGCAAGGAAGAGGCGTGCGGGGCACCTCGATGTTGATAGTTCTGGACCGCAAAGGGTTAGAAGAACTGTGGCCTAGCAAGGGCATCGAGTAGTCGGCGTATCAGTGGTCTTTGGGTGGCAGGAAACCCACCGGCAGATGCTCATGGTGCGTTGACGGCCTGACCTTCTCCAGTGGGATCAGACGGGCGATGATGCAGACGAGAGCATCCTTGGATCAAGAGTTCTTAGGCAAACGGGAGCACAGCGGCTCCGGTCAGCAACGGTGGTCGGCGACGTTGGCGGACAACAGTCTGGGCACTTCTCTTTGGGATTCTGCGGCAGTGCCCGTCTCGGGTCGGCAGCCTGTTGTAGGTCTGTCTACCAGGGACCTTTGGCAAAGATCAGCTGGTGCACAATGGTCCCTCGTAGTTCGGGAAGAGGGCGCCTTACCAGGTCTTCTCTGGGTCAGTCCTTGGATACACGGCAGCTTTCAGATTGATGAAGGAGAGCAACAGCAATTCTTCTCTTCCAGCAGGGCTTCAAGGTCAAGCATCAGTTTCACTCCAGTTACTCTTGTAGTTTGGACTTCAGCTCTGAACACTTCTGAACACGATTTCTAGCAGTGAGAGGTCCCCAGATATACTGTTGATCTCCCATTCATTCCGCTGGGTCATACTCGAGCATCCAATCACTACGAAGGGCATTCAGCAGTCTGTCAGCGATTAAGGCGCACAGTGCATTCAGGCCATTCTTCTCCATCCAGACACTCACAACACAGAATGTGGATTCGGAAAAGTACCATGCCATTCAACACTACACACTGCATTCATACCAGTTTCAGGCAGGGCTGTCTCAGTCATTGTGTCGAACACCAGAAACTAGACATCCACAACAAGAAGTGCATATTTGTCACACACGCCATTCACCTAGGTCTCACCCACAGACGTACCCACAACATACAGTCGTTGGGAAGGCTCCAGCCAGTCTGGTTGGCACTTCCCCACACTACCATATATGGAACTTCCACCCAACAGCCAGTCAGTGGGAAGGGACAGAGTTGGGGCTTCCCGGGACTTCGGGAAGATCAAGGTAACAGGCGATGGAAGGCAAGAGGCCACGGGGGCCATCTTGACTCCATCAGGAATCTACCGATTCCAGTGACAGGGCCTGGGTATTCCAAAATGGAGGACACTCAGGGCACCAGTCAATTCAGCACAGAGCTGCCACCAGCCCGTGCCTTGCTCTGTGGGCCACACACAGGTGCCCAAAGACATACACTAGTGACACAGGGTTGTACCCCTACCCATGGGTGCCATAAGTGTATCCCATGGGTCCGTTCACCAAAACCAAAAGAGAGAGCTGCACTGCCAGGAGTCCCACATGAACTCCTGTGTGAAAAACACGACAGAACACACGATAAAAAGCAGTAAAGGACAAGGATATGGAGGCCCTGTCCCTCCGATGCATTTCCGGCATCACACCCAGGGACAGTTTGCACAGTACACATTAAGGCATTGATCATGAGGAAAGACACAGTCATTCTAACAGGCACAGATGAGGAAAGGGTGGAGTGGAGGACATTACTGTGCATAGACCCTACACTGTCATTAAGAGACGTCACAGATGAGCAGGTATTGGCAAACATGCAAACAGATGGAAAATTGATATTTGAAATCAGCATACGTTGCCACATGGTAGTATAGCACAGAGAAATACCACAGACAGTACTGAAAGCCACAGCAGAACCCTAACAACTACAAGATGACCTGGTACAAGTGCCTAGGCAAACATGGACAAGCAACCCACATGATGTAAAGTGACTGACCAGCATAGGGTCAGTAAAGATCAAACTCAAACTAGGAGCCATACTTCCCAGAGTAAAACAATACCCATTATGCAAAGGAGCAAATGAGGGAGTTTTTGACACAATGAGAGCACTGCGTGAGCAAAGCATTATAGTGACCTCAGATTTACCATGCAACACGGCCATATATCCCCTGAAAAAAACAAAGGATCATATTGCAGATTTATTCCAGATCTCCACCCTCTGAATTACATAGTCGAAGCACAATACTAGCTAGTGCCAAACCCTGCATCAATACTGTGTAACATTCTCTCTGATGCAGTCTATTTTTCTGTAACCGATCTTAAGAAAACATTCTACACAATACCACTACATCCAGACTCTGAATATTTGACCACATTTTCATATCGCGGAAAGAGATTCCTGGACACTCATTTACCCCAGGGGTACTGTGAATCCCATAGTATTTTCAATAGGATTCTTCAAATGGATCTATGAAACATACACATGGGAGTGCAGTGCTACAGTATGTAGATGATCTATTTATGTGCAGTACCACAGAAGAACAGAGCAGAAAAGACAAAATACAACTTCTGACAATCCTTGTAAACAATGGATACAAGGTGGACTAAGAATTGCAGTACTGTCAAAAGGGGGTGGTATACTTAGGGCAGGACATATCATCAGCAGGAAGGAAACTAAGCCCAGACAGAGCCACAGCAGTGAGAAACACACTAAAGCCTAAAACAGTCAAAGAGATAGAGCAATTATGGCCTGTGTAATTATTGCAGAACATGGGTATTTGATTATTCGACACATGTCAGACCCGTATTACAGGCACTTAAAGAAGCACAAAAGATACAAGGCACACTTGAATGGACAGAAGAAATAGCAAAATGCTTTGAGGACCTCAAAGTAGCTATCAGCATTGCACCAGTACTAGCAACCCCAGACTACAACAAACAGTTTTTCTTATTCTCACATTCAAATGGACAGGTCAAGACAGCAGTTCTCACACAGCAATCATCTCAGAGACACAAGCCATTGGCGTACTGTAGTGCCCTTTTAGACCAAGTAATGCAAGGCCACTGCCCATGCAAGCAAACATTAGCTGCTGCAGCATTTGCTGTACAATAATCTGCCACCATATCGGATGTCCACTCACTTGGTATGTTGAGCATTCAGTCTTTTACATCCTAAAAAGAAACAAATTAACATGCACTACCTGTTAGGGAGAATTCTCCAGAATGGCTAATTTCCCTTACCTACTGAGTCCCTCAGCAGCTTTGCTGGATTTCTAGGATTTATTTTTCTCACCTGGTAAGAGGGTGAGCCTTTGTTTTCCCACTCTTACATGTGTTTTGCTGTGTGTGTTTAACATGTTTGTGTTCATAGACTGTGGAGCCTCACCTGCTCCACAGGCATCATCTTTTTACTGTGTTCTACACAGCACCTTCAGTGCAGGGTTGTCTTTTAGGGTTCCCAACGAAAGCTCCATTTTCTGGGAATGACTACTGTCTCCCAGAACATATAAAGTTGCCATTAACTTTATTAGCCTCTATAAAACCACGGACCCAGTACAACCTATATTACATAGAGTACTGGAAAGGGTTAATACTTATCCCTTTTTGTCTGTTTCTCTTGGAGCTGTGGTTCACTCCCTTTTCATCAAGACTTGGCTGGTGGCAGTGGTAACTACCCTATCTTTCCTACCGCGGTTATCTTAAATAACCTTGGTATTGTTTTAGGCTATCTTGGTAGCCTCAAACTTAAACCCGCTGGACCATTTATGTTTTATTTCGGTTCTGGCTGGGTTTATTCACCATTTTAATTTGAAAATGTCTTTCTTGTGTTTTACTCTGCGCGCCAAACCAGGTTTGGTTCCTTTGTTCTTTATCTTTTTGCGGGCTTCTACGCAGAAGCCCTCCTTAGGCACCTGTATGTCTGGGGGGGACAGGATGTGAGGGAGGGGTTTAGGACTCTCTGCACAGGGTCTCATTGGAGACTCATGTCGCACTCTGAACTGATTGGCTGTGGTGACTGTCCCAGCGGGACAGCCATCCTGCTGTATGATTGACAGCCAGGCTGTGTGAATGGGGGAAAACTGCATAAAAAACAGGTCTCTAGATCTGGAAAGGCAGTCGCCAGTGGAACGAAATAACCGACGAGGAGCTGACAGAAGAGGACCCCTACCACGACTGAACCGCCCGGTGAAGCCCTACTGCAGGTCCGAATCCTCAAACTCCAACGACAGAGAAGATCCTCCAGGAATCTTCTTCCCCTGACCTGGTGGGACCAACCAGTTCACCCACACTGCAAGCCAGGACTCCCTCCTCTGGTCTAATTCGCTGTACAGAGCTACAGTGGGCCGGGTAGCCAGGAAGGTTGGACCCTGCTTGGGTTTTAAGGAGCGCACCTTTTATTTGTCGCTTTTCTCTGCTGCTGGTTTCTTCCCTAGGCAGTGCAGGACCCTCCAGTCTTCGTACTTCATGTCAGTCCGACAGTCACTGCAGGACCTGCCAGGAATGTCCACCTCAGCTACAGCTTCTTCTCCTTTTAAAGTTACTGTGCAAATGTGGTTGTTCATTTCGTTCAGCCACAGAGAAAGTGTGTGAAATCTTTCTCTAATCTGAGGGCTTGTCCTTTTCCACTCTTTAAACTAACTTTTCTGCCGACCAACTTCGTCCGGAACTCTTGGCAAAGACTTAACCACGAACTACCCTGAGCTGTGTGATCTTGAGCAAAAGACTTTTGTCCTATTGACTTAGGCCCTAAGCCTTTTTGATTTGATTCCATCACTATAGTTCCTCTTTCTAGATTGCCCTGCTTACTTACCTGTTGGTGCTGCTCAATTTCTGCCTAACTTTGTCTTTCCCTCCCTCTTAAATTTCTGTAGTGCCATTTTGCTCCCACTTCATTTGTGAGCTTAACTTGTCTGGAACCTATTGGGAGTGGTGTGGTGAATTAAGAATGGGATTTTTAAACTGCTTTACTTTAGTGAAATGTTATACAACTGATGTGTAAATAAATGTATATTCTTTTACTCAGAAACCTTGAGTCAGTGTTTGGTTGAATCATAGTAATTGCTGTCCTTCGTGTAACTATTGATACTGCTCACTTGCTCTTGAGATAAGCCTGGCTGCTCAGCCATCACTACCACTTTTACTGTGTAGTACAGGCTTGTACCAAAGGTGAATTTGTACTGTCACTTGTAGTCTTAATTGAGTGTGGTGTTCCCAAAGGGTACTGCATATAATGTTGCCTAACACTGGTGTACAGCAGTGAGGATCAAGTATAGTAATTACACTTAGAGTGCTGCTATTACCTTGGATCAACTAACCACAATGCTAACATCACTAAAAAAGCAATATTAATCTTGTATGATATGGAAAGCTACAGTCAGGAGACCCTGCTTAGTTACACAGTTGATTATTTAAAAAATCTGTGTAGAGAAAGGAACCTCTCTGCCAAAGGCAAAAAGTCTGAATTGATTGATAAATTGTTGAAGAATCAAAGTCTGGGGAGCAGGTCTGAAATACCTGACTCTCCAGAAAATGTGGAAAATAATGAGGATGATAATGTGTCTATTATTGATGAGGTAGAGGAAGTAAATGTGTCTCCTAATGTAGGCCTCACTGCTCCCTTGTCTGCTCAGCAACCTCAACCTTTGTCCACTGGGACCCCATCAGGTCCTACACTCAGTCCTGAATTCATTGCTCTAGAAAAGATGAGGCTTGAATTGGAATTCAAACGTTTAAATGCTCAAACTGAACAAAAACACCAAGAACTTAAACTCAGAGAAATGGAGTTGAATCATGAACTAGAAATGAAAAGGTTATCTGTTGAAAATGCTTCTCTCCCAGAGTCTTCTAGGTCTTTCAGTCCTAAGAGACCCGTATGCCTAAAGAAATTGTGGGTATGCATGAGGTTAAGCTTGATATTTTGGATTGGTTGACAATGTTTGAATATAAGCATGGGATTCAAGGTCTTACAGTGAATCAGTTGCTTCCCTGGCTCTTCTCTAGGCTACCCACTGTTGCATCTGATATGGTGATGGAGTTGGGGGAGGTGGATAGGATGGACTATGAGTGTGTGAAGTTAGCTTTAATTGCTAGATTTGGGAAGACCCCTTCGCAGTACCTTAAGAGGTTTAGGACCTTCAAAAACCTTGGGCTACCAGGGTATGTGAATGTTTGAAAAACTCAGATGGTTGTGTTAAGGGTTACAGAGTAAACACTTATGAAGGTATGAGAAATCTTGTTATGTTGGAGTCAATTTATGATGCCTGCTCTCCTGAGCTCGGACAGCACTTGGCTGATTCTAAGGAGATAGATCCCAAGGAATTAGCTAAGGCTGCTGACTTGTGGGTTGCCAACATGGCTACTCACAAGGATTCTGGGGCAACTCAGAAGAGGGATGAGGGAAAGCAGTCAAAGAAAGATAAAAAGGAGAATTCTAATAAATCCAATCCAAAAGAGGGACACAAAAAGCAACATAAGGGTAAACCACAAGGGAAACCAAATCAGGCTAGTGTACCATCTGGACCCAAACCAGATGGAGGTCAGAACAAACTCCCTTTCATCAAGACATTTGGGAAATATTCTGTTTGTGGGTCAACTGACCATGTGAAAAGGGATCCCAGATGTAAGGGTAAACCTTCAGAGATCCACACTGTCTCTTTAGCCTTCTCCCCAGAGGAAGAAGTACCTATGGCAAGTGGAAACTTTCACCTACTGGCTGATGAACCCAAGATTTATGATATGATATGATATGGCATTTGTAACGCGCCTATACACAAGTGTTTCAAGGCGCGACGAGGCAGGGGGGGAACAAGGGGAGACAGACAACGATCTTACTAGGCCAGGTGTCATTCAGATCACGCAAGGGTAGAGGGGAAGGGAAAAGTGCATGGGGGAAAGGGAGAGGGGAAAGTGCAGCACAGGGTTATAAGCATACAGCATACAGGATAAATAACAAGGGCCAGCTGGTGGCAAGTGCGAGGTAAGTGCAAACAAGTGCTGGGAAGGGGGGCTGTATGGATACAGACACAGTCCCGTAGTGCAGGGGTTGCCGTGAAGGCAGTGCAGGGGAGAGTGGCTGGGCCGAGAACGGTGAATGGCCCAGTTGCAGATTCAGTGCAGTTTCAGTAGTATTAGCAGGGGAGAGGGGGAGAGAAAGCGGAGGCAAAGAGGAAGGTTTTGAGGTGCTTCCGGAACCGGAGGTGGTTCTCCTCAAGTTTCAGGGAGGTAGGAAGGCTGTTCCAGAGGGAGGCCCCTGCAGTGGAAAGAGATCTGCCCCCAACTCGTTGTTTGGAGAAGCGGCTGACCCTGAGGGAGTTGGAGGCGGATGAGCGAAGAGCTCGAGAAGGAAGATATTTAGGAAGAGAGAGTTGAAGGTATTTTGGCCCAAGGCCCCAGACGGCCTTGTGGACAATGCAGAGGGTTTTGAACTTGATCCTCGCAGTCACTGGGAGCCAGTGTAGTGATTTCAGTCCTGGAGAGATACGGTCCCTGGGCTTGAGGCCAAGGACAAGTCTTGCAGTCCTGTTCTGGATGAGTTGCAAAGGGCGGAGAGTAGAGGCGGGCAGATTAAGATAGAGGCTGTTACAGTAGTCCAGCTTAGAGAGAACCAGGGCTCTAGAGACAGTGAGCTTCTGGGGGAAGGAGAGGAAAGGAAGGATACCTCTGAGGAGGTGTAGCTGGTAGTGTGACTTCTTAGATACGTCGGATATGTGAGGAGAGAAGGAGAGTGTGGAGTCGAAGATTACCCCAAGGTTTTTTGCCTTGCAGGTAGGAGTAGGAAGAGGGCCCAGAGAGGCCGGCCAGAGAGCAGCAGGGAAGGAGGGAGTGGGAGTGCCGATGAGTAGAATCTCAGTCTTACTGGCATTAAGGCAGAGGTCGTTGGCGGCACACCATTCCTGGATAGCAGAAAGACAGTCAGAGATGAGGGAAGGAGAAGAGGAGGCCGAGGGTAGCCTGAAAATGAGTTGGGTATCATCCGCATATCACTGAAAGTAGGGGCAGAGAGCGGCGATGTGGTGGGCGAGAAGTGCCAGATACTGGTTGAACAGCCAGGGAGAGAGGTTAGATCCCTGGGGGACACCACAGGTAGAGAAGAAGATGTCAGAGAGGAAAGACCCCAGTTGGACCTGGGAGGGTCGATTTGAGAGGAAAGAGGTCAGCCACGCCAGAGCCTGACCAGTGATACCGAGGTTATCACGGAGACGGTTGAGCAGGATGGTATGGTTGACAGTATCAAAGGCAGAAGAGAGATCAAGCAAAATGAAAACACATGGAATTTTAGAGTCAAGGTTCGAGAACAGGTCCTCACAGATGTTCAGGAGAGCAGTTTCCGTGCTTCTGGCAGCTCTGAAGCCAGACTGATGGTCATGAAGACTACCAACACATTCAGCATGGAGATTAAGCTGGGAGATGGCCAGTTTCTCCAGGAGCTTGCCCAGGAAGGGAGTGATAGAGATTGGGCGATAGTTAGCTGGGCAGGAAGGGTCGGAAGAGGGTTTCTTAAGAATGGGGTGCACAAGGGAGTGCTTGAGAGGGGTTGGGAAGACTCCAGAGGCGAAGGAGTGATTGCAGAAGTCAGCAAGGACAGGAGCCAAGGAGTCAATGTGGTCCTTGATAGTTTTGGAGGAACAGGGGTGGACCTGTTTTGATGAGACTTTCATAGATCGGACTTGTCTTGAAACCTCGTCAGCAGAAAAAAGGGGAAAGGAAGAGAAGGAGAGAGGAGGGGTGGCTGCAGAAGAGCCAGAGGAAGGGCAGGGAATAGAGGGGGGGAGGTTATAGGAGGAGAGTGAGGACAGGATGTCCTGAGTTTTGAAATGAAGTGAGAGGCCAGTGCCGTGCAGAGGGCCTGGGAGGGGACAGGAGAGGTAGAGACTGCAGCAGGGTTGGCCAGCTCCTTGCAGATTTTAAAGAGTTCGGCCGAATTGTTAGATGCCGCAGAGGTGCGGGCTTGGATAAGGGCTCTCTTCTTGGTGAGAACGGAGAGCCGGTATTGCCTTTGGAGCAGGCGACAGGCCAGTTTGTCAGAGGATGAACATGAAGCACGCCATTTCCTCTCTGCCACCCTGCACTTGCGCTTAAGGGTGACGAGATCCGAGTCATACCAGGAGTTACATTGGGCTTTGGGCTTCAGGCGGATTCTCATGACAGGGGCAAGGATATCAAGAGTATCAGATATAGCGGAGTGGAGAGTGGAGAGGGCTGTGTCAGGGTGGGAGTCAGCCGAAGGGGGAGGAGGGGGCAAGAAGGTGGCAGCGAAAGCCTCAACTGACACGCGCTTCATGGGTCGGATGACCGAGAAGGAAGGTGGCAGTGATGGGGGTGGCTTTGCCTGTGGGGTAGGGAGGGTGAGGTGGGAGGAGAGGAGAAAGTGATCACTCCAGGAGAGAGGAGTGGAGAGAGGGACAGAGAGGGGAAGGTCAGAGGAGATCAGGGCATCAAGAGTGTGCCCTGCAGAATGAGTCGGCCCAGACGGGAGAATAGAGAGTGAGAGAGAGTCGCAGAGGTTGCGAAAGAGTCCAGAGGGGGGACAGGAGGCATCCAGGTGGATGTTGAAGTCTCCAAGAAAGAGGAGTTGAGTGGTTGAGGACAGGAGTGAGGAGGAGAGGTCCGCCCACTCGGAGAGGAAGGAGGAAATTTGACCAGGTGGCCGATAGATAGTAGCCACGGTAAGGGAATGGCTAGGAGAGAGAGAGAGTCGGCAGACAAGACATTCAAAAGAGGAGTAGGTCTGCATGGGAGTAACAGTGGCAGGAATCCACTCAGGGAAGATAAGGGCCACACCTCCCCCCGCACGGTTGGGCCTGGGCACAGAGAGGATCTTGTAACCGTCGGGTAGGAGTGTGTCAAAGCTGGTGACAGAGCTGGCCGTGAACCATGTCTCAGTGAGACCGAGTACGTCAAGGTCAAGTTCCTCAAGAAGGCGGCAGATATCAGAGGAATGTTTGACGGCAGAGCGAGAGTTAAGAGTGGCAATGTGGAGAAGTTTGCCATCTTTGAAGGACTTCCGGGGAGGGGTACAGATCAGAGGTACGCCCTGCGGAGGTGAAGAAGGAGCATGAGAGGGGGTGGGGAGGGAGGGAAGAGGCAAGTTAGTTGAGGACAGAGGAGGGGGCACAGCAGGAGAGGAGAGGAAGTTGATGAGGCGTGGGAAGCGTCTATCGAAGAGGTGAAGGTTGGCCTGAGGGCCTTGGACCAAGACGGTCCCATTAGCATAGACATTAATGATGGCCTTAGAGGAGTGGAAGGAAGCCAAGAGGACATCCCAACGGGTGCCACCATTAATGGGGGAAGAGGAGAAAGGAGAGAGCACAGAGACCATATGAAGGGTCCATAGGTCAGGAGAAGGCACGAAAAAGAGGATGTCAGTGAGAGTTTCCTTGGAGGAGGCACTAGTGTAGGTGTCAGCGATAGGGAGGCCTGGGTTGGAGACCAGGATGTCCTTTTTAAACTTTTTCCTACCAGATTTAGTGAGGAGAGCAGGATAGTCAATGGAGAAGCAGTTAGAAAAGATTGGTGAGATAGAGAGCACCATAGAATAGGAGGGAGTGGGTGGGGGAAGACAGGACAAGCGCAAGTGGATAGGAAGAGAGCGGCAGGCGTTCGTTTACCACAAATTCAGAACATAGTAAGGGGTATCAGGTACACAGTGGAGAGGCCACCTAAGTTTGAAAATCCTGCAGAGGGAGAAAACCCTAGTTTACCACAAATTCGGAACACGGTGAACACAGTAAGGGGTATCAGGTACACAGTGGAGAGGCCACCTAAGTTTGAAAATCCTGCAGAGGGAGAAAAACCCTAGTTTACCACAAATTCGGAACACGGTGAACACAGTAAGGGGTATCAGGTACACAGTGGAGGGGCCACCTAAGTTTGAAAATCCTGCAGAGGGAGAAAACCCTAGTTTACCACGAATTCGGAACACGGTGAACACAGTAAGGGGTATCAGGTACACAGTGGAGAGGCCACCTAAGTTTGAAAATCCTGCAGAGGGAGAAAAACCCTAGTTTACCACAAATTCGGAACACGGTGGACACAGTAAGGGGTATCAGGTACACAGTGGAGAGGCCACCTAAGTTTGAAAATCTTGCAGAGGGAGAAAAACCCTAGTTTACCACAAATTCAGAACACAAAGAAGTGTAGCCACACTGCGAGGAAGTGAACAGGTAGGGGTGGGGTGGGCCGGGGGAGCAGGTGGAGCTCACAAGATGAAGCGGTGTAAGCGGTGGAATGGCCCTGGCGTCCCCTGCAGACACCTGCAGACACACCAGGAGCCGCAAAGGAGGGAGCCGCCCTTTGCCTAAGGGGGCCCTTAGCCGCTGGGGCTGCCGGGCAGGGGCTGCCCTGGTAGCACCAATAAGAGGAGGAGGAGACACGGGCCAGCAGCCAATCAGGGGGGAGCTGGGAGGATTGGAGGCGGGAGGGAGGGAGGGGACCAAGGAGAAACACGGAAGGGGAGGGAGGGGGGCTGGGGAGAACACACGGGGAAAAACAATGGCAGCAGCCCAAGAATGGGCAGAAAAACAAACACACGGCCCACGGAGGGCTCAATACCTTATCTGGGGGCCTGCTCCAAGAGAGCTAGTGTTTCTTTAGTGTCCCTGGGCTTGTGGAAACAGCAGAATTTAGATGTCTATAATTCAATCCCAGATATTACTCAAGAGTATTATTGTTAGACAGAAACCTGTGCAGTTCCCTCTGGGGGCCACTGCAAAAGATTTAAGACTACAGGTGTTTGGCAGTAAACCCACTTGTTAGCAGTCTGTACCTCACAGATTCACTTGGTAGCTGTGGCTGAGCAGTCAGACTTCCCTCAAGAAGAGTTAGGCAGTATACAGAGCATTCACAATAGGTCAAAAGAACACAGTAGAACAAGTAAACACTGACCAGAGCTTGGTGTAAAAAAGATATAATTATTTATTTAAAACCACATCTAGAAAAACACACAGGCACTAATAGTAAGCAATTCAAAAACACGTTCACTAAAAGATATACACTCCATTAGGAGAATATTAGACAAGTCTTAAGTAAAGCCCCACTTATTTTCAGACAGCGGATGAGCGCTTAACGTAGATGGTACTCTAATAATTTGTTTTTAAAAGGGAGAGAGAAGCAGAGAATACATTGAAACAGATCCCAACACTTTTTCACGAACACAACAAGAGAGGAAGGCAAAGTAACACCGTGAAGTTAGAGTCAGTAGGCCGGATCCACTTTAAGGGGATCAAAACGAAATGTGTCCAGGGTCACACGGTTGCAGTGCACAAAAGTCTTGTAACGGTTCAAAAGGAGTTGGACCAAAGAAAGGGACCAGTTAGAGGGTCAAGGCGGCCAGCCCAGTCCAGAAGGTTAAGGGGTTATTATTACCTTGTAGCAATCTTTAGAAAGGGAAGCCTGGCAGACACGGTACCTTAAAGTGGTGAGAATACTCCAGCGGGGGCAGTTGTTCCTGGCAGCGGATGCAAGTCGGTGCTTCGTCCGGGGGAGGAGAGGATCTCATCAGGGAGGAAGACAGGAGTCCGTTGCACTGCCAGGGAAGAAACCAGCCGCAGAGTTCTCAAGTAAAAGGAGCAGTCCTTTTATTTGCGGTCCAGTGGTAAGTGGCTATCCGGTTGCTGGGGTGCTTGGCACGGGAAATTCGACCACAAGCCGGTCTGGGGTGTGAAGAGAAGAAGGTAAACTGGTTGTGCCCACCAGTCAGGGGAAGAAGCCTCTCCAGCCGGGAGATCTTCTCTGTCGTCGGGAAGTGGTGAGTCGGTTCCGCAGGGCTCCACCGGTGGTGTCGTCGTGGTAGGTCGGCTCAGCTTCTCCCTCGTCGGATTCTCAGGTCCTGTAGCGACTTCTGAAGTTCCAGTCCCCAAAGCCCTGCTTTTATGCAGCACACCCCCATTCACTCAGCCTAGCTGTCAATCAAACATGCTAAGTGGTGAGCCGGCCGGCTCACCACTTGGGCCAATCACACAAGAGTGCGACTTGAGTTATCAAGGTAACTCAGTCCAGGGTGCCTAAACCCCCTCCCACATCCCCTGTGGTACCCAGACAGAGTGGCACCACTTTTGGAGGCTTCTGTGGAGAAGCCCGCCAAAAGTGGAACAAAGGGCTCGACTTGGGTTGGAGTCACAGAAGAGAACACAAACGCCATTTTAGAATCGAGTCCTGTCAAAAAATACCAACCGGCGAATTAATATTAAATAAATAAATATGTATGTTCGAGGCTATGAGAATTAAATAATTAAATAATTAAAGTTGGTAGCCTCGAACAATGGGAAAATCCCATAGGGATATATTCGCGGTCGGATATAAAAAGTAGTATCCACTGCCACCAGCCAAAACTCGATCAGGGGGGGTGGAGACGTGCCCCCTCAACTAACAGACCCCGGGGCAATCGAATTGCCCCGCCAAGTACGTCCACAATATGATGGTTTGTACTGGTTTCTGTTCATAATTTGGGACTAGTAAAGCCAATGGTGACTTTACATGCCCTGGGAGACAGTAGTCAGTCCCAGGGTATGGAGTCTATGGTGGGGTGTTACTATGACACCCCTGTGTCACTGCACGGAGGGTGCTGTGTAACACACATAGTAAAAAAACACATGAGACCCTATGGGGTAAAGGACCCCATAGCCCATGAAACACATAAACAGTCAAAGGAACACCATAAATCATGTACAAGAGTGGGAGAAAAGGAATCTCACTCTTGGCAGGAGAAAAAAACAAACTCCAGAAATCCAGCAAAGCTGCTGGGGGACTCACTAGGTTAGGAAATTCAGCCTAAAGAGAGAATTCTCCCTAACAATTATAAAGATAGTGTTCTTGTGAATGGCCAGGAGACTCCTGCCATCAGAGACACTGGAGCCAGCATAACTGTGGTGGATGAATAATTTTTCAAGGTGCGGGTTGTTGCTTAGGCACCCAAACGCCTCACCAAGTTAGCTGGAGTTCCTGTGCAAATGCACCCCAGTTACCATCTCTCAGTCAGTGCAATGATATGACTGTCAAAATACCTGTTAGTGTGCAGAGTGAAGTGCCTGGAAGAGTCCTGTTGGGTAATGACCTGAAAACTCTTGGAGTTGTGTCAAGCACCCCCAGGCCTCCGAGTAAAAGGAGACAGGAGCTCACTAGGCCTGCAAGAGAGAGGACCTTGAGAGGCTCTCCAGTGGAGTTGATAGAGGAAACTATCGCTCCCACTCCACAGCAGTTGCTCACTGCTGTTTCCAGAAAAAATGAGGCAAAGGGGAAACCCAAGACCTCAAGGAAAAAGTCAGACAGCACCCCTGTGCTACCAACTAGGACATCCCCAAGATTGTCCAAGGTCACACCTGTGACTTCTCCACCTGCCGAGGCAGAGTGTGAGGTGCAACCTTGTGTGGTTGAGCCAGTTTCTGAAGAATCAGATCTGGAAGAAGACACTGTCTTAGTTGGAGATCTTGACCCTGTTGACCATCCTGAGCTGCAGTCTTTATTGGCAGAAGGTGGACGCAACAGGGCAGACTTCAGCAGAGGACAAAGAGAGTGTCCCACTCTATAGGGTCTTCGACAAAAGGCTGCTAACCAACTTGATGGGCAAAAAGTTGGAAAGCATAGGTTAAGCTGGGAAGATAACCTCTTCTACAGTGAACCGACTGAGTCTATCCCTGGGGACTGCAAAAGAATTGTAGTGCCACTTGCCAACAGACTCCAGTTCCTACAGTTGGCCCATGATACCTTTGGCTGGTCACTTGAGTTTCAAAAAGACCAAGGAAAGGCTCTCCTTATACTTCTGCTGGCCTAAAATGGGTTCAGAAGTTGACAAATTCTGTAGGAGCTGTCACACTTGCCAAACCTCTGGCAAGACTGGAGCCAAGAATGTGGCACCCTTGGTGCCTCTCCCAGTGGTGGGAGTTCCTTTTGAGCGGGTGGGCATTGGCATTGTTGGTCCCCTTGACCCTCCCACATCTTCAGGGAACAGGTTTATCCTGGTTGTAGTAGACCATGCTACAAGATACCCAGAAGCCATACCTATGAGAACTGTTATGGTGCATTCTGTGGCTAAGGCTCTACTTGGTATTTTTACCAGGGTGGGGTTTCCTAAGGAGGTAATATCCAACAGGGGGTCAAATATTATGTCCCACTACATGAAGGCCATGTGGAAAAACTGTGGAGTTACCTACAAGTTCTCAACAGCATACCACCCTCAGACAAATGGATTGGTAGAAAGGTTCAACAGAACCATGAAGAGCATGATGGGAGCTTTAGAGAACCCCCTTAAAAGAAAGTGGGATCTTATATTGCCATGCCTTCTCTTTGCATATAGAGAAGTCCCTCAGGAGGGAGTGGGTTACAGTCCCTTTGAACATCTCTATGGCCATCCACTCAGAGGTCCATTGGCCCTGATTAAGGAGGGGTTGGAGAGTGCTCATTCCCCCAAGCCAGTCAGAATGACACTTTTGTTCCATTTACGCATCCGTGCCTTTCTTGTGAGGAATGTAAGTTCGCATTTATCTCATGATTGAATAGCGCTATTAGGAAGGTTCATAGCGGGGAAAGATTATATTTGTCCACTCGATATCTTTCCTCTCACCATTTAGGTATTTAGGGTTAGTTTGTTTGTATTCTGGCTGTGGTGTTGATTGGTAAGGTGTGGAAAATTCCTTGCCCGTTATATTTAGGCAGTATTCATTGCACTCCCTTTTCCTAAGAAAGTCCCCACTCCTTCCCATGCAAGAAACTGTTCTCCTCTTCAGTACTTGCGCCCCCGTACAGAAGCGGGATGGAGAGCCCATAATAACATAAGTAGAGGTGAGCAAGGGGAAGTCCGTAGGGAGGGAGGGATTGACTAGTGAGAAGACTGTTTAACAGCTCCTACACAGAATCCATATTTTGACTGGTTTTTCGTCAACTTCCAAAGATTTTATGCTCATTGAAAGAAGAAAAGGGGTAGTGAGAAAACCACGCACCCAGAGAAGAATAGTTGAGGTTATAAGGAGCGGTGTTCCCAAGGAGCCCAAGGTAAGCGTTACACTCTCTTCTCAACTGACTTCTGAACAAGAGGAGTGCAAAGTTCTGTTAAATCAGTTTGCCTCCCTGTTTTCACTATCACCAGGCTTCACCCCTTGGGGCCAGCATTATATTCTCACTGGTGACTGTTTAACTGTCAACAGCAGAGGTTACAGAATGTCAGAACATGTGAGATCCCACATCGAAGGAGAGGTCAACAAGATGCTTGATCTCGGAGTTATAGAGCCCTCTACAAGTCCATGGTCTAGTCCAGTTGTTCTAGTACCAAAGGGAGGATGCAAGGAGTTGAGATTCTGTGTGGACTATAGAGCTCTAAATGCAGTAACTAAGACTGATGCC
The DNA here is from genome assembly GCF_040938575.1 of Ambystoma mexicanum. Lineage (NCBI taxonomy): Eukaryota > Metazoa > Chordata > Amphibia > Caudata > Ambystomatidae > Ambystoma > Ambystoma mexicanum. The sequence continues at coordinate 460,212,355 of NC_090940.1, read as the reverse complement.
CATCCTTTGCCAAGGACAGATGAACTGGTGGATAGACTTGGTTCAGCCAAGTACCTCAGTGCATTTGATCTGACGTCAGGCTATTGGCAAATATCCCTGACAGGCCATGCCAAGGAGAAAACTGCATTTTCAACCCCATCAGGCCTCTACCGGTTTAAGGCTATGCCTTTTGGACTAAAGAATGCACCTGCTACATTCCAAAGGATGGTCAATCAAGTTCTGAATGGGATAGAGGACTTCTTTCTGCATGTCATACTTGGATGACATTGCAGTGTTCAGCCCTACATGCAAGAACATATTGATCACTTAGGATATGTTTTGCAGGCTCTTGAGCAGGCCCATCTGACCATAAAGGCAAGTAAATGTCAAATTGGTCAGAGCCCAGTGGTCTACCTTGGTCATGAGTTAGGAGGAGGTGAAATAAGGCCATTGCCTAGCAAAGTAGAAGCTGTACAAAACTGGGCCACCCCTACTACTCAACCCAAGTGAGAGCTTTCCTAGGTCTCACTGGGTACTACAGGAATTTCATAGAGAACTATGGGACTATAGCTTCACCCTTGAATGTGATCTCCTCTCCAGAATTCCCTAAAAAGGTTAGATGGAATGAGGAGTGCACTCAAGCCTTTGAAAACCTGAAGAAAGCCCTTTGTCAAGCTCCAGTCCTAAGAGCTCCTGATTATCACCAACCCTTCATTGTGCAGACAGATGCCTCCAATACAGGTATAGGTGCAGTCCTTAGTCAACTGGATGAGAAAGGTAGGGAGCACCCCATTTGCTTCATCAGTAGGAAACTGAAGGAACCAGAAACAAGGTGGGCAACCATAGAGCGTGAATGTTTTGCCATTGTGTGGTCTCTGAAGAAGTTTTGACCATACTTGTATGGATCTACTTTTGTGATTCAGACAGACCAGCAACCCTTGAGATAGTTAATGCAAATGAAAGGAGAGATCCCAAATCTTCTGAGATGGTCAATGTGCCTGCAAGGGTTTGATTCCACCATTGAGCACAGAGCAGGATGTCACCACCAAAATGCTGATGGTCTCTCTCGGATGTTTTTAACCGACTAGAGATAGAGATTCATCCAGGAGTGGAGAAAATCCTCCTGTCGCTTAGTCTGTGGCGGGGGGTGCAGGGGCGAGTGTTAGGGAGAATTCTCCAGAATGGCTAATTTCCCTTACCTGCTGAATCCCTCAGCAGCTTTGCTGGATTTCTAGGATTTATTTTTTTCACCTGGTAAGAGTGTGAGCATTTTTCTCCCACTCTTACATGTGTTTTGCTGTGTGTGTTTAACATTTTTGTGTTCATAGACTGTGGAGCCTCACCTACTCCAGAAGCATCATCTTTTTACTGGGTGTTACACAGCACCTTCAGTGCAGTGACACAGGGTTGTCTTTTAGGCTTCCCAACTCAGACTCCATTTTCTGGGACTGACTACTTCTCCCAGAACATATAAAGTTGCTATTAACCTTATTAGCCTCTGTAAAACCACGGACCAAGTACACCCTAGCTTACATAGAGTACTGAAAAGGGTTAATACTGATCCCTTTTTGTCTGTTTCTCTTGGAGCTTTGTTTCGCTCCCTTTTCTTCAAGACTTGGCTGGTGGCAGTGGTAATTACCCTATTTTTCCTACCGCGTGTTAGGGAGAATTCTCATTCTATGGCTAATTTCCCTTTCCTATAGAGTCCCCCAGCATCTTTGCTGGATTTGAAGGGTTTGTTTTTTATTCCTGCTATGAGTGAGACTCTTTTTCCCACTCTTAGGCATTTTTACTATGTGTGTTCTAGGCTATTTTGTTGTGTTTAATGTCTATGGGGTTTTTCTCACCCTCATAGGAACCATCTTTATCCACATGTGTTACACAGCACCCTCCGTGCAGTGACACAGGGGTGTCGTTGCGACCCCCTAATATAGACTCCATACCCTGGGACTGACTACTGTCTCCCAGGGCATGTAAAGTCCCCATTGACTTAACTAGTCACTCTATATGAACAAAACCAGTCCAACCCATCTTACTATGGAGGTACTGGAAAGGGTTAATAGTTTTTCCCTTATGTTCATTTTCGAGAGGGTACCGTACAGTCCCTCTCTCAAATGTTTCTGGCTGGTGGCAGTGGTTACTACCAAAAATATCCGACCGCAAATATTTTCCTATGGGATTTTCCCATTGTTCGAGGCTACCACGTTTACTGACAGCCTCTAACATACCGCCGGTTTATTTTTATATTAACTTTACTCCGGTAGGTTTTATTTGCCAGAACTTTTATATAAATTCTTTCTCGTGTCTTTCTCTAAGATCCTAACCCAGTTCGGGGATCCTTTGTTCGTCCTTTGGGCGGGCTTCTGCCAAGAAGCCCTCCTTTCGGCGCCAATGAGTCTGGGGTGGACCCATTGTGTGGGAGGGGTAGTAGGACCCCTGGACAGGGTTGCCTCAGCAACCCATGTCGCACTCTGCCCTCATAGGCTGGAGGGTCTCCCGTCAGGATGACCACTCCACTGTGTGAGTGACAGCTAGGCTGTATGAATGGGGATCTTTTTGTATAAGAGCAGGCTGCTGAGGACTGGAAGAGCAAGACATTGCCACTGGAACTAAAAAGCCAAAGAGGAGAGAAGCCAAAGACATCTGCAATGACTAAACCACCGATGAAGCCCTGCTGCAGCATCTCACCACTTTTCTCCACACAACGAGAGAAGATCTTCCCTGAAAGAGCCTTCTTCCCTTGAGCTGGTGGGGCCAACCAGTTTGCCAATCACCTTCCCGGACCTGCCTTGGTCGAATCGCCTGTGCCTTGCTCTCGGAGACCGGATAGCCAGGCACCCGTCCACCCGGACCGCGATTTAAAGGAGCATTCCTTTTATTTTCGTTTGGCAGCACTGTGGCTGGTTTCATTCCTAGGCAGTGCAGTAACTCGAACCTTCCTCCACGACGAGAGCCTCTCTTCCTCTGCTGGATCTCCCGAACTGCAGGAACTGCCAGGAACAACCGCCACCACAGGAGCCTCTTCTACATTTTAAGGTACTTTGTTCCGCCAGCCTCCCTTTTCGTTTGGTAGCGCTAAAGGTGTTTTACATCCTTTACCTACCTGTTGGGTTGGCCACCCCTAGCCTCTAACATTGTCTTTCACCTTCTGCAACCACCTTTTCGAATCGTTTAACAAAGACTTGACTGCAGCTGCAAGAACATTTTGCTCCTAGGCACTTTGCCCTGTACCATTGACTCTGGCACAGGCCTATTGACTCTGGCTAAATCTGTTACAACTGCCTTCTCTAGATTGCTTCTCACCTAGAAATGTGTTGGTGCACCTAACTCTTATAACCACCTTTTCCTTCCCACTTTTGAAACTTATGAAGTGCTATTTTATACATGCTAAAGTACTGCCTTGCCTAAACTTGTTCACAATCTTATTGGGAAGTGTTGTTCGGGTGACTAACAGTATATTTCTGTATAACTTGTTCTTTCCCTCCCTTGTGAGAAATTGATAGAGTGCCATTTGTGTTTGGTTTTCACTGTGTTGTTTTGCTCAGATTTCACTCTTGCTCAAACTTGTCTTACATTTACTAGGGAGTTGTGTATACTTTTTCTGACTTATTTAAACTTGCTTTAAGAACTGTGATTGATGTGTCTAGCTAGAAGTGTGTAAAATAAAAATTATATATTCTTACTAATACAAAGTTTTGGTCAGTGTTTCCTTGTACCATGGTACTGTAGCCCTATTGTGTAAACCCTGAATACTGCTCATCTCCCTCTTGAGGTAAGTCTGACTTATTAGCCACTGCTACCAACTAAATCTTTGTGGTACAGACTGATACCAAAGGGGATTTATTGCTCACACCTGTAGTGTTAATCTTCTGTAAAGCTCCCTAAGGGAACTGCACAGGATTCTGCCTAACACTGGTGTACAGCGGTGAGGATAAAAGTATTGGATTTACATTTTAGTGTGCTGCTAGTGCCTTGGTTCAATTAACCACAAGGCTAACAATCCCAAAAAGGTTATTTTTAAACAAAGTCAAAATATGGAAGGTTACAGCCAGGAGACCCTCCTTACTAATACTGCTGATTATTTAAGGGATCTGTGTAGACAGAAAGGTCTTCCTGTCAAAGGCAAGAAATCAGAAATGATTGATAAACTGTTAGAAAAACAAAGTCTGCATAGTGGGGCTGTAGTGCCTACTACTCCAGCAGATGTAGCAAACATTGAGGATAATGATATTGATGATGTTATTGTTGAAGCAGATGAGGAAGAGGAGGATAACAATGTCACCCCCTCTAACCCTCTGCCTGCTCAAAGGCCTCAACCTGTGGCTACTGGACCTTTGTCAGGTCCCACATTAAGTCCTGAATTTATCACTCTAGAAACAATTAGACTTGAACCTGAATTCAAAAGAATTAGTGCCCAAACTGAACAGAGACACCAAGAACTAAGGCTCAAAGAAATTGAGCTCAATCATGAGCTAGAGATGAAGAAATTGTCTTTGGAAAATGCTTCTCTCCCCGAATCCTCTAGATCGTCCAGTCCAAAAAGACCCTGGATGCCTAAAGAGATTGTGGGTATGTATGAACCTAAGTTGGATGTATTAGATTGGTTACCTATGTTTGAATACAATCATGGGCTCCAGGATATCACAGGGAATCGGTTGATCCCTTGGTTAATCTATAGGCTCCCCCTGTTGCATCTGATGTGGTAATGGAGTTGGGGGAGGTGATTAGGATGGATTATGAATGTGTAAAGCTAGCTTTAATAGCTAGATTTGGGAAGACTCCTTCCCAGTACCTTAAGAGCTTTAGAACCCTCAATAAGCATTATAGTACCCCTTGGGCTACTTGGGTGAATAAGTGTTTGAAGAACTTAGAGGGATGGATTAAGGGTTACAGAGTGAACACTTATGAAGGAATGAGAAATCTTGTAATGTTGGGGTCTATCTATGATGCCTGCTCTCCTGAGCTCAGACAGCACTTGGTTGATTCAAAGGAACTGGATTCTAAGAAACCAGCTAAGGCTGCTGACTTGTGGGTTGCCAACAGGGCTACTCACAAGGATTCAGGGGTCACTCAGAATAAGGATGAGGGAAAGCAGCCTAAGAAAGACAACAAAGTGAATTCAAATAATTCCAATTCCAAAGAGAGTCCCAAACAAAATTCTAAGGGTAAGCCACAAGGGAAACCTAATCAGGCTAGTGCACCTTCTGGTCCCAGACCAGAAGAAGGTCAGAACAAGCCACCATTCATAAAGACATTTGGGAAATGTTATGTTTGTGGCTCTACTGATCATGTGAAAGGGGATCCCAGATGTAAGGGTAAACCTTCAGGGGTCCACACTGTCTCCTTAGCCTTCGTGCCAGAGGAGGAAGTACATATGGCCAGTGGAAACTTTCAACTACTAGCTGAAGACCCCATCAGAGTCTCAGCTAGTGTATCTTTAGTATCCCTAGGGTTGTGGGAACAACAAAATTTAGATGTGTATAATTCTATCCCTCCTAATACTAAAGAGTATTATAAAGACAGTGTCCTAGTCAATGGTCAGGAGACCCCTGCCATTAGAGACACTGGGGCTAGCAAAACTGTGGTGGATGAAACTTTTTTCAAGGTGGAGGATGTTGCTAAGGCACCCAAACGCCTCATCAAGTTAGCTGGAGGGCCTGCGCAGATGCTTCCCCAATTGACAGCTCTCAACCAGTGCAATGAAATGACTGTGAGGATACCTGTTAGTGTGCAATCTGAAGTGCCAGAAAGGGTGCTTTTGGGCAATAATCTGAAAGATCTGGGAGTGGTGTCAAGTACTCCCAGACCTCCTAGTAAGAGATTACAGGAACTTACCAGATCTGCAAGGGAGAGGACCTTGAGGGGCTCTCCTGAGGAGATGATAGAAAAAGAAATCACTCCGACTCCACTGCAGTTACTAACTGCTATTTCAAAGCAACCAGAAGCAAAGGGGAAAACCAAGACTTAAAAGAAGAAACCAGCAGAAAGCACTCCAGTGCTTCCAACCAGGAAATCTCCTAGGTTGTCCAAAATCACACCTGTGATTCCTCCTCCAGCTGAAGCTGAGAGTGAGGTACAACCCTGTGTGGTTGAACTAGAGCCTGAAGACTCAGATCTAGTAGAAGGCCAAGAACTCATTGGAGATCTGGATCCTGTGGACCATCCTGAGCTGCAGTCTTTACTGGCAGAAGGTGGCCCCAACAGGGCAGACTTCAGTAAGGGACAAAGAGAATGTCCAACTCTGGAAGGTCTTCGCCACCAGGCAGCTTCTCAGCTTGATGGGCAAGAGCCTGGGAAGTATAGGTTACACTGGGAAGATGGCCTCTTCTATAGTGAACCAACAGAGTCAATCCCTGGAGACTACAAGAGACTTGTAGTGCCCCAAGAGAACAGACTCCAATTCTTGCAACTCGCCCATAAGATACCTTTGGCTGGTCACTTGAGTTTCAAGAAGACCAAGGAAAGGCTCTCTCTCTACTTTTATTGCCCTAAATTGGCGGCTGGGGTAGATAAGTATTGCAAGAGTTGCCACACTTGCCAAACTTCTGGTAAAAGTGGCTCCAAGAACGTGGCACCTTTAGTGCCTCTCCCTGAGGTGGGAGTTCCTTTTGAGCGGGTGGGCATTGGCATTGTTGGTCCCCTTGACCCTCCCACATCTTCTGGGAACAGGTTTATCCTGGTTGTAGTAGACCATGCTACAAGATACCCAGAAGCCATACCTATGAGAACTGTTACAGCGCAGGCTGTGGCTAAGGCTCTACTTGGTATTTTTACCAGGGTGGGGTTTCCTAAGGAGGTAATATACGACAGGGGGTCACATTTTATGTCCCACTACATGAAGGCCATGTGGAAAAACTGTGGAGTTACCTACAAGTTCTCAACAGCATACCACCCTCAGACAAATGGGTTGGTAGAAAGGTTCAACAGAACCATGAAGAGCATAATGGGAGCTTTAGAGAACCCCCTTAAAAGAAAGTGGGATCTTCTATTGCCATGCCTTCTCTTTGCATATAGAGAAGTCCCTCAGGAGGGAGTGGGTTACAGTCCCTTTGAACTTCTCTATGGCCATCCTGTCAGAGGTCCATTGACCCTGATCAAGGAGGGGTTGGAGAGTGCTCCTTCCCCCACACCAGTCAGAGTCACTGACTAGGTGATAGGACTCCAGAGGAGAATGTCACACATGATAGCTGAGGCAAGTGATAACTTGAAAGCAGGTCAGACTCTGGTAAACCATTGGTATGACCAGAATGCCAGCATGGTTGAGTTCGCTCAAGACCAGCTAGTTCTTGTTATGGTGCAACAAGGCTGAGGGCCTTGCAGGACAAGTGGGTAGGACCCTTCAAGATTGTTGGAAAACTTGGAGAGGTAAACTATCGGTCGACTTAGGCAATCCTAAGGAGGCTCCTAGAGTCTTTCACACCAACCGTCTAAAAGCTTATGTCTCAAGACCAGAACTGGGAGCTTTGCTTCTAGCTTCAGCTCAAGAGGAGGAGGAGAGTGAACCTCTGGCTGTCCTTCTCAGAGGCAAACCTTTAGATGAGAAAGTAGAAGGAGTTAATCTCTCTTCTAACCTGACTTTTGAACAACAGGAGGCGTGCAAAGTTTTGTTAAATCAATTTTCCCCTCTGTTTTCTCTAGCACCAGGCTTGACCCCTTGGGGCCGGCATGATATCAATACTGGTGACTGTTTACCTGTCAAAAGCAGGGGGTACAGAATGTCAGAACATGTAAGAACCCACATCAAAGGAGAGGTCAACAAGATGCTTGATCTTGGGGTAATAGAGCCCTCTACTAGTCCATGATCTAGCCCAGTTGTGTTAGTACCAAAGGAAGGATCCAAGGAGTTGAGATTCTGTGTGGAGTATAGAGATTTAAATGCAATCACTAAGACTGATGCCCATTCTTTGCCAAGGACAGATGAGTTGGTGGATAGACTTGGTTCAGCCAAGTTCCTCAGCACACTTGATCTCACGTCAGGCTATTGGCAAATAACCCTGACTGACCATGCCAAGGAGAAAACTGCATTCTCCACCCCAGTTGGCTTATACAAGTTTAAGGTTATGCATTTTGGATTAAAGAATGCACCTGCTACATTCCAAAGGATGGTTAATCAGGTTCTGAATGGGATGGAAGACTTCTGCATGGCATACTTGGCTAACATTGCAGTGTTCAGCCCTGCTTGGAAAGAACATCTTGACCACCTAGGATATGTTTTGCAGGCTCTTGACCAGGCTCATCTGACCATAAAGGCAAGTAAATGCCAAATTGGTCAGAGTAAAGTGGTCTACCTTGGGCATGAGGTAGGAGGTGGTGAAATAAGGCCTTTGCTCAGCAAGATTGAAGCTGTGCAAAATTGGACAACCTCTTCTACTCAAACCCAGGTGAGAGCCTTCTTAGGCCTCACTGGGTATAACCGGAATTTCATTGAGAACTATGGGTCCATAGCTTCTCCACTGAATGGAATCTCTTCTCCTAAGTTCCCTAAAAAGATCAAACGGAATGAGGAGTGCAATCAGGCCTTTGAAAGCCTGAAGAAAACCCTTTGTCAAGCTCCAGTTCTCAGAGCTCCTGTCTACCACCAACACTTCATTGTGCAAACAGATGATTCCAATATAGGTATAGGTGCAGTCCTCAGTCAACTGGATGTGAAAGGTAGGGAGCACCCCATTTGCTTCATCAGTAGGAAACTGAAGGAACCTGAAACATGGTGGGCAACTATTGAGAGAGAATGTTATGCCATTGTGTGGTCTTTGAAGAATTTTAGACCATACTTGTATGGATCTACTTTCATTATTCAAACAGACCACCAGCCCTTGAGATGGTTGATGCAAATGAAAGGGGAAAGCCCAAAACTGCTAAAATGGTCAATCTGCTTCCAAGGGTTTGATTTTACCATTGAGCACAGGTCAGGATGTCACCACGAAAATGTTGATGGTCTCTCTAGGATGTGTGGGATGTTTTAACCCACTCATCTAAGCCCTGCAACATCACTAGGCATTGCTGGCAGCAGAAACATCAGAATGGCCATTGGAAAGCATGCTGCTCGCTCAAAATCATCCAAAAATGTGCAGTAAAAATCTGAAAGATAGGCTGCCAGCCACTTTTGCCTATCTTAGTGAGCACAGGAGATCACTGGCCAAAACCACCATTGAGCTATCCACCAAGTAGCCTGAAACCACTTGGAAATAGCAATGCTGATTGCCAAAAGAAACACAGAGTTGTTGGGAATCCATTTTCTTGATTGTCAAAAATGTGCTAAAATCATGGCTCACAAAGCACCTAAAAGATCCAACCTCTTTGTTGGGTGTTCCACATTACTCTACAGCAAGAATCCACATCAATACAATGTCAGCAAGAATCATATGTTCTCAGAGCAAAATCCCCTATTTTAAAGATATTTGATGGAAAGACAGCTGTCAAAATGGGTGTAGTACCGTTACTCGCCTCTGTCAGGTGCTGGCGATTTATAATTCTGACAGGAGAGCTGTGTTTCAGAAGTTAAATATGCCAAAGAAGAGAATTCCATCAAAATGCCATATAGTGTGCCACACATTGATTTAATGTGGGAAAAGACTTGATTTAAGATATGTTGCTTATGTACAATTGATCACAAAGTAACTTGATGCAGTTACAACTTCAAGAGGCCTTCTGTCCATGAGAACCCTTCACACTTGGGCCTTCCCACCAACAGGAGAGGATGTTGCATGGACATGTTAATCAAAAGGGAGGATATTCCTCTGCTAGCAGGAGGAAAGAGACAATAGAGTCTTTTAACTGAATAGAAAATGCTAATTTGGGTGTGACTGGTCCACAACGGCTCTGCCAGGAAGAAGGACATGTGACCCTCTGAGTCAGCCATAAGATAAGAGTTCATCATCCAGATTTAAAGAACATTTGACATAAAAATATATAAATAACGGCTTCCATTGGGCATCCCATCCTAAGCATTGACTTAGTTGGATTGCTGGATTGAAGTCACTTACAGATTGGGGGCTCGGTAGCCGGGGATTCTGGATTAGATCTACCACTTGTGCAGCTTAATACAGTGTGCTAACTGACAGCATACATAGATCCTGTTGGGCTACTACGCTGTGTTACACTGTAAAAGCACCCCTCAAAACGAACGCTCTAAGGAAACAGTCTGTTTTGCAAAATAAAATAACAAACTTCTGTAAGTCAGGAAGGAAATCAACTTCCAGAATGGCGACATTCGTAGATATCAAGATAGCTAGAGAGCACCTCTTACATAAGCTATTTGTGAGAGGTGAGTGGACTGAGCAGGACCAGAATGTGTGGTTGCAGGCAATCACACAACAGATCACTGCAACTGGGTTAGATATCTGGAGAGATCAGGGTCCCTTACATGTGGGCCTGAGTGAACTATATATGGCCCCGAAGGCCAAGGATGAGCACAGCAAGATTGCCAGGGTAGCGGCATATTTATATTTATCGATGGGAGCCATACAGGACAAATGTGCTGAAGGCCAAGATCTGGCAAGTAGGCAACTGATGGCATTAGAGAAGGCCCAATCTGATCTAGACTCTTCTGAGCATAGGCTGCAGAGGAGCCAGGAGTCAGAAAACGAAAGTAGGCAGTATCTAATTAAAATAAGAGAGGACATGGGTATCCTGCAACAGGAAAGGGCAGACCAGGATACCAGAATTCTGGCCTTGCATAAGGAGTATCAAGAAGGTTTGGACTCCCTACTGCAGAGCCAGAAAAAGCTGGAGCAACAACTGGATTTCAATAGGGCATGCACAAAGCAGGTATCCACCCTGCAAAGCCAATTGGATAAAGAAAAAGAGGAGAGCAATACATTGATTTTGAAAGACCTGGATACCCAGGCAGAGTTTGATGAAGAGAGCCAGAAAGCTGGTGCCCTTCAAAGGCAGAGGGATGACCTGGTGGCACATAGGCAGGCTCTTGCTCAGAAAAGGGACACCTTAGGCCAGGAAGTCTGCCACTTAAAAGGGAAGTTGGAAGAAAATCACCTGGCCCTCCAGGGACTGGGTGACCTCCAAAAAGAGCATCAAAACTTGTTGCAGCACACCAGGAGGGTGGAAGATGCTCTGGCAAGAAAGGAACAGGCCAGTAGGGATGGGACTCAGGAGGTAACCCTCCTGCAGCAAAGACAGACCCAGTACTCCAGGACCAACCAGGAAGCACAGAGGGAAAATGAGGCTATCTGTCAGCCCAATGATAGGCTCCAGCAACAGGTAACCATGCAGGAGAGACTGATAGAGTCTAGTAAGGCCTTGATTGAGGAACTGAAAGCACAGGCTCTTGCATGGCAACAGGGAGCAGGGGCTGATAGAGATGAGGTTCGCTGGGAAAGGGAAACACCTGAGCATAACCTCAGGAGCCCTAGTACCAGAGGCCTTCATCTCTCCCAGTCCCTGGACTCTGCCACCCCCATGTCCCCTGGCGCACATGCGCCCAGGGCCACGGGGATGGCAGGTTACTATCCAGCCATAAGTATGGGGCTCATAGGCCAGTACCTCCCAGGAATGGATGGGCGAGCATCTGGGTATGGGCACCCAAGTGCTGTGAAGTTTAGTGGGGAACCCCAGGAGAGTAGGCCCACTAAGGGCATCCTGAAAACCTCTGCCCAGTTAGGTCAGTAGGGGGGGGTAACCATCAAATCCTGGGAACAAGGAGGAATCAGAAGACTCCTCTGAGCATCCCAGGACACAGGAGACTAGGTCCCCACATTTTGCCAGCCATTCCCAGGCTCGCAGAATTTGGAAAAACCTGGAAAATCAGACGGGAACCTCTGGGAGCAGTGCCTCTGAGTCAGAGGATGAATGGACCAGGGTTACCCGAACCAAGAAGGGAAGAAGGCCAATAAGGCAAAAAGGGCCTTGCTTAAGGACCCCTTAAAAAAGATTAAGGCAATAAGGAGTGTCATCATGCCTTATCACAAGAACGCCAAGTATTCTGTTTGGGAACACTTGGAGCTCTTTGAGCAAATGATGGAGACTTTCCATTTGAAAGACAGCAGTAGCTGCATTCAGTATGTAAAATGGACATTCTCCCCAGAATACTCCAGTTTCTTTGCGGGGCTGGAGGACCAAAATCATTCAAGATGGTCCACATATAGGGGGGCCATCTTAAAGCACTTTTCTGTTCATAGAAATCCCCAAGAGGCTCACAAAGCAGCCTACAATTTGCAATGTGGGGAGGATCAGGCCCCACAAGAATTTGTGCAGGAGTTGAAGTATGCCTTTGCACAGACTACCAAAAGGGTGCACACGGACAGTAAAGAATTTGTTAACACTTTTTTCCATGCCTTACCCAAATACATCATGACACAGCTAGTGAGAGATTTTCATGAGAAAAGGTCACTAGACTGGGTCATTGAACAGGCCACCCGAATCTATGAGGTGCAGAAGCCCATAGAAAATAAAACTAATGCTCCGAAAAGCCCCAAACCAACCAGCACCCCTGCTGCTGCTAAGGTGGCAGAGGTAAAGGTTGCCCCCATTTTAGATTTGTAGATGGGGGGGCCTAAAAAACCTGCCTGCACCAAATAATTCCAAGCCCAGAAGGCCATCGGGCCAGTCACAGACAGGGAGTCAAGGAGGTAGTCCCACAAATGGGGTACCTCACTCCCCTGACTATGTAAGTCCCCGCTACAAGGGAAACCGACCCATCCTGGGTTATGTGTGGACTCCTCCAGCCCAAGGGGGGGGGAGTCCAACCAAGCACCTAACCCAGGCAACTTCCCTCATAACTTCCCACAGGAGGGCAGAAATTCACCAAATCCTGGGCAGAACTTTTTCCCCAGGTATCCACAAAATTTACAACCCCAAAATCATCCATCCTTCGTCCCCACTTCCCTGAGCCCAGACCATCTAATATGGGAGAGGGGAGGCCAAGAGTGGAGGGGTACCCAAATCTTCCCAACCCGGGGTACTACCGGAGAAGGGATAGCTACCCTTCCTGGGATCAGCCCAGGGGAGAAAACAGAACCCTGTATCAGCCTGAGCGGGTTTCACAGCTCGAGCGCCAGGTCCAAAACATGGCACAGAATCTGGGTCGCATGCTGAGGTCTCAGCAGAACCCTCAGATGAGCATGCCAGCACAGAATGCCCCAAACTCTGGACCTGGTGCGCCAGAACAATGACGGGGGCAGCAACCCGACAACTCACCAGTTCCCAGGGAGGAGGCACAAGGGAAAGGGGGGTGTAAAGCCTTGGAGGAAGCTTCCTTCCCCACTTGTAAACAGCCCCTGGAAACCCAGGAACCAGAAACAAAATCTCCTACCCCTAAAAGTCTGCCACCCAAGGAGCAGAGAGGAGGTAGGAGAAACAAAGGACCCAAACAGACCCATTTTTTGGAGGAGATACAGATCTTCCAATTTGAGGAAGAGGGATCCTCAGAGGTTCCTGGGAAAAGGATCTTCTCCTTCAGAGATGGGAGAACTCCTCCCAAAGAAAAATGGGTCCCAAGGGATTCAAATCCAGACTGGGTAGATGTGGGGACTAAGCTAGCGCCGCCCATCATCCCCTCCCAGAACCAACAACATCAAAATCCTCTGGTTCAAAACCATCCTGGTGACTACCTCCAAAAAGGGGGGGTGGCCCAGAACCGGAACCAGGGGAACCCAAAACTCCCCACAGAATTCTGCCCAAATCACTTCTTTCTCCAAGTCCAAAACCAGAAAATTAGCCCACCAGTTGTCCAAAAATGTGTATTATCTGTGCCCCCTTGCGGAGAAGGAGGGAAGATACTATGCCCCGGTACAAGTACAGGGGCAGGGGACAATTTTGGCACTGGTGGACACTGGATCCCAAGCTACCCTTCTGTCCAGAAAGGCCTTTGATGAACTAAATTCAGGAAGGGGGAGAAATACCAAATTCCTCTCACCTCTCTTCCTGGACAACTTCAGAACTTTGACGGGAAGGAGATTCCCGTCAAGGGGACTGCGGATTCGGACAATAAAATTGGGCGACACAAGGTGAAACACCCGGTCATAGTAGTGACCCCGAGGGCACCCCTTGTTTACTAGGGAATGACCTCCTGAGAAGGTTATCACCCCTAATAGATTGTGGAAACTAGATCCTCTGGACCCAGACTAGCCGACCCATAAACTGAAACAGAGTGTTAACCATGTTAGTCTAAACGGCACATGCCACATGGTTGAACAAAAATCTGACCAAGTAGAATTTCACTTCCAGAACAACCAAATTCCAGATGTGACAGTAATAGCAGTAGGGCAACAAACTGATGATGGGGGGGGTCCTCTCTATTTCTGAAGATCAACCTTCCTTCCAGTTTAAAGTGGTATTCCACACTGGAAGGAAACACTCTGAAATTCTTTACCAATCCACAATCAGACATTCCCACTCCTATAGTCGAGAAAGATGTGAAATCAGCTTAGAGCCTGGCTGATATTCAGCAAATTGGAGAGCAGTTGTTCATCCCTGTTCAGTTAAATGAAGAGAAGGACTCTGTTCTCGCCCGAGTGTGTGTGAACAACGGTAAGAGCTTCATCAGCTAAGCCATGTTCCGCCAACTCCAAAAACATCCAGCCATTCCCACATTCAAACTGATAGACAAATGGGAAATGGACCTGGAAGCACCCAATTCCAAACATCTCCTGCCAAGCAGGTGTATGCTCAAAATCACCATTGGCAATGAGAGTATAGTCCATAATTGTTGGGTTGTGCGAGACATCACTGCCGCCTTTTACTTAGGCAGTGACATTCTCAATCGCTTTGCCATTAGTTTGGACCTAATAAACTTCAAAGCTTGGTCCCGATTAGCGGATAATCCCATAGGCTTTGATGACCAAGAGGAAGCATTTAGGTCAGCTCAATTGCTACCTTATGCAGTTGAAATTCAGATTGGAGAGGAAGTCACCATCCCAGAAAGGACCCGATAATTCTCCCTGGAAGTGAAAGTTAAAAGAGGACAGAAATTGAAAAACCCTGATGCTTATATTCATCTAAATGCTTCTCTCCAACAGCAAGGGTTGGGGGTAAACCCAACACCATTAGTCAATATAGAGGTGGATAACATCACCTTAAAGAGTATCACTCTAGCCACAGGCACTATTATTGGAATGGCGGTTGATGACCGACATTTCTCCATAGATTTAGGTAATGAACTGTTAGGTCCAATCCCCAAGGACTGTTTTGACAGTGACAGTGATGACAACAAAACACCAGACAGGAGCTTTACTTGGCATGGGGGGAACTTCCTGGTGTACACTTCCTGCCCGTATGGTAAGAAAGATGTGAATTGTGACTTCAGGAGGGATGAGGTGATTTTCCAGGTCCATGAGGGCTGCCTTTCCCACCTGAAGCCACCAATCCAAATCAGCACTCTGACCATGGACTTCTCCACCCAGCTGGAGGAGGCCGCTGAGATAGCGAAACCAGAAGTCTTTCCAGGCTTCAGGCAGATGGTTGAAGAGAAAGTCAACCTAGCTGATGCCTTTGTGACTCTGGAACAGAAGCAAAAGCTGAAACAAGTTTTCTTGGATTTTCAAGATCTCTTTGCGGTGGACTCATATGACTGTGGTCGCACCGACATCCACAAAACAACAATTCCCATGGACCCTGGCATGACTTCAGTGTTTGTGAAGCAATATCGCTTGCCTCTCGCATCAATGGAGTCCCTTACTGAAATAATTAAGAACCTTGAGTCCCGTGGGATAATCCGTCCAGTCCACAGCACCTTCAATAATCCGGTGCTGGGGATATTGAAGAATCTGCACCGACCTTAGAGAGCACAACAAATGGGTCCATACTTCCCAATGGCCTCTTCCCTACATTGACCAAGGGCTGGCCCAGATCCAGGGGTCACAGGTGTTCACTGCAATAGACCTGACCAATGGATACTGGACTGTGCCTGTCAGTAGGGAGGACCAATACAAGCTGGCTTTTACCTTTGGGGGCCAGCAGTACACATGGACCCGGACTCCCTTCGGATACCTCAACTCCGGCAATTAATTCAACATTTTCCTGCATAAGGCCATGCCGACCTGGATAGGAGAGGTAACCTGGCTTATGTAGATGATGCCCTCATCAAAAGCTCAACTGTTGAGGAACACATAGCGGAGATCCGTTATGTTCTGACACAGTTGAGGGCCGCCGGAGCAAAGCTTTCCTTTCAGAAAGCACAATGGTGTAGAACCCGTGTTAATTTCTTGGGGCATGAGATTACTCCTCAGGGTCTCTGTCCCCAGGAAAAGAAAGTGTAAGCACTCCAGAACAAATTACTCATGTTCTTTTGGAAGAATTATTCTTTATTACTATGTTCTCTGGAACTAAGGAGCCTCCTTGGACTGACTAATTACAGCAGAAAGTTCATTGAGGGCTACGCAGAGATCACCAGATCACTGATTCACCTCTTGAAGGGGGGGTCAAGTGGGAATGGGGTCCAGAACAATCCGAGGCAGTAAGACAGCTCAAAAGAAGCCTCTCACAAGCACCCTGCCTAGCTTACCCTATCAGAAACAAGGAGTTTTTCTTGGAGACAGGGTCTTCTAATACATGCTTGACTGCAGTATTACATCAAAAGCATGACAAAGTCAATAAAGTAATCTCCTATGCAAGTAAAAATTTTATGCTCTGCGGAGGAAAAATTCAACGATTGTGAGAAGGCACTCCTGGCAACGGTGTGGGCATTGAAGAATTACCGCCCATTTATCCAGGGGGAACACATCATAGTGGAGACTCCACACCAGCCTCTGCAATATCTCCAAAGTGACAGAATCCGGGCCGGAAATGTGAGTAATTCCCGAATTACTTCCTGGATTCTGTCAATGCAAGGCTGCGGTCAGATATGGCCAAAATAAGAAGAGTCCCCTTGCGCAAGGTCTGGCTGACTTGCATGATTGTACCAGAGAAAACTGTCTCGAGGACGAGAGTCTAAACATCAAGGACAAAATGGAGGCATACCTTAATTCCCCACACAAAGTTTTTGAAGAAGACAAGTGTGAGGGAATGCTCACTGTCTATGTGGATGGATGCTCTTACCATGTTGACAACAACAGGGAAAAAGAACTTGTGGCCGGCGTAGGGAATGCATGGGTGAATGAGCCCCCAGAACCCTCTGCTGGGTACAAGATTGTTCCCCGAAGTAGTCAGGTGGCAGAGTTTATGGCTGTGCATCAAGCCATCCTGACTGCTGTCCAACATCAACTCCACAAACTGGTCATAATCACAGATTCAGATTATGTACGGAAGGGGTTCATGGAGCACCTGGTTAACTGGAAAACCAGAGGCATGCTATGTGCTAATAACAAACCCTTGAAACATGGGAAGTTAATCCAAAATATTGATGATCTGGTCACCTTGAATGGGTTGACCATCTACTGGAAAAAGATCAAGGGTCATTCCAAAGTAGAGGGACCAGACAAACTGGAAATGACTAAATCCCAAGCTGGCCATGATCAGTGGGTGGTTCCTACATCATTCCGAAGCCTGATGTTAAGCCATGCCCATGATGCGGCCACAGCCGGTCATAGGGGGTTTCATACAACACTTGAAATCTTAAGAGAGGTTGCATACTGGCCACACATGGGGCAGGAACTCGACCGATACTTGAAGGGGTTTCTTGTGTGTGCACAATTTCAGCCAACATCCCTCACACACCGTGCGCCTCTCCAAAAGAGGGGGATGACTCTGCCTGGTCAAATTTACAAGTCAACTTTATTGGGCCCGTGATTCCCTCCTCTAGGGGTAATAAGTACATGTTGACTGTGACATGCTTATTTACTAAATGGGTGGAATGTCTCCCGGCCCCAAACTGCAAGGCAGGAACAGCAGCTGCCCTGATGATCAATCACATCTTTTCGTGTTTTGGACTACCCCAAAGGATTGAGTCAGACAGAAGTAGCCATTTCACCAGCGAAGTAATGACAAAGATGTGGGAGATACTTGGGGTTAAAAGGAAGCTACATATTGCTTACCGGCTAGCCTCTAGTGGAGCAGTAGAACATTACAACAAAACCATTGTGAGCATCTTAAAAAAGTTTGTGGCAGATTCTGGGCCAAGTTGGAATATCCGAGTACCTCTTGTCCTAATGGCCATCAGATCTACCTCTTCATCTGCAACTAAAATGTCACCGTTTGAACTGATGACTGGATGCAGGATGGTGCTTCCCCAGCATCTGCTTTACAGGACCCAAGAGCAGACATTGATCAATGCCCCCACAACTCATGAGTATGTTGAAAATGTAAGAAAACACCTTCAACATGATTTTGCCTATGCTCAGCGAAATCTAGAAAGATCAGCCGATAGCATGAAGACACACTATGACTTGAAGACTACCAGGAAAGAATACAATGTAGGAGACCGGGTCTATCTATACAATTTCCAAAGGAACCAGGCCAAACAGCAAATATTTCTGCCTACATGGAAGGGACCTTTTGAAATTGTAGACAAGATCTCACCAGTCGCCTACAAGATCTGCATACCAAAAGGCAGTTTTGCAGAGGGGGAAGATAAGTGGGTCCATATTAATCAGCTAAACTGTTGCCATCCCAGGCACACTCTGCAGCAACTGGAGGAGTCCTCCGGAACCCCAGAAGGGCCACTCCAGATCCATAACATTCCAACCCTAAAATATTCCACATATAGGCCCTCATTACGACCCTTGCGGAAATCAACCGACCGGACCGCCATAGCGTAAATAGCGTTTCCGCCATTGCACGATGGAGCAAAGTGCGGCTCATTCCGACCCATCGGGCACGAGCACCACGCCATGGCGGAAGTGCAAAGTCCGCGATGGCGGAAATGACCCCAAAACAGCCCACACCACCGCCGTACGGCGCCCTAGGTGCAATACCGCCACCCATCTCAGTGGACACCGCAGTGAGCGCCAACCGGAAAGTACGGTGACCGTAAATATACGGAAACGGAAGTAAAAGCATGGTCCCGGAACGGGAAACATCCCGCCGTACACCTATAAAACCACAAATTCCACACAACCATTAAAAATACTACCCTGAGACACATCCCAACCCGTCATCCACCCTAGTGAAACCAAGAAAAATGGGAAAAGTAGCGAAGAAAGCGTGCGACCGCAAGCGGCAGGTCCACTTCTCCCGTGAGGAACTCACCGTGCTCACGGAGGCCCTCCAGGAGAATGCTGCTGCCGTCTTCTCCACGCAAATGACCAGGACGGCACTTGCGAACAAGAAGGCCATATGGGCCCTGGTGGCACAGCGGGTAAGTGCGGTGGGGACCGCACCCCGCAACCCACAGCAATGCAGAAAGCGATGGGACGACCTGCGGATACGCGTCCGTAGCATACTTTCTGCCAACCGCAACATTGCCACAGCTACCGGGGGAGGATCGGAATCACCCATCAAGTTGACCCCCTGGGAAGAAATCTGTGCCTCCACCATTGGAATGGAGAGCATAGAGGGAGTCGGAGGGATGGAGAAAGGAGTGCAGACATCCGAAGATTCAGGTAGGTGTCCCAAATAAAACAATGCCAAAACCACAATGTCCAAACATGTGAAGTACCACGTGCCCATATAGTGCAACAGGAACACATGTCCAGGAGAACGTCCACATACATAGGCCTGATAGCACACTTTAAAACTCACATCAAATACATAAATAATTAAAAATCCTAAAAACACCCTCTACACGTGCAGCAGGCACACCCTAACTGCAGGCTGCCAAACAACTGCACCCTCACTCCACACACAAATGAAACCACCTCCAAGGCCCCGACCCAAATCACCCTCAGGTACCACCCCAATGCATGTGATACATTGCCATTCCAATTCCCACAGACCCATTAATAACGCTCGCCCTCCTTTACTCCACCACAGGGTCCGATCCAAACGACGAGCTCCAGGACACCCCTACCAGCACACCTGCAAAGAGGGCCAAGACCAACGGCCAAAGACCCTCCACCTCAGCTGCACGCATCAAGACACGGCAGCAGCACAAATCAAGTGACAGCTCACAGGAGGGAACTCCAACAGGCACCCCAGCAGCCAGCATGCCCACAACAACACCACCACAGGTCCCCCCAATGGATGCCACAGTAGGCACTGCTTCTGGTGGCAGCAGCACCATAGGTGATACTGCATTAATGGCAGCATGCTCCGACACAGAAAAGGGGGATGTCGAAGTTAGATCCATCCATGACCTGTCTCAATCCCCCTGTCTGTTCCATCCCGTACACCATGAGGATACCACGCAGGGGCACCCACAAGACGACGACTGGCCATCCCCCACAAGCCCTGTGGCAAGGCAACATGAGGTGATCAGCCCCTCTGTGACACCACCGCAAATGGCCATGGCCCAGCAGAGGCAACAGTCCCTCGACCAGGTAATCGTGCAACAGCAGCAACTGGCCACGCTCCTCAAGGACCATGCCGATGAATGTGGGGGCACTAAGGCAGACATAGAAACATCAACTGAGACACTTAGGGCAGAAATGGAGAGAAGTACAGAGACACTAAGGGCACAAATGAAGAGTAGCACCGAGAGCCTGAGAGTAGAAATGGAGAGAAGCACCGAGAGCCTGAGAGTACAAATGGAGAGAAGCACCGAGAGCCTGAGGGGGGAACTGCATGCGACGTCCAAAGACGTATGTGCCGAACTTGCCGCAGTGCGCCGTGTGCTCACTGAGCTCTCACAAACCCTTAGGGACATGCATGGACGTGAGCAGGCAGAGACATCATCCGTTGCAAGTTCCGTCCAGGGCAGCCCCCAACGTAGATCTGGGAGGAACCTGCGCTCCACAGGCAGGGGTGCCCCTGATACCCGCAGAGGGGGCTTGCAATAGCGACAGCCCACTGACAATGAGCATCTTTGGACACTGGTGTTCGGGGGGGAGGTAGGAGGGTGGAGGGGGTGTGTTGGGCTCACTTGGGCGGCGGGTCGATAGGGTGTTTAACATGATATCACATATGCCATAAACAATGCACAATCATGCAATGAGATGTGTGGACATTGATCTTTGTGTACGAGGCCATTATAGGCGTACAGTCCATATTGTGCATGTTCCAGACACACACAGTGCCACGAGTCCCGTGTCCATGTATCAGCCACCAGGCGTGAGTGCTAGAAGCATGCATCTATGAGATGCTGACGAATGTCACGGCCCTCCTGTGCCTCGCAGACTCCTTGAGGTGCTGCCACATCCCCACCCTCATCATGACCATCATCAGGTGCTTGCAGTTCTGCGTCAGGGGGCATGGGCACATTTCTACGTACGCACATGTTGTGGAGCATGACACATGCCATGACCATCTTTGCAACCTTCACATGGCGGTACAGGAGTGCCCCGCCAGACCTGCTGAGGCAGCGGAAACGAGTCTTCAGTAGGCCGAATGCCTGTTCTATGACTACACGGGTACGTGAGTGGGCATGGTTGTAGTCCTCCTCATGCTGGTCCCGTGGGTTCCGGACTGGTGTGAGGAGCCATCTCTTCAGTGGATACCCGGCATCACCTGTATGTGGACAATAAAGGAATTTTGAGGAATGCCATTGCTACGTACGCACCCCCCCCCTTCCTGCCAGGTCATTGCTGCATCACATACCCCACATCATCATGCATGAAATGAGACTCACCGAGTAGCCAGGATCTGTTCCCTGCGTGTCGCTCCATGTAGCGTGGTATAGTAGAGTTCCTCAAGACCATAGAATCATGGGTTGATCCAGGGAATCTGGCACAACAATGTGTAATGATCCTGTTGGAGTCACACACCATTTGTACATTCAGAGAATGAAATTGTTTTCGGTTGCGGTACTGGGCCTCCATGGCATGTGGGACGACCAATTCCACATGGGTGCAGTCGATGGCACCAATGCAACCCGGTATGCCGGCAAGTGCATGGAATCCCACTTTTGTGTTGGTAATTTCCTGCTCCGAGCGTGGTAGAGAGATGTAGTCGTCTGCGTGCTTCAGGAGGGCATCGAGCACTTGCAATAGTGTCCGTGAGAACAGTGGCTGTGATATGCCATGCAACTGTCCGACTGTGTGCTGGTAGGTGCCTGTGGCCAGGAAGTGGAGTACAGACACCACCTTCAGTAGGGGTGGGATGGCGGTTGGGCTATCTATCATGCTGACAAGGTCAGCCTGTGTCATGTCCACAATGGCGGTTATGGTGTCCCGGTCCAAACGGTAGAGGGTGTGGATCTGCTCATCAGTGAGGTTGAACGGATGTGCTCGGAGGCGTGGGATTGCGGGCTGCCTGCGTGGTGGTAGTGGCTGTGCTGGCGGCCCTTGCTGGCCCTGCCTTGGCCTCCTCCTCCTCCTGCGTCTCCGCCGTGCGGCCGGTTGTAGTTGGTGTTCGTCTTCTTCTTGAAGTTGGAGTACTTGCAGTGCTATCAGGTCCCCCAGGGCCAACATGGCTAGTCCTGCCGGTAGCATTTTGGAGTGGGTGTGGTTGTGGGAGGAGACTGGGTGTGCAATTTATGTGTTTTCAGGCTGTATGGCCTCCGCCTGTGATGATTCATTCCACCTGTGCAAGCTGCACTCCCCTTTGGGCGAGCACGTCCCGCACACAACGCTGCAATTCGACGAATGGCATCTTGCTATTGCAATCATGTATTTGTACCCGATGGCAGTGTAACATTGGTTGATATGTTCATTCGGCTATGGTCCCATTGTTTCACATACTATCTTTGCAGTCGCGAACAGACTTGTGAAGGGTCAGTGGAACGTAGTACTCGAGTAACGGTGGACCCTCATGCAACACTGTACCGAGCTTCACCGACGGGCGGGGCGTCCCATTTGCGAGTGAAGGCAGTTGCCATTTTCACACACAGCCGCACTAGATGGATTAATTTGTGATTTCAAGCGGCCACAGATGCGTTTTCGACGTGATGTTGCAAATGAGGAATTCGAAGGGCGGCGCTTTCGGTTTTCAGCTAGCGGCGAGGAGATGCCCACAGGTCTGACTGCAAATATAACGTTCTATTGTTCAATGTCCTTGGGACAGGGGCCATGGCGAGGATGCAATGATTGATATGAATAGTTTGGGATGCGCAATAGCGACGTGGGCGATGAGGCCGGACGTTCCCAAATACATGTTACTTCACAACACTGGAATTACGGGCTGGGGCACAGTGGATTTTGCAGGCTGCATAACGCACAGACTCAATGGAAATTTCACATGTTATGTGAGTATGGAAACAGGCGTTTTCATTACAGGATGAGGGAATGATGTATGGATGCATGGACAGATGATTTGATACAGAGTTTGCCATGTACAGGGCTTCTTGGAATCTATCCGCCTCCCCTGCGCTATGTGATGCAGGGCTGCCATAGTGGGACCATCGTCTATCTGGCCTTGTTGAGCCCTCCCTGTCTCGACGCGCCTTCAGACACTTGTGTCTATGCACGTTACCAATCCCATCAGATGGATTCTGTTTTAACAGACGCATGCACAGGTACACTCGTTTGTGATAGTGTTTTCACCTCGATATAGATAGTTATGATTCGCAAGTGGTTTTTGGGTGGTGATGATCCTTTGGAGTGGGCTAGCATGCATATGGCTGTGGATTTGGTGTGATCATTGAAGTGAGTAATTCAAATGTAGTTCTGATGGCCATACTATTCTTTTTCATTTCATTTGGTTGACAGGTATCTCCTCCCCTTTTGCCACTGCCATCTGTATGCCACTCCTGCAGATGGATTTTACTCCCGACACCTGCTGCTTCGTGTTAATCAGTGGAGCAGCATTACGATCTTATGGGACGATCGCCAATGGGCCACATGCCCTTACGCAGTACTAGTGGCTAGGAGCAACATTTCGGCCTTTCAGCTGGACTAGTGCCTCCCTATTGGGATGGCCCTGTGGTTCTAGGCGCTTCCATGTTGCCTTTTCGTACGGGAATGTAGCCCCTGTGTACCATGAAGGAACAGGGCGTCACACAAGAAGTAGCTGGTCATTTATTGCGGATGCAGCCCACAATAATGAAATATATTTTGGAGTTCATGGCCTAATGGCTGTATGGGCTTGGAGAATTTGTTGTGCATTAAATTTCTATTCTGATATGAACCGTGTAGCGTTCTTCTTTGCAAGTGATGTGGCATATTACTATTTGGGGAGCGATGTATTGTGAGGATATCTGCATTGGGTTCCAGCTTCGGGGTATAGTTGCGTGGTACTGTGCTGGGCGCGTTTGCCTACGAAGCCCAGTGAGGTCAGGGATAAGGGCTGCCATTATGACTGTTTTGATGATGTCATGCTCAGGGGCGGGGGATTAGCTTTTGTGTAACAGATGCCGGTCAGCCAGTTGGATTGGTGGAATTATGTGATTATCGGAATATTGCTGGTCACAGGTGCCTGTGTTTGCGTGCGTTTCTTGGTGGGAGACTGAGGTCATGTCCATTTGTATAGCTTCTGTATTCGTACCATCTGTGCCCTGCAGCTCCCATTGGGCCCTCTTGAGATTCATTTGTTCGTTGGCAGGCATGGATGACTAGTACATTTCACTGGTTGCATTGTGTGACTTCATTGCACCTACGGGGGGTTGTACAATGTGGCCAGGGAGCGGTGTACAAGCACTCAGTAGGGCCGTTTACGGTTGGTTCGCGATGCCGTACTTCTCACCATGGCGGAATGGTACTTTCCGCCGTGCTTGATGGCGTTAGGTGCATGTCCGCTAGGGTCGGAATTCGCGTACCGTTGCGCCATGGTGGTAATTAAGGTTTGGCATGGCGCGCGCGCGCGTACTTGGTGCAGTTAGCGTTGGCGTTCACTACGGTGTCGCTAATGGCATCGTACTTTGCGGTGACGGGTCATGATCGCACCGAGCGCTATTCGATGGCGGTATTGCATTTCCGCCATCGTTTTTCGATTTCCGCCAGGGTCATAATGAGGCCCATAGTTTATAAAATACAATAATAAGAATGCAAATGTCTCCTGATTTACAAAATGTATATGCCCGCCCCACTACAATAATAGTGGTGGGGAAATGTCTATGAATATGTTGTTGCCTTTTTGCTTTGTCATCCTAGGAGACAGAAACCATCGAGACTGACCAAGGAGGACGACCGGGGGACCGGCATCAAAGATCCGAGGGGCCCGGGGTATCGCTCAATACTCCCATCAGGACTGGCGAGGAGAACCGATCGATCCACCCCTGATGGAGGAAAAGATGTTGAACTTTGCCATTTGTGGAATCCGGACAGATGATGCGGACATCCCAGTCTTGCGAAGTTCCATCGATGAAAGGCCACAGCCATCGCAGGAGGGGGGCTTGTGGGATGTCTTAACCCACTCATCCAAGCCCTGCAACATCACTAGGCATTGCTGGCAGCAGAAACATCAGAATGGCCATTGGAAAGCATGCTGCTCGCTCAAAATCATAAAAAAATGCGCAGTAAAAATCTGAAAGATAGGCTGCTATCCACTTTTGCCTATCTTAGTGAGCAGAGGAGATCACTGGCCAAAACCACCATTGAGCTATCCACCAAGTAGCCTGAAATCACTTGGAAATAGCAATGCTGATTGCCAAAAGAAACAGAGCTGTTGGGAATCCGTTTTCTTGATTGTCAAAAATGTGTTAAAATCATGGCTCACAAAGCACCTAAAAGATCCAACCTCTTTGTTGGGTGTTCCACATTACTCTACAGCAAGAATCCACATCAATACAATGTCAGCAAGAATCATATGTTCTCAGAGCAAAATCCCCAATTTTAAAGATATTTGATGGAAAGACAGCTGTCAAAATGGGTGTAGTACCGTTACTCGCCTCTGTCAGGTGCTGGCGATTTATAATTCTGACAGGAGAGCTGTGTTTCAGAAGTTAAATATGCCAAAGAAGAGAATTCCATCAAAATGCCATATAGTGTGCCACACATTGATTTAATGTGGAAAAAGACTTGATTTAAGATATGTTGCTTATGTACAATTGATCAGAAAGTAACTTGATGCAGTTAAAACTTCAAGAGGCCTTCTGTCCATGAGAACCCTTCACACTTGGGCCTTCCCACCAACAGGAGAGGATGTTGCATGGACATGTTAATCAAAAGGGAGGAGATTCCTCTGCTAGCAGGAGGAAAGAGACAATAGAGTCTTTTAACTGAATAGAAAATGCTAATTTGGGTGTGACTGGTCCACAACGGCTCTGCCAGGAAGAAGGACATGTGACCCTCTGAGTCAGCCAGTTCTTGAGGCGGACCAGACTGGGGTGTGGATTTAACATTGCACCAAATATATGTTTAAGGAAAATGCTTCTAAAATATTGTAACAAGCTGACAAAAATGTACAACTTTGAGATTGTGACAATTAAAAATTCACCCACAATTTAAGACTAAGCTGGACGCTGTGTGATGTTCTGAGACCAAACCCCAGAATTATTAATATCACATCTGCAGTGTTGTTGCAATGAACCTAAGAACTTACAGTAATATGCACAGAGAGGAGCTGCATGCATGTATCAAATTTGGTGCAGAACCAATATTTGGAAACTCACCAAAAGCGCAAATAAGTTGTCATTTCGGAACTAAAGCTCGTAGGAACATAGGACTTGAACAGAGACATGCCTTAATTAATCTGTGATGTGTATATGTATTATGAAAAAGTTGTGCACCTTGGAAATATGTTTGTCATGAAAAATTGATTTTCTAAGTAACAGCAATGGGGAGTTTCTTCCCTAGAGGGTAAATGGCAGCATCATGATGACACCTCATGACACGCTGGTCCTTTCTCCAGTCAAAAGACAGAGAATCCTCTAACTTATCAAATCCTTAGGAGCTTGGGCATAGAGAATCAGCCACCCACCCCCTTTGGAAACACATAAATAGGAACTGCTGAGGCCAAGATAGGACACTCATTTGTTCCACTACTCACTGATTCCTGAGAAGCACTCTGCCGGACCAGATCCAGACAATATCCAGATAGACTTCAGATCTAGATCCAGAGACTAGAACTTAGAATCCCGACTCTAGAACCAATCTCTAGAACCCTGAAGCAAAGGCCTAATTCACAAGCTGAATCCTTCTCAGCAGGCCTTCAGAATCTTTTGCAACCTTATTCTAACCCTTAAACTTCCACAGGGCCTAACCAAACCATTCAACAGCCTTGCTGAGCTGTGTTGCTTCTAGCTAAGAACCCTCTGCTAGAACCCAGATCCAGACCCAGAGAGAGCAGTGCTGTATCCAGACCCATCAGATCAAGTTCAAGAGACCCAGACTGCCGTGCAGTGCTGAGAGCAGAAACCAGAGGGCCTGAGACCTGTCCGGTGGCGAGAGTGAAGTCAAACCCTTGACCAGATCTTTGACGAGGCACATTCCATTCCAAAGCCTAGGAGTGAGTATCTAGTCTAGAACTGTCCATAATCAATCTCTTACTTTAAAGTAATCCTCTTCCATCCATCTCAACCTGTCCAGAACTGCATTATAGAATCTTGTGTCCGTCCTGTTGATTTCAAATCTGTAAAACACATCTGTCATTTCTGAAATCTTGATTTTATTTCTGCAAAATCTACCTTCACAAAAACATCCGTAACTTTTGAACCGCACGTCCTAGAAGTGAAACTGTCATTTTAAAGCTAAGATCCTAAGCTTGCCAACAAACCCAAAACGACGTTCCAATTCATTTATAGTTTTTCCGTAATCGCGATTTACGCAAATTGCAATTTGGCTCAATTTCATTTTCTGTCAAAATAGCTGCTCCTTGTTCTCAATTGCTGAAATTCGTTTTCAATTTGATAATCATTCATGAATCATTGCTGGTGTTGACCTGAACCAATCTCAAGTAACTATCACTCATCCTGAATCTCTTTTAGTGAATTAAAATCAATTTAGCATATTTTCACTTTCACTGCAATCACATTTAAAAGTATTTTTGCCTGTTTTAAAATCATACCTGTTTCTCTAAGCTTGCTGGGGGAACTGGGATTGAACTGCATTCTTGATTGTATTCCAGAAACCTGTGTGCCCTCATTACCATCTCTTCATATTGCATAGGGGGGAGTGAGTAGTCACAGGGGAAAAAGTGACCATATTATCTTTTGATTGAAATCATATCAAGGTTTATTTCTGGGTTGCATTCTTTCCCATCATTGCATTTCCTTGAATCATATAAGGTATTCTCTGCTACAGTATCCTTCATATTCATACTCCTAAGTGATTAAAGAGATTGTCAATTTTATAATATTACCCCTTGTTGATTACCGTCCATATTCATAAGTGTGCTATTCAGATATTCTTTTGTTCATAAAAGTGTCATATATATATTGTTTAATTATTCAAATAAACCTTTTAATTTGCAAAACAAACCTACTTCTTGGCTCAGTGAGGTTGGGGAGATCCAAAGAGAAGGGTGTTATATAAGGGTTCATCATCCAGATTTAAGGAACTTTTGACATAAAAATATATAAATGAGGGCTTCCATTGGGCATCCCATCCTAAGCATTGACTTAGTTGGATTGCTGGATTGAAGTCACGTACAGATTGGGGGCTCGGTAGCCGGGGATTCTGGATTAGATCTACCACTTGTGCAGTTTAATACAGTGTGCTAACTGACAGGATACATAAATCCTGTTGGGCTACTACGCTGTGTTACACTGTAAAAGCACCCCTCAAAAGGGAATGCTGGATTTGAAGAGTTTGTTTTTTTCTCCTGCTAAGAGTGAGACTCTTTTTCCCACTCTTAGGCATTTATGTGTAGGCTATTTTTGTGTGTTTAATGTCTATGGGGTTTTTCTCACCCTCATAGGAACCATCTTTATCCACATGTGTTACACAGCACCCTCCGTGCAGTGACACAGGGGTGTCGTAGCGACCCCCAAACATAGACTCCATACCCTGGGACTGACTACTGTCTCCTAGGGCATGTAAAGTCCCCATTGACTTTACTAGTCACTCTATATGAACAAAACCAGTCCAACCCATCTTACTATAGAGGTACTGAAAAAGGGTTAATAGTTTTTCCCTTATGTTCATTTTCGAGAGGGCACCGTACAGTCCCTCTCTCAAAAGTTTCTGGCTGGTGGCAGTGGTTACTACCAAAAATATTTGACCGCAAATATTTTCCTATGGGATTTTCCCATTGTTCGAGGCTTCCACATTTACTGACAGCCTCTAACATACCGCCGGTTTATTTCTATATTAACTTTACTCCGGTAGGTTTTATTTGCCAGAACCTTTATATAAATTCTTTCTCGTGTCTTTCTCTAAGATCCTAATCCAGGTCGGGGATCCTTTGTTCATCCGTTTGGATGGCTTCTGCCAAGAAGCCCTCCTTTTGGCGCCACTGAGTCTGGGTTGGACCCATTGTGTGGGAGGGGGAGTAGTGTAAAGACCGGTGGGGGGTGTCTGTACTTCCGCTCTCTATATGGTAGAGGAGAGGCACAGCGGACCCCAGCCAAGATTCTCTATTATTGGTAACGTAGTCGAGCAATCAAGGCCTAGCTTCTCAAGAGGTGATGCGGGCTGGTTCTTAAGTACAGTGTAGTCCCCAAACCCCCACAAAGGAATGTCCACACACTGTATTACTGAAAACACAGTCTTTATATAATTAATATTCAAAGGTATGTACACTATCACAATAACGCACTTTGTACTTGGAAGTCAATAAGGATAAATATATACACGTCTAGAGTGGTACCACTAATGTTATCAAAGTGCATCCACTGTACGGTTAAAATGTCACACAGATCAATAACGAGTAAACCAGCAATAGAGATACGCAGGAACGTAAGATGGTTGAAACAATAGGCAGAATGCTGACCCCTACCACTAGGCACAGTTCTGTGTGGAGATCCCCCCACCTGGGCAAGCTGTAAATAAAGATATATAGCACAAGCCCAGTCCATATATTGTTTGAGAGTCTTACTTCTTCCTATTAAGGTTTTCCCCCCCAATGTACCTGGTGGAGTAGAGTTCTCCGACGATGCACCGACCGATCCTTCTTGAGTGCCTCCCTTTCAGGCGGGAGCCACGGATCATCGAGAGGTGTCGGGGAACTTGGCGTTCGGTGTCGGGGAATCGACGGCCCTTCTTGAGTGCCCTTCCTTTAAGGCCGGAGTCACGGGTCGTCCAACGTCCGACGGTGAACAGGGTGAACTACGGCAAGGAAGTGGCAGCTTCGTTCCCAGAGGTGCTCGTCGACGACAGAGCGTTGGCGTCCTGCAAGGAAGAGGTGTGCGGAGCACCTCGGTGACGATAGTTCTGACCGCAAAGAGATGATGAAGAACTGTGGCCCAGCAAGGGCGTTGAGTCGTCGGCGTCTCTGCGGTCTGTAGGTGGCGGGAAACCCACCGTTGGATGCTCCTCGCCGCGTCGACGGACGGGCCTTCTCCAGCGGGAGACAAGCGGATGGCGATGCAGACGAGAGCGTCCGATGATCAATGGAAAATCTTAGGCAAACGGGAGCACTGCGGCTCCGGTCGGCGACGGCGGTCGTCGACAGTGGCGGACAACAGTCCGGGTGCTTCTCCTTGGAGTTCCGCAGCAGTCCCCGTATCGGGTCGGCAGCCTGTCGTAGGTCTGTCTACCAGGGAGCGTTGGCAAAGATCAGCTGTGCACGATGGTCCCTCGTAGCTCGGGAAGAGGGTGCCTTACCAGGTCCTCTCTGGGTCAGTCCTTGGAGGCACAACAGCTTTCAGATTGTGAAGGAGAGCAACAGCAATTTTTCTCATCCAGCAGGGCTTCAAGGTCAAGCGTCAGTTAATCCAGTTACTCGTCGTAGGGGACTTCAGCTTCTGAACACGATTCCTAGCAGTGAGAGGTAGCCAGATATACTGTTGATCTCCCATTCATTCCGCTGGGTCACACTCAAGCATCCAATCACAACTACGGGAATTCATGCAGGCAGGCAGCCAATCAGGCACACGAGGTATTCAGGCCATTCACTTCTCTCCAGACACTCACAACAAGTTGTGTGTATTGGGACAAGTACCGAGCCATTCAACACTCCAAGCTGCATTCATACCGGTTTCAGGCAGGGTTGTCTCAGTCATTGTGTCAACCACCAGATACTAGACACCCACAACACAGAATGTATATTCGTCACACACTCTATTCACCCAGGTCCCACCCACAGCAGGTACCCACAACATACATCACCGGGAAGGCTCCAGCTAGTCTGACTGGGCCTTCACAACAACAAAATATATGGCACTTCCATCCAAAAGCCAGTCAGGGGGAAGGGACAGAGTCAGGGCTTCCCAGGACTTTGGGAAAACAAGGTAATGGGTAATAGAAAGCAAGAGGCCACCAGGGCCATCTTGTTTTCCATCAGGAATCAACTGATCCCAATGGCAGGGCCGGGGTATCCCAAAATGGAGGATACTCCGCGCACCTGTCAAATTCAGCATGGAGCTGCCACCAGCCCATACCCTGCTCTGTGGACCACCCACAGGTGCCCAAAAACATACACTATGGTGTTAGGAAAGATTTCTTAATTGTGGCTAATTTTCCTTCCATGTGGCAACCCCTAAACTTTTGGCTGTTGTTTTCACCATGATCTAGACTTTGCCAGAGAAGTGCAGCCTTCTGCCGCACTCCTCTGGGCTTTCGCTCCATTCTTACGGGGAAACTGACATGCCCTTAAGACAGTCAGTACCGGGAAACACTGTTTTCCGTAGTTTCTTTATCATGTTGCAGCTTTCGTGCAACATGGCACAAGAGGGCACTGTAAGCTAAGTTACTGCTCTCTTGGGTCTCTAGTCTTCTACAGGCCCTAGATACTCTCTTTGGATTGTAAATGAACGGTGCAAGTGAATCATGGACGGGATTGGTGGCAGCGATCGTTTCTTGTGTTTTTGAGCTCCTTTTGGCATTTTAAGCGCGTTTCTCGCGCTTAGCCCAAAATGGTGGCCTGGCTCCCAAAATGGCCAGACCACGAGGCTCTTTGTCCTGTCCGCTGACCGTCTTGCCCCCTTCACCTCCCCCAGGTCGAGCCGACCTGGGGCCTTCCTTATTTGGGCATGTACTTTCCCGCGAAACACAGATGCTTTTGTGGGCTTCTACAGGCCTGTGTGTGCCTCCAGGATGGGGGCTGGGATGTCTGGTCCCAATACACATCCTGGGCACCAGAAAGTCTAGGGTGGTGTGAATGCCTGGGACCCCCGTGGTCCGTGATGAGTTCCATAGATGGTGTGAGTGTTTTATGAGCGGATCTCCCATTGGGTCCCCTCCGTTTTGGCACGAAGGGAACCGTGGATAAGAGGAGGGGGCTGGAAACGCCACTACCATGTCGATCTCCTGAGTTCTCACGAACAAAGGAATACAGGAGCCAAGTATCCTGCAACCACGAGGCTGAACCGCGGAATCGCTGGTGACCCGCTGAAGGACTGCTCCTCTGCACTGCTGTCGCTTTGTGAAACCCTTTCTACCTTGGATCGAACGAGAAGGCCTGTACTGGTACTTCGACCCTTGGAATAGTGGGAACAACTATTTTCGGCATCTTCACCATCTCCTGCACGTAAGCCTTCGGAAGTGTCTCTGGGCCATCCAGCAGACTGACCAGCCTACCCAGGAGTCTTGCTCTGTAACCGCCGTCAGGTTGTGTTGTATTACGAGTCCTTGTCACTCTCACACGATTCGTACACTTGGCATTCCCAGGTCTGAAGTGAGGAGTGTACATTTGGCTGGAATATACACGGCTGCTCCATTGCCCTGCTGTGGTAACAAACTGTGCGGTTTCACTGCGTTTGGGACGTCCCCAACTCAACTTCTGCTGCTGCGGAATCTACACGACGACGAGACGTCCCCTGCTCCTATCTGCACCTGCCAGCACTGAAACGGACACGGAGAAGCCTGGGTCTGCTTGCATCGGGGACCGGTGAGTAGCATAGCTAGGAACTGGTCGCCCTCCTGCAGGAGCCCATAGCTTTTCCCCGCTGTGTCAAACAGCACGCCTTTCTGTACTCGCGCTCTGCTTCTGCCCCCAGTGGAGGCTGTGCTTGAGTTGCGGAGCTCTGGTCATCTTCATTTGTTCACTGAACTAAACTGCCTGATTCCCTCGAAGAGACTCCCCTTTTTGCCCGTTGGCACCAGCGTGTGCAGGTACTTTTGAGCACAAGGCTCCACTCTTCGTAGGGCTTGGACTTTCTTTTAGTTAGGTGCCTCTGAAGGCGGACTGGGTCTAATTACTATTCGCACTGCCTGTTTTCCTCCCCATCTAGGTGGTCTACACATTTCGTGCGTCTAACTCGTTAGACTTGTTTGTATATGTATATATATTGTATTGGTTTGGTATGTGTTTGTTTACTGGAGTTTTATTGTGATTTCTCGCTACAGTCAATGTTACAAAGGCCTTGTAATAAATGTGTATATATTTTTAATATAGCACCTGTTTGGAGTAATTTGTAAGTGTCCTTGCTTTGTGTGCTCATTGCGGGCTTTCAGTCACCCTCACCCCTCGTGAGACCTAGTCTTGACAGCCGCGATCGTTACCCTGATTGGTCTGGCTTGTCCGAGGTTACCCTGTTCCAAGAAACTAGGCTGGCCTTCTGAACCTCTGCGCCTCCAGGACAGAGTTCAGAAATCCGTCTTAACATAGGGGCACAGGGTTGTACCCCCACCCATGGGTGCCATAAGGGTATCCCACGGGTCCGTTCACCAAACCAAAAGAAAGAGAGCTGCACCGCCAGGAGTCCCACATGAACTCCTGCGTGGAAAACACGACAGAACACACAATAAAAAGCAGTAAAGGACAAGGATACGGAGGCCCAGTCCCTCCGAGGCATTTCCAGCATCACAAGAAGGACCCCAGAACAGGGTTGCCTCAGCAACCCATGTCGCACTCTACCCTGATAAGCTGGAGGGTCTCCTGCCAGGATGACCACTCCACTGTGTGAGTGACAGCTAGGCTGTATGAATGGAGATCTTTTTGCATAAAAGCAGGATCCTGAGGACTGGAAGAGCAAGACGTCACCACTGGAACTAAGAAGCCGAAGAGGAGAGAAGCCAAAGACATCTGCAACGACTGAACCACCAGTGAAGCCCTGCTGCAGCGTCTCACCACTTTTCTCCACACGACGAGAGAAGATCCTCCCTGAAAGAGCCTTCTTCCCTTGAGCTGGTGGGGCCAACCAGTTTGCCAATTGCCTTCCCGGACCTGCCTTGGTTGAATCGCCAGTGCCCTGCACTCGGAGAACGGATAGCCAGGCACCCGTTCACCCGGACCGCGATTTAAAGGAGTGTACCTTTTATTTTCGTTTGGCAGCACCGTGGCTGGTCTCATCCCTGGGCAGTGCAGTAACTCGAACCTTCCTCCACGATGGGAGCCTCTCTTCCTCTGCTGGATCTCCCGAACTGCAGGAACTGCAAGGAACAACCGCAACCGCAGGAGCCTCTTCTACATTTTAAGGTACTTTGTTCCGCCAGGCCTCTCTTTTCGTTTGTTAGCGCTAAAGGTGTTTTAAATCCTTTACCTACCTGTTGGGTTGGCCGCCCCTACCCTTTAACATTGTCTTTCACCTTCTGCAACCACCTTTTCGAATCATTTAACAAAGACTTGACTGCAGCTACAAGAACATTTTGCTCCTAGGCACTTTGCCCTGTACCATTGACTCTGGCACAGGCCTATTGACTCTGGCTAAATCTGTTACAACTGCCTTCTCTAGATTGCTTCCCACCTAGAAATGTGTTGGTGCAACTAACTCTTATAACGACCTTTTCCTTCCCACTTTTGAAACTTCTGAAGTGACATTTTGCTCAGTTTTCACCCAAGTATTATACATGCTAAAGTACTGCCTTGCCTAAACTTGTTCACAATCTTATTGGGAAGTGTTGCTCGGGTGACTAAGAGTATATTTCTGTATAACTTGTTCTTTCCCTCCCTTGTGAGAAATTGATAGAGTGCCATTTGTGTTTGGTTTTCACTGTGCCGTTTTGCTCAGTTTTCACTCTTGCTCAAACTTGTCTACAATTTACTAGGGAGTTGTGTATACTTTTTCTGACTTATTTAAACTTGCTTTAAGAACTGTGATTGATGTGTCTAACTAGAAGTGTGTAAAATAAAAATATATATTCTTTTTAATACAAAGCTTTGGTCAGTGTTTCCTGTAGTCCTATTGTGTAAACCCTGAATAGTGCTCATCTCCCTCTTGAGATAAGTCTGACTGCTTAGCCACATCTACCAACTAAATCTTTGTGGTACAGACTGATACCAAAGGGAATTTATTGCTCACACCTGTAGTCTTAATCTTCTGTAGTGCTCCCTAAGGGAACTGCACAGGATTCTGCCTAACACCGCTGTTATCTTAAATGACCTTGGTATTGTTTTAGGCTATCTTGGTAGCCTCGATCTTAAACCCGATGGACCATATATGTTTTATTTCGGTTCTGGCTGGGTTTATTCGCCCTTTCTTTTTGAAAATGTCTTTCTTGTGTTTTACTCTGCGAGCCAAACCAGGTTTGTTTCCTTTGTTCACCGTCTTTTCGCGGGCTTCTACGCAGAAGCCCTCCTTAGGTGCCTGTATGTCGGGGGGGGGATAGGATGTGAAGGAGGGGTTTAGGACTCCCTGCACAGGGTCTTCTTGGAAACCCATGTCGCACTATGAACTGATTGGCTGTGGTGACTGTCCCGGCGGGACAGCCATCCTGCTGTGTGATTGACAGCCAGGCTGTGTGAATGGGGGAAAACTGCATACAAAGCAGGTGTCTGGGTCTGGAAAGGCAGAGTCTCCACTGGAACGAAAGAACCGACGAGGAGCTGACGGGAGAGGACCCCTACCATGACTGAACCGCCCGGTGAAGCCCTGCTGCAGGTCCGAATCCTCAAACTCCAACGACAGAGAAGATCCTCCAGGAATCTTCTTCCCCTGACCTGGTGGGACCAACCAGTTCGCCCAAGCTGCAGGCCAGGACTCCCTCCTCTGGTCGAATTCGCTGTAGAGATCTACAGTGGGCGGATAGCCAGGAAGGTCGGACCCTGCTTGGGTTTTAAGGAGCGCACCTTTTATTCGTTGCTTTACTCTGTTGCTAGTTTCTTCCCTGGGTAGTGCAGAACCCTCCAGTCTTCCTACTTCATGTCAGCCTACAGTCGCATCAGGAACCGTGAGCCTGCAGGACCTGTTAGGAACATCCGCCTCAGCTACAGCTTCTTCTACATTTAAAGGTACTGTGCAAATCCGGTTGTTCGTTTCGTTCAGCGACAGAGAAAGTGTGTGAAATCTTTCTCCAACCCAAGGGCTTGTCCTTCTCTATTCTTTAAACTAACTTTTCTACCGACCATCTTCGTCTGGAACTCTTGGCAAAGACTTAACCGCGAACTACCCGGAGCTGTGTGATCTTGAGAAAAAGACTTTTGTCCTATTGACTTTGGCCCTAAGCCTTTTTGATTTGATTCCATCAATGTAGTTCCTCTTTCTAGATTGCCCTGCTTACTTACCTGTTGGTGCTGCTCAATTTCTGCCTAACTTTGTCTTTCCCTCCCTCTTAAATTTCTGGAGTGCCATTTTGCTCCCACTTCATTTGTGAGCTTACCTTGTCTGGAACCTATTGGGAGTGGTGTGGTGTATTAAGAGTGTGATTTTTAAACTGCTTTACTTTAGTGAAATGTTATACAACTAATGTGTAAATAAATGTATATTCTTTTACTCAGAAACCTTGAGTCAGTGTTTGTTTGAATCATAGTAATTGCTGTCCTTTGTGTAACTATTGATACTGCTCACTTGCTCTTGAGATATGTCTGGCTGCTCAACCATCACTACCACTTTTACTGTGTAGTACAGGCTTGTACCGAAGGTGAATTTGTACTGTCACTTGTAGTCTTATTTGTGTGTGGTGTTCCCAAAGGGTACTGCATATAATTCTGCCTAACACTACCCAGAGAGCAAGTGGCTATGAGGTAATTCTTGTTACCGCAGCCATCACCATAGTAAGCTGTCACACAGTTAAGCCATCAACATTCATAGCTAAACCATTGGGGCTCCAGAATGAGGTTAATGACTGTGCAATATATTGAAGGAGAACCTGACGAATACAGCAGGGTCAGTGAGAACACCATAGACACAGGAGAAGTGCTCTATGTAGATGGGTCATCAAGTATAGACCAATAAAGTGGACAATGACACACTGGAGCAGCAGTAATAAGATATGTGAAAGACCAGAAAGAAGAATTCCAAATAGTGATGCAACAGAGACTGCCTTCACACTATTCAGCACAAGCAGCAGAATTTATAGCACTCATAGAAGCTCTAGAAGCATCAGCATACGAAGTCACCATTTATACTGAGTCAGTGTACATGTAATCTACAGTAAATTCAGGATTATCAAGGTTGAAGAGAAGAGGACACAGGAGAGCAGATAGGTCACCAGTGCAACATGCAATCTTGTTAGCCAGATTAATAGAAGAATTAAAAGGCCCCCTTCATGTAGCCATTGTGAAGTGCGCAGCACACCCCAAGGGGAAAGATGTGATTTCACGTGGAAACAGGCATCTTATATGCCCTTTTCAGAAGAAAGTCAAATGCCTGTCACAGCAGTACAAGAGTGACTACCACAGGTTTACAGAGCATTCAAAAAGAGCACATTATTGAGCTTTAAGAAAGAGCCCCACCAGAGGAAAAGGCATTGTGGGTAAAAAGGGGATGTGCCTTATCACCCACTGACATCATTTGGAGACAAAAAAGAAAGCACAGGCAAAGAACAAAATGCCCATAGAGCTACAGAACATTGCCATGGAGCAACTTTACTTCCCTATGCATGCACCTAAGCAGCACATTGCTTCTGCCATTAGTGAGGACTGGGTTGTGCCTAACTTGGCCGAACAAGTCGACAAATTTGTGGCAAACAGTATCACAGGTCACAAGTTTCATTCAGGACATACACTCAAGACACAAATGGTAACATTACCCTGCCGCACAGGGTCCTTCGAAGAACTCCACATTGACTACATTAACATGGTAAATATGTACAGCACATACTGATATCTAATACTAATTGTGTGCCTGTGTTGCCGTGTGATTGAAGCAGGACTCTGTGTGAATGCAGATGCCAAATCTGCAGCCAGGTTCTTTGTGAGAGAAGTGGTCCCCAGATGGGGCATTTGTGAAACACTGAGATCTGATAATGGCCCTCACTTTGTAAATTAGTTTTTTTAACGAGGTGACAAGACTGTTAAGCATCCGACACAAACTGTGCACAGCCTATAACCCACAGACAAATGGGGTGATAGAGCATCTAAATAGTTTACTTAAGATTAAGTTAGCTAAGCTTTGTGATGCACTTAAGAAGAGCTGGCTCTATTGCCTGCTTCTAGCCCTGTTCAGTCTGTCCAACCAGCCAAGCAAGGACCACCACCTGTCACTGCATGAAGTGATGACAGGAAGGAGGATGCATAGCTTACCTGGGCACACATGAACAGTGTCCGATGCACACAGAAGTGCAGATTTGTAGGGGGAGGAATGTAATGTTTAGCTCAAAAACATGTCGACCTGTGCTAAGCTTATATCTTCCCAGATAAACACCAAAGTGCACCACCGAGCTCCAACAGATCAACGAGGTACAGCAACAGAAGAACCCCATTTAGCTGCAACTAGGCGACAGAGTCTATGGCAGACAGCCTACACGACGTTGGAATCAACCAATGTTCACAAGACTTTACGAAGTGGAAAGAGCCACGCCAACCGCAGTAAAGTAAAAAAATTGCCATGCCTGTGTACAGTTGACCGATCTGCGCAATGACACCAGCACAGCTCCACAGCACTGAACAGAAGCAGTCGTTGAAGCCCGAACAAAGAATCAGCAACCAAAGTTGAGTTATATTAAGGACTATGAAACATCACATTAGGGGAATTAAGCCTTTCAGGCACAGCAGAGCCAGTGCAGCAGCTAATATACAAGAAGTCAAAATGAACAATCTTAGAAACATGAAGAATGCGTTTTTAGGGATATGTAGTTTGTTCTTTTCTTTTCTTCTTCTTTTCTCACTAATGAAATTAATGAGTTAATAGGCATAATGATACAAAAGTGAAAAATTTAGTTATTCTCAGAAATAACCTTGTGACCAGACACAAAAGACAATTGAATGCAGAAGTAAACAATAACGTGTTAGACAAACATCATTCTGAGGGAGTTAACATTTGGTGCGATACTATGAAAGCAATAAGTAGGGCCCAAGTAAATTAGTCATGTTACAGGCTTATCCCATACAAGGTTGGTACCCCTAGACTGTTCTTCTCCATGGAAGTGCTGACTTTAGAGGAACAGTGCTTAGCATATTTAATAATTTGTAGACTGCAAGAGCAGTTTCAGGGACACACAGTACAAATTAAAATGGAAAAGAGATCCAAAAGTAAATGTGAAGGGATTGGGAAATCTGAAGAAGCACAGTGTCCTGCAAAACCACAGATGGTCATAGAGGGAGCAACATTTTGGAACAAGAAATTAGTGAAGGGGCAAGCAGTGTTCAATGCAGATGGACTAATGGGATTTACCGAAGAGACCATAATAAAAACTGATGAAAGTTTTATAAATATATGGGCATTACATGTGAATAAGTTGACCAGTCTGCATGAACAACCTGTAATAATACAGAAACTCACTCGATCTTTGTTCTGTTTCAGGGGCATAGGAAGCGTGGCAGTTGGCTCCAACAGCAATTGTGACCAAACATATGTGATGACAGCTCTGAACGAGGGAACTGCCACCATCATAGACTTCATGTGCCAGTATGGCACGATCACTTACTTTTATTTGCCACCCTCGTGGAATGGATTGCATGCCCCTGCATTGTTGGTCCCAGAAATACATGTGAATTTGCCCAAGAGACACTAGCAGTCCCCTGCAGTGCCCCAATGGATATAGGACAAACAAACTCACAAACATAAACAAGAAGGAAATGGTTTAACTATTTCTCAAAGGAAGGACAAGACCCTGGAGAAGATGCCGTCACAACACAGACTTTTCTCCAGAAATGAGACATTCTTTACCTCATTACTGGCTCCTGAAATACAAACAGCTATGAATGCCAAGGCATACAACTAGTTTGCTGAAACTTG
This sequence comes from Ambystoma mexicanum, assembly GCF_040938575.1. Classification (NCBI taxonomy): domain Eukaryota; kingdom Metazoa; phylum Chordata; class Amphibia; order Caudata; family Ambystomatidae; genus Ambystoma; species Ambystoma mexicanum. Next base: position 460,172,481 of record NC_090940.1, on the reverse strand, counting down.
ATGGAACTTTTGAATGCCACAGAACATGGACTGAACGCAATCAGGGAAGCCCTCTGTGCGTTACGATTTATGGCACTCCAGAATCAAATATTGCTAGACTTAATCACAGCAATGGAAGGTGGCATCTGTAAAAAGATTGGCAGCACCTACAGCCCTCCTAATGATGCAGATAATAACACAATGATAATGGCAATTAAACAGATGGTGAAATTGAAAACAGCCATGGAAGCAGCAGGGGGATCATTAAAGATGAAAATTGGGTATCAGTCCTCTCTTTTTGTATGCCACAGTGGCTCCCCAATATATGTAGAGTCCTGTTTCCTATCCATATCCTCTTGACAATAATCTGATGTGTTTACCAAATAAAGGAAAGCTGTTGCGTATCTCATGGAAATAAATCTAACCCCTTGCTGTTATGACAGGTAGTGCCACTCCTCTTTGGAAATATGAAAGCTGTCAAACTGATTCAGAAACAAAGGTAGGAAGAATAAAAATGGTGCCAATGGATCACTGCATAGGCCCAGACGGTACTCTTTGGTCACTACCCTGATCCAGAAAATTACTTAGAAAGTTATGTGGACCCCACTGCAGACAGGGAAAGCAACTTCCTGTGTTGTAACCCATGGGATTATGCTAGGTGGGGAGGGGATCTAAGATATGTATGCAAGATACGGGTGCCCAAGTCTATTAACCTCATCATGAGTTTGGCGATAACCCTTAAATGCGGCGGTAACGCTATTACTGCCACATTTAGGGATCCACCAAATCAAGGGTTTGCTGCAATTACCCCCAGCTCTGAGCTGGGGGTAAATGGCCAGTAAAATTCCCATTTTCAGGCGCAATTAGCGCTGTGCTATTATTATTATTGAGCCGAAAATTCCCCATTGGGTCCAATGGACCCAATGAGGAATAGGGAATTACTGTTACCGCCAAACCCGTGATCCGGTGCCAATAGCGCCAGAGGGTTTGCCGGTAACACTATTAGCCCAGGCAGTATACCAGCGGCAATACTGCCGGGATATCGCCCAACTCCTGATGAGGCCCTATATATGACTGGCAACAAGAACAAGATAGAAAAGATAAAGAGTACATGGAGAGATTGGTCAGACATGGGACGAAAGGGGGAATGTTGGGGAATACATCCCCAACATGCACGAAAATACAACCTTAAAAAATCTCTGTGAAAAGGCACACAGCATAAAGAAAGCAGCCCCACACATATAGAATTCCTTGTGTAGACCCCAAAAATGCACTAATGGCCATGCTTCAGTAAGCACTATCCCTGAGAGGCAAGTAAGCAATAAAAATCACACCTTATGCCTGAGTATAACCACATATCTTTAGAAGGTATAGAAACACTTAACATTAGTCAGGGAATCATTAGGGGCATCTACAATGATAGCAAATGACAAGTAAACTCTTACACGAATTGATTGAACAACAAAAATGGTCCTTAAAAACCCTCATCACTTAACAGAAAATATCAGTCAGATCCTTGCAATCCAGATCCTGAAGATCGTGCAGTGATTGGTCAAGGCAAGGGGGCAAACACGTTCTCAAGCCTGAACTTCGGTAGTGAGGTCATGTAAAAGCAAGAAAGAAGTATCGGACCCCAGAATTAAGGGACACATGCTGCACATGGATTGGCTGAGACTCATCAGCTTAGCGGAGTTCCCAAACCTGTGTTCAAAGAATATATATCAGTTTATGTTCCCAGCAAGTACATCAAAACTTATCACAGTGAAGGTCAAAAGTTGGTAGGAATTAAACAATGAGCAGTGAAGAGCATGTCTGTTAAGAAAGAGTGATTAAGGAGCAGCACTGCCCTCTGTGGGAAACATCTCACTGAAAAAGATCCAGTTCCTAATATAGGAACCATACAAAACATCATGTCACATAGAGTGGAATTGATTAGGTATCAATAACTTCCATGGAAAATGTGTGAATATCCCTAAACAACACATACATGATATTAGTGGGGAGAATGTTTATTATATTGCAAGCTACATACACATATTCCTATAATTGCAAGAGAATGGAGCTTTCGAACACGTAAGCCCCAGTTCATAAGGTCAACGACAGACCACATTAAATCATTCACAAACCATGAGAAAGGAAGGGAAAGTGAGTAATGTTTCCAACGAGGAGTTGCAACATTGATCTGGCGATGAACAGGTCATAATGGTGGGAACAGTAAAAAGGTGCCAACCGATGAGGTGTTTGGGAAGAGGAAGTACATTTATCATTTTGTTGTCACACTGTCACATCTCACACAGGGATTGGTTGAATTCTATCAGTTCACTCACTCTCCGAATACTGCTCTTGGAACAATCAATCACCTATTAAGTCTAGAGGATACAAATTATAAAACATAGCGTCCAATCAGCATCATGGGAAGAAAGATGACCTGAGTGTCAATTAATGAATAAACTGATGTCTTGCTATCGTCACAAGGTTAGAATAAGCCCATATGGCCAGGTATTATGTAGATTCACTTGTAGTGCAAATGACGATGCCCAATCACAGGCTAGGGATTTGTGAATAACCTGTAACATTTGTTATTTCTCTTCTGTCTTTTGCTATAAATGCAGCCATTTTCAGTAGCCTTGTTGAATGCCTTTTGATCATTTCCCAGAAGCCTAGGCTGTGTGTGTGTGTAATAAACATTTGTTTTTCTCAAATCTCATGCATTATTTGTTGGCTCATTGGATTGATTTGTATTATTTAATTTTGGGACTTGCCTTACAAAAGACTTATGTGTTACTGTTATTAGTCATATACTTTTGTAGCAAACTTTTCAACCTCCATTGAGCAATGTTTACCATTTTTGCTTTGATAATATAGCATCACCCCCTCTCAGGGGACATATAGGGCGGGTAATGGCTTGCCAGCCGAGCCTAGGTTGGCTTGAATGAACCAAGAACTTCATTGAAGGCTCAGGGCTGTCACTGGCCTTAAATGCCCTGCATAAAAGGTGGTGATTGCTTCTTGCACCCCAGGGTTCATTCAGGGTACGAAAAGTTTTCTTTTTCAAGGGAGACGGGCTACACGCACATCAGCTGTTAATGGCAGTTCCTGTAAGGTGAAGGTTGATCTGGTATTTGGTCTTGCAAGCAGATAAAGTTGTTTCAGATTTGAATCTACCCTAAACTGATGTGTGAGCTTAGTTTCACTTAAACAGATGGTAAGACAAATCCACCAAACGTGTAAAAGAAATCATCATGTAAAATCCTCTTTTCCCATTATTCATTGCCAAATAAACATGAGATGGGGTGGGAGTGATAAACTAACTTCTGCTCTGCTGCATTACAAGGATGAGTAGCGGCTAAAGCGCCTGCTCAGCCCTCACACATCTACAAACCAAGAGCCAAGCCAATCATAAATATAAAACAGGCAAAGTTGTCCCATCCATTGGAACGAGAAATCCGTAGACTACTAAGGGGTACACATTCCGGCCCTCCCAGATGAGGTATTGTGATGCTGGAAATGCTTTGGAGGGACAGGGCCTCTGTATCCTTGTCCTTTATTGCTTTATCATGTATGTTCTGTCTTGTTTTCTGTGCAGGAGATCATGTGGGACTCCTGGCGGTGCAGCTCTCTCCTCTTTTTGGTCGTGATGAACAGACCCGTGGGATACCCATATGGCACCCATGGGTGGGAGTATGACCCTGTACTCCTAGTGTATGTTTCTGGGCACCTGTGTGTGGCCCACAGAGCAGGGTATGGGCAGGTAGCAGTTCCATGCTGAATTTGACAGGTGCTATGAGTAGCCTCCATTTTGGGGATACCCAGGCCCTGCCATTGGAATTAGTTGATTCCTGATAGGAGACAAGATGGCCCCTTTGGCCTCTTGCTTTCTATTGCCTGTTACCTTATACTCCCGAAGTCCCAGGAAGCCCTGACTCTGTCCCTTCCCCTGACTGGCTGTTGGGTGGAAGTTCCATATATAGTGTTGTGGGGAGGTCCAGGCCAGACTGGCTGGAGCCTTCCCAATGACTGTTTGTTGTGGGTACACCCTTGGGGTGGGACCTGGGTGAATGGAGTGTGTGACGAATCTGCATATCATGTTATGGGTGTCTAGTATCTGGTGGTTGACACAAAGATTGAGACAGCCCTGCCCGAAACTGGCATGAATGCAGTGTGGAGTGTTGAATGGCGTGATACTTTTATGAATTCACAATCCGTGTTGTGAGTGTCTGGATGGAGAAGAATGGCCTGAATGCACTGTGAGCCTGATTGGCTGCCTGACTGCCTGAATACCCTTGTGAGTGATTGGTTGCCTGAGTGTGTCCAGATTAACAGTATATCTGGGGGCCTCTCACTGCTAGAATTTGTTCAGAAGCTGAAGTTGATACTTGAAGCTTAACCTGGAAGCCCGCTGGAAGAAGAAGAATTGCTGCTGATGTCCTTCGCTAATCTGAAAGCTGCATGACTGTCAAGGACCTGATCCAAGAGAGGACCTGGCTAGGAGACCTCTTCCCGAGCTACGAGGGACCATTGTGCACCAGCTGATCTTTGCCAAAGCTCCCTGGACGTCAGACCCTCGAAAGGCTGCTAACCGGAGATGGGGACCACTGCAGAATCACGAAGTGAAGCACTAAGACATTGAAGTCCATCACCGTCGACGACTGCCATCGCCGACCGGAGCCGCAGAGCTCCTTTGCCTAAGAACATTGAAACAAGGACTCCCTTGCTCATCATCGTCGACCGCTTTTGTCCTGGTGGAGAAATTCAAGGCCGCCGACGACCGAGGAGAATCCGCCAGTGGGCCACCCGAAGACCTCAGAGAATCTGATGAAGGTACTAAAGCCAGCCGTGGTTATGTCCCGTCCGCCGGTGCCAGATGCCGACGACCAACGCCCTTGCTGGGCCAAAGTTCTTCATTGACTCTTTGCGGCAACGAACACTTGTCATCAAAGTGCACCGCACGCCTCAGATTGTAGGACTTTTTTGACCAACCATCAACGAGCACCGTAAGAACCGAAGCTGCTGCTGCAATGACAGTGTTTACCCTTTTCTTCACCGACTCTCGACGACCCGTGGCTCCTTCCTTAAAGGGAGTGCACTCAAGAAGGGCCTGTTGACGACTCATCAAAGAACACTACGATACCAGGTCCTTTGGGGTCATGGAACCTTTTAGAAGGACTCAAGACTATATTAAGCATAATTTGACTGGGCTTGTCAAATACGCTTTATTTACAGGTTGCCCAGGTAGGGGGATCCTCGCACAGAACTGTCACTAGATATCGGGAGTCAGTGTTCTGCCATTGCTTGATTTAACTTGTCTTGTTTCTGTGGTCTCTCGTTGATTCATCTTACAATCTGATTCGTATGTCATTTGAGCTGTTAGCCGTTGATGCATTTTAAATGAATCGATAGTTAAGAGTGGTACCACGTAGACCTGTATATATTTGCCAGTATAGTATTGCCAGAGTACAAAGTGTGTGACGAATAAAGAATGGGCTCTTAAACTGCGTCTTCGGTGGTACTATTCCCCCAGTGTGGCTTCACCAAATTCACACGTTGGACCCACAGTGCTGGTGAAACTGTGGGAACCAGGCCACTTACCTACATATGTGGTGGGACTACCCCTCTGCTCAAGCCTTCTGGGCGGACATACTCACTGTAATTGAAACATCACCCAGATTAAACTTCTGAAAAAAACAGAAGTAATCCTCCTGGGGTCTCCAGTACGGGAGTCTACTCAAGATTTGGGACGACAGCTAAAAGTATGACCCAGTTTCTACTAGCGGGGAAGATCACGATCACCCGTTCTTGGAAATCTTCTGCACGCCCGTTATTATCCCTGTGGCAGATTAAGATATCGGACATCCCATTTCAAGATGGCCGCCGGTGAGTGGGGATGTGGGGTCCTTGGCTCTGCTCCGGCCCGAGAAAAAAGCTGCCCTTCCGCCGCATCCGGAGGTTGTTGGGGCATCAGAAAGGATAGCAAAGACTTGTTGTGACTAGTGGTGATCGGAAGAGATGACTATACCCCTTCCCTTTTAAGAAACGGGAAGATTGCAGCCAATGAAAGGAAAACTGGGCGTTGCTCATACACGTGGCTTGGGGTGGACCTGACAAGTTGTTAGTGGGAGTGGAGAATAATAGGGGACAGTGCGCCGCTAAGGAAAAGAAGAGGAAGCCCTGGTGCTGCGGCTGCAGAGAAAATAGGCACAGAACCCCAGAAGGTGCACAACACGCGATAAGGGACTGTGGCCTGCAGTCAGAGACTTCTTGAGAATAGAACGCACCGCAGGAGCAGCTGGCGATGTGCAGGGCTTGAAATAGCCTATGATACTTCCCGGGAAATGCAGCAAGTGGCAGATAAGAATTCAAACGTTTCCCAGTGGGGTTGTCCATTAATATCCTACAAAATCGCCCCTAATAAGGAAGGAGACCTTTTTCTTCACTTTGACTGACACATATATGAGCCGTGACTTACTGACATCGCAGTAGGCTGGATGCAGCGTAAAGGATTGGAGCAGGATAAGCCGCACAAAGTGAGAAGACGCATTTCCCATCTGATCAGAAGGCAGTGGGCCTCATTATAAGGTTGCCAGTCTGGGAACTACGGTACCAGTAAGCATTCCGGTACCATAGTTACCGGACAGGCAAACTACGAGTTCTGCTTGCGGGTGCCATTGCGGCCCCAGGTCTGACCTGGCAGCCGTACTGGCACCCACGAGTAGAGCATGTCAGATGAACCGGCACCGTTGATAATGGTGCCGGTGCATCTGGCTTCCCCATTCCCATTGAGCCCTATGGGGCTCAAATGAGAATGGGAAAGAATATTTTCTGGTGCCCAGGAATGGGCAATTACCGGGTCCGGCAAGGCCGTAATGACCTGGTAATTGGCCATTTCTAGGCACCCAAAAAATAATAATACCGGTGGCAGCCGGCTACCGCCAGCCTCGTAATGAGGCCTAGTATGTTAATGGGCAGGCTCAGGCTGACAATCCTGCGGGCGATGTAAACTTTGTCCCTCGAGGAATTTACAGCAGCGCTATGGTGGGAGCAGGAGGTGTTAACCAATAGTGGCCAATGAACTGTATGATATGCCAAAATGTCCTGTGGAGGGGTAAACTTCGTTCCTTGAGGGATCTGTGGCAATGTCATGGCGTGAGGAAGAGCAACTAGCGCACTGAGACTTGAGATAAGATTACCACGATCAGCTAAAAGCCCTGTGGATCGTGAGGTGCAATAATCGGAGATATCTGCGTGAGGAGTGCTCCCTCTATATATGGTGCAGATAATGTAATGAGACTCAATTGGCTGGGAGAACGAGGGCGAGTCAGAATGGACCTGGGGTGTCAAATCTATGGTATCAGAGGCTTTCTACTGCTCAAGATATCATGTGTCTGGTTCATGCTGGAAGCAGTGGCAATTATACAGATTGGTTTTCCCCTAAATAGTTGAAAGCAACTCCCCCTCTAAATAAGAAAACAGGTGAAATTGGTGGGTCAGACAGCAAGGAAATAATTGCAGATATAGGAGTGGTACCGCAAACAAGGCTGGGGCACTGGACTCTCTCTATGAAAAGAAACGGAAACCAGTGCAGAGTGACAAACACGATTACTGAGAGCCTGAGAGGACATTTTGACTGATCCTAATGCCAAAACCTAAAGAGAAGGGTACTCAGGTTAAAAGGAGACAACCTCATGTTGAGCAGGAAGGTGAATTGGAAAGGTGTTGGAAACAAAGTAGGGATACGGGAAGAGGATATACTAAGAAAGACATTGTGGAAGGGGAGTAAAGGGATACTTCGGAAGTCTCTGTAATGGAGCTCAGCAAAGAAGCCCTCAAAGACTGCTTGAGAGTAATGGAAGGGAGACTGGCATATAATTTCCAGCAACTCTACCTAAAGAACTGAGATCCTCTTTGACTGAAGCTAAGGGGGAATTGAAGGAGCTGGGCGAAAGAGTAGACGTCACTGAGCAAGGTATGCAACGACATCAGAGGAGGTTCGACAAAATAGCGAACTGCTGGAATAATTGGCGAGAGTCTCACATAATTTAGGAATACAGGCGGACAATTTGGAGAACTGTTCAAGAAGGTCTAATATTCATATTAAAGGCTTAAGTGAGACAATTGTGCACACTGATTTAAAAACTATGGTGCAGCAATGCTTTATGAATTTGGTGACGGACCTCCAGCCAGATGACATTGGGATTGATCAGGTTCACAGTGTAGGTCCGAGGAGAAGAGAACCCGGCACTAGACCTAGAGATGTCCTGGCTGCAATTTTGTCTTAAAAGAGAGTATTCTACGGGCAGCCAGAGCAGAAGGTGATGCTACTATAAATGGGACACAAATTCAACTGTATCAAGACTTGGCCGTAGCAACACTTCAGAAGCATAGAGATGTGGGTCAAGTGACACATACCTTGGTAGCAAAACAGATCCCGTACAAATTGACATTTTAATTTAGGTTGCTATTCACCTTGGAAGGGGTGCAACATAGAGTAACTACGAGTACTGAAGGATTGGCTTTGCTAAATATCGAAGAAGAAGCAGGACATGATGAGCGACAGGCCGGCCCCTCTGCTTAACAGGTGTTAAGATGGATTTCTGAACTATGACCTGGTGGGCAGAGGTTCAGAATGCCAGCCTACTTTCTTGGAACAGGGTAACCTCTGGACAAGCCAGACCAATCAAGGTAGCTATGTTCTGCGTTCAAGACTATGGGCCTCATTACACGGATGGCGGTAAGGGTTTACCGGTACCGGTAAGGGCACCGGTACCAATAAACCCTTACCACCTTACTACGAGGTCCCTTTGCGGGTTGGTACTTTAACGCCTACTATTTAGCAGGCGTTAAAAACCAACCCGCAAAGGGACCAGGGTGCTAATTACGGTACTGCAATTTGCGGCACCGTATTTAGCGCCTTCCCCATTCCCATAGAGCCCCATGGGGCAAAAATGGGAACGGGGAATTACTGCCCCGCCAACCTTGGAATAGGGCGATAATTCCCCTTTCCTCCAAGGCGGTGCCGGTATTTTACCGGCATGGACCAAGGTGCTAATAGCACCTTGGTCCTCTGCCTACCGTGTAATGAGGCCCTATGTCTCAGGAGCGGTGAGGGTGACTGAAGGACCTCAATGAGCATGCAGAGCAGGGACACTTACAAATTACTCCCAGACAGGTGTATATATCAAAAATATAAACACATTTATTACAAGGCCTTTGAACTCAACACACAGTAAAAGAATCACAGCAATACTATTAAACCAACACAACAATATCAACACAAGATATATACAAGACCAATGGGGTCTAAAGCAGGGTTGGACTGGCGGCATCGGCCCATCGGCTGCTGGCCGATGACCTTTGAGGCCCTCGGGGGCCGGTTTTCATGAGGCCACCCCAGGGCCATTTTTTTTCCCGGTAAACATTTTTAGAAAAAATAAAAAATAAAAATAAAATCACGTCAAAACTCAACTCATGTCTCTTATCGGCCCGCGCGGCGTGGCCGAAGCTGGACCTTTTTTTTTTAAAATTACATTGTTGATGTTGACTTGTCGCTTGCTCATGTGTGAAAGATACAGTGTGCGGCCGTCACTAGTACTGCCGTGGGCCATGGCGTCTATCCGGTCCCGCCCTGGACCCTGAAGTAAAATCACAGACATATCTCCCAGGCCATTACAATTTGCAGAAAGTAACTGGCACACACTCTGCAGGGGGCGGGCGGGCGGGCTGCGGCGGGGCTGGGGCTGCTGTTTGCTGAGCTGTGTGCAGCATAATTATTCATCATCAAAGCATGGTAACAACACTCACACGTTGTTACCTTGCTTTGATGATTTGATTAGAATGCATCATTCAAATTATGAATGCATGCATATCAATGCATCAATGGCAAGAGGGCCGGGATGCCGGCGGCTGTGACTAAGGCGTGGCAGGCAGCCTCAGGCTGCAGCCACTTGACTCCGGGGCTGCCGTACTTGCCTCGGGCCGGCTGGCTGCCCCGCTCCAAGTGCTAAATATTTAACACCTACTGGCTTGGCTTGGCTGCTTCCTGTGCCTGCTGCTGGACTGGGAGCTGCCCTGGGGTGGGCTGCCCCCTGCCCCCACCAAGAAGTTCATGCCATATAATAACAAGTTGCTTTCAACTTTGCACTTTGCAAAGCCTGGGGGCTAGGGATGCGGCTGACGGCTGAGTAGACTCTGTGCCGCCAACGCAACGCCAAGTGGACTACCACGTGACTCTCTCTCTCAGACAGAGCGAGAGGATAAAGTTGGGCCTCTTCCTGGCCCTGGCATGATTTTGGCCAGCGGAAGCCACCCACACAACACGAGTCACGACTGTGACACCCGCCGTCCAGCACAGCAGCAGCAGGCCTTGGCCCTTGGGCAGTGTGCAGCAGTAGGACTAGGCAGCACCACTGGTAATGGGCACACAGGGCACTACAACACCGACCGCAGTGTGGCTGGCAGCCAGAGCCAGGCACAGTCTCTACCGGCCCGCCCGACTGCCGCCCGGCTCAGCACTTGCTCCTCCACCTCTGAGTCCGAGGTGCAGTACAGCCTCTGCTCAGGTTGGCCCGGCCCCCAGGCACACAGGGAGCCAGCAACAGCAGAGGAGAAGGAGAGAGACCCCATGAGGCAGTCTGGACTGGCACTACTAGGTAAGATAATCGTGCCCCCGTGATCCCTGACCCCATGTGCGTCTGTCCCTTGAAGCAATACATTGCCAGCCAGGAGCCAGCCCTTTGTTTGTAATTGTAACCCACATCTGTCCTCTGCATGTGATCTGCTCTGCACCTGACCTTCACAGTTTCTTTCCATGGGTTGGGGACATTTAAGCTCCTTTACTGCACAGTTAAGTGAACGTCCAAGGAAAATTATTCAATTAGTCAGGCTGCCATGCCACACAATCCTGCCGTTCCTGTCATGTCTTTCCTTATTAGATCCCGCGTGAATAGGCAGGCGGCCTGATGTACCAACATTTCATAAAATAAATGTGCAATGCTGCACTGCAGACATTATCATCATCACACCCACTTAAACACGTTGCGTTAGCCTCCCGCCTCCTTCCAAATCTCCCCACAGAGTGCCCCGATTATTCTTGCCCAGCCCAGGGTCCAGGGATCTCTGCTGCTCATCACATCAGAATGAACGTCTCCCACCCTCTGAGTCTGGCCCCACACCTCCTGGTAGGAAAGTACGGATGGATGGGCTGGGAGTTAAGAAAAGACAAGTGACCACCTTAATGTTGCAGAACGTGAGCCATCCAGACATCTGCTCTGACCAGAGAGTCCCCCTCGTCAGCATCCAGTGGCAGTTATTAACGTAGAGCATTTTATTGTTAGAACCTGCATTTGTATATATTTTCAGGCCATGAAGGAAGTGTGCTATGCATATGGTGAGCAAAAGTAATTTGACGCAACCCATGCTTTGAATTCTAGGGTTAGTGTGTGGTGCAGAGCAGCACCGCCCTTTGCTCGGGCAGTGCCAGTGAGGCGCCCAACCGAGTCATCACATACCCCCATAAGCCCTCTGTGCCGTGCGTGCCCCGATCTTGCAAGCTCATGCCCCTTGCCAAGTTGCCAGTAGCAGTCACACTGCCTTTAAGCCACCATATAGGCTATGTGATTGTGCAGTGCAAGGCAAGGCACATCAGGGTGATCCACTCCAATAGTGTCAACTTGATACTCCCGGATGTTTCATATGCTGCTTGTCAACTCACTGCTTCATCCCATAAAAAAGGTGCCTCTGTTATGCTGATGAGAAACCACCCCCCCACCTCCACCCGGAATATAAGCAAGCGGCCGGTGCCTGCCCAACCCATCCCCTGGACTGTGACAACGCATTTTCTTAAAATATACCCCTTGTTCTAACAACAAAAGTCATAGAATTAACCAATTTCCCAACATATAACCTCTCAGCAACAGTCGCTCAACCTGCTGGGCCACCATGGTAGCCCGAAACTGCAATGTTCTATTGATCCCTTATTACTATCCTGCCTAACAATGATATGTCTTGCCTTGGGCACTATATGTGAGGATGCAACTTTCCACCTGGTTTTGAGCGCATCTACCCTCGGCCAGCTGCAGGAAGAACACCTTTTTTTTTGCTGTAGTATTTAAGAAAGTGGGCCACCCCTCCAAAGTTTGTCCTGCCCAAGTGCCTGCTTATTGGAATGTCTCTCGCCGCCCCACACAGAGTAGAAAAAGGAACGTTGCCACTGCACGTCTCTGTGAGTGATGGTGGTTAGGAGAAGGCACAGTAAACTAGGCCCAATCGATGTGTATGGAAATAGCCTGTCCTCCATAGACACTGTCATGTGCGCCATGTGACAGAAACCATGTTCACACCATTTAAGAGATTCGCTAATTCTAGCCATGTGATCCGTGTGTTATAGAAGCATCATTTGACACTCATTTGCATGCCCAACAGTTATCATGCTTCATATTGCAGGACTGTGTATTTAGTGATCTTTATTCTGCACGTCGATGCACATATTACAAGAACATTACACAGTTGCGTGAAATGCAAATGTTTGCAGCAGTGCAAAGAAATGTACGCTTGCTGGTTTAATAATGCACAGCAAATGCTAACTACCTTTATTAATAGGGACCTGGTGAGTTGTTGCTCTTCTTCTGTGTACCGTTGATATGTTAGTTGGCATTTGCATAGCACGCACCTCCAACTGGTTTTGCTTCATAGCACTGTGATAAACAAATACACCATTATGAATGTGTCTTGACGCCAAGCACTTGTTTCATTACTGCAGGGCTGTAGCTGATGTTAGACATTTGAGCCACCAAATTTCCAGCGCATTGCTTTAGATCCCTGCCAGCAGAGAAGATGCAAAACCAAAGGTGAATTGTTAATTCTCTTTTCTGTACTGTCCACACCGACTGCTGCTGTCTGAGCTTCTCTCTCAGTGGCAAGGGTGTTGCATTCCAGGAGAGTAATAGTGCCCCATTAGTGCCTGGGGTGGGGGTGGGAAAGCTACATGCGTAATTCGTTGTATGATCTGCATTTTCTGGTACAGCGCATAATGGCCTGTACTCACCCATTAATTGCACAAAACCATGCTAATGTACATTCCCACCAACGACCCGTCCCTGTCTTAAAAAAAAACTCAATCCTGGGATCTGAGCTAGCTCTATTAAGCAGTAACATCAAACGTTGGCTGGCTAGTGTTATCTAAGCAGTCTGCTGAGAGTTAATGACTCAATTTCTGCCGTAAAAGAGCCCCTGTTGTAAAAAAATATATCTTAACCAGGTGAGCCTTTGGCTACTTGATGTATAAGTAAAATGTTTGTCCGTGCAATTGTTCCTTGCTCTGAGGTCCTGCTAAAAACAAGCAATGCCAAAGCCAACAGTGCTGGCTTGTGTATTGGTGAGACATTTGCCAGGCACTGACATCAAATGCCCAGGTAGTACCATTACGGCAATGCCTGCCAAATGCCTATTCCAAGCCAAAACTCTTGGCTTAGCCAGTGCGTGCTTATTTTAGGTCGATCCCAACCACCCTGCACACATCAATGTTCACCACTACTAGGTGAATCCAAGTCGTTGTAGGCCAACATGTTATTACACTCAAATTTAATAATTCATCACATTCTCCCTGCGATAGAATTTCATATGGCCAGCACAATGGCAGCCATGGGGTGGAATTCGAGCAGGGATAGCAGTTTTCAGCAAGAGTGACATGGGTGGGGCAGAACTGGGACAAGAGGCAAGCATGAAAATGTGTTACAGTGGTAATGTGTTGTAATGTAACAGACACATGAACTCTCCATGAGTGCCATTTTCTGTAAAGTCGTGAATTGACGCGATTCACGGATGATGGTTTGAGGGACACTTTTTTTGAGGCGAAGGGTGGGACACTTTTTTGTGGAGAGGGGTGGGACACTTTTTCTGGGGTGTCCGGGCCTATTTCTTGTCCCAGTCCGACCCTGGTCTAAAGGGTTAAAGGCACGAAATATGTCCACCACCTACAAGGGAAGGAAACAGGCAGTGCAGATAGTCTTTAGTCCCCTTCAACATCGAACACACACCTAAGAGGCAGTCCAATCCCTAAGAAGAGAGGATCCTAATGCTCAATAGTACATGCAATGCAAGCTCACGCGGTTTGTTCCAATGGGCAAAACAGGGTCTCTTCAGGGGTCGCTAGCAGCTCAGGAAGGTGGGTGAGGCAATGAAGAATAGAGTCCCACTATTCGGGGAGGGCCTCCACTTGAAGGCAGAGGTGATTTCAAGGTTCAGGAATAGTTTGCTAGTTCGCACTAGCAGTGGAAAACTCATGCGTAAAAATTGATGGAGGCGCAAGGTGCTACCGGTTAGGGTTGTGATTACTCACCAACCACCGGCGCACTTCAGACCAAACTTCACCAGTCGAGTCCACTTTAGTTGCGGGTTCAAATGCAGCAATATGACAGCTCTGTGGCTTTCAGTTCCGAAGATACAGTGATGATTCCCAAACTGGACAATGGCGATTTCTCTGCTCCTGGTGGATGGATCAGGCCAGTTTCACTGCAGCAGGCTTCAGGGGCAAGAGGGGCACAAATGCAGTACACCTGCAAAGATCTTTGCCTTGGCAGGGCAAAACGGTAACCACATCGGCTGCGGTCCTGGCACACTTGTCTCATTTCAGACCTGGGAATGCCAAGTGTTCGAAATTCGGTGTGAGGTTGCCACGGACAAAGAGCTAGCAGTTTACGAGGGCCTCCTTGAAACGGCGGCATAGACAGAGCAAAAGTCCTGTGTAAGCTGGTCAGCCCACTGGTTGGCCCAGGGACACTTCTGAGAAGGCTTACTTGCAGGTTTTGATGAAGGTGCCGAGAATAGTTGGTCCCACTATTCTAATGGGTCGAAGCATCTTCGCAGACCTTCTAGGACGACCAGATGCAGAGGGGTCCCACGGGACGACAGCGGGCTCAGGGTGCCAAACCTTCCAGCGGGTCACCAGCGGTTCCTCGACTCGGCTTCTTAGTTTCAGGATACTTGGATCCTATCCTTCATTCAGTGAGAATTCCAGAGATCGACATGTATGGGTGTTTGGGGCCTCCTCTTATCCAGAGTCTCCTTCACGCCAAAACGGAGAGGACTCAATGGGAGATCTGCTCACAAACACACACTCCATATGTGGACCAATCATGGACCACGGTGGTCCCAGGGATTCACGGCACTCCAGACTCTCTGGCACCCTGGATGCATATTGGGGACAGAAACCCCAGCCCACATCCTGGAGGCACATACACAAGGCATGCAGAAGCCTGCGAAAGCTTGGCGTTTCGCGGGAAAATGTATGACCAAATAAGGACTGACCCAGGTCGGCTCGACCTGGAGAAAGTGAAGGAGAAAGATGGCCAAAGGACAGGAAAAAGAACCTTGTGACATGGCCATTTTGGAGCCAGGCCACTTATTCGTGCCAAATGCGGTAATCACGGTTTATCTGGCAGGAAAGGGTTAAAAAATACGCAAAAAGATAGCTGCCCGAGCCCTGTCCATGACACATCAACTAAAAAATCCTTTGAGAGTATCTAGGGCCTTTGGAAATGACTAGGAGACCCGAGTGTGCTGTATTGGAAGATACATTGCACACTTGTTACATGTTGCAGAAAAGTTGCAACAGTGGAAAAGGACCAGGGGAAACAAAGTCTCCCAGTACTGACTATCTTAAGGTCATGTAAAAGTCCCCATAAAAAGTGAGAGAAAGCCCAGAGGAGTGCAGCAGAAGGCTGTGCTCCCCTGGCAAAGTCAGACTAAGGTGTTTAAACAGCAGCGAAAAGTTGGGGGGTTACACAACTGGAGGGAAAATTACATATAAAATGAAATCTTTCCTAACAACAGGGAATGCGATGATGGAACTGGTCATTGGTAACGGGGAAGAAGGGAGGAAGAGGAGTGTATCTGACGGGCCCTAGAGGGACGGGGCAAGGTGTAGGATCTGAAAAGGACGAAGGAACTTTGTAAAAAGTTATGTATTTTGGAACAAGCAAAGGGCAGGTATGACCATTGTTGCTAGCTCAAGGGAAGACTGGATTGGGGGGTTGGCGGAGGATGTCTTGGAATCTAAGGGAGGTGGTAGGATACTTCCCAGTGGGGGTGACCCTAGGTGTACATAGGGCCTTTGCTCAGGGGTTGTCTCCTGAGGGTAACATAGGATCGGAGGCCTGGGCCTGGGATGAGTTGGGGGGATATGTTGGGCAAGGGGAGTGGGCGGGAAAGGGGGGGCAGAGTACAAACGGACCTGTTTACACTCTTTGCAGGGGGATTGTTAGATTGGGATAGCAAATGTTTCTGTATGATACACATTTAAGGTCTTATCTTATAATGTCAGAGGGTTACATTCCCCTGCGAAACGTAAAATGGTGGAGTCCATATTAAAAAAGGAAAATGCCGATATTATAATGTTACAGGAGACACACATTAAGAAGTTGGATAAACTAGTTGGTAAACTGCGTTCGTTCTCCAGAATATTCCAATCCAATGCAGATGGAAAGACAGTGGGGGTAATGATAGGAATTACAAACACATTACCGGGATCCATGGAGCGATACGTAACGGATAAGGAAGGAAGATATCTCTTTGTTCTGTTGCAAATGGAACATGAATTAATTACGCTGGCAACAGTGTATGCATCTAACACAAGACGGGAAGATTTTGCAAGCAGGGAAATTATATTCACTGGAGATATTAATATGGCTTGGGACTTCTAACGGAACGCCGATCAAATTAGAGTGCGAGCATTGGAGCTAATGAATATTTTTCGTGCCATCAGGCTAAGGTACCATTACCTAAATTGAGGTGCGTACGCCTGATCAAACAAACCTTAAAACAGGTGCTAGCAGCCAAGAACCAACCTCTTGTTTTGGTCTTGCCCACACAAGAAAAGTAGTAACTCTGAAACAAAATTAGTGGCGGTGAGTGGCAGTCCTGCAGCTTGCTATCATCACTTCAGTCTTTCTACAGTGCTAATTTCTACTGAGAGGTGTGTTTCCAGCCACTTACTACATAAACTCATTGGGCCTCATTACGACCCTGGCGGAAATCGA
Organism: Ambystoma mexicanum; assembly: GCF_040938575.1. Lineage (NCBI taxonomy): Eukaryota > Metazoa > Chordata > Amphibia > Caudata > Ambystomatidae > Ambystoma > Ambystoma mexicanum. The sequence goes on along the minus strand of NC_090940.1, from coordinate 460,155,472 downwards.
AAAACGATGGCGGAAATGCAATACCGCCATCGAATAGCGCTCGGTGCGATCATGACCCGTCACCGCAAAGTACGATGCCATTAGCGACACCGTAGTGAACGCCAACGCTAACTGCACCAAGTACGCGCGCGCGCAACATGCCAAACCGTAATTGCCACCATGGCGCAACGGTACGCGACTTCTGACCCTAGCGGACATGCACCTAACGCCATCAAGCACGGCGGAAAGTACCATTCCGCCATGGTGAGAAGTACGGCATCGCGAACCAACCGTAAACGGCCCTACTGAGTGCCTGTACACCGCTCCCTGGCCACATTGTACAACTCCCCGTAGGTGCAATGAAGTCACACAATGCAACCAGTGAAATGTACTAGTCATCCATGCCTGCCAACGAACAAATTAATCTCAAGAGGGGCCAATGGGAGCTGCAGGGCACAGATGGCACGAATACAGAAGCTATACAAATGGACATGACCTCAGTCTCCCACCAAGAAACGCACGCAAACACAGGCACCTGTGACCAGCCATATTCCGATAATCACATCATTCCACCAATCCAACTGGCTGACCGGCATCTGTTACACAAAAGCTAATCCCCCGCCCCTGAGCATGACATCATCAAAACAGTCATATTGGCAGCCCTTATCCCTGACCTCACTGGGCTTCGTAGGCAAACGCGCCCAGCACAGTACCACGCAACTATACTCCGAAGCTGGAACCCAATGCAGATCTCCTCACAATACATCGCTCCCCAAATAGGAATATGCCACATCACTTGCAAAGAAGAACGCTACACGGTTCATATCAGAATAGAAATTTAATGCACAACAAATTCACCAAGCCCATACAGCCATTAGGCCATGAACTCCAAAATACATTTCACCATTGTGGGCTGCATCCGTAATAAATGACCAGCTACTTCTTGTGTGACGCCCTGTTCCTTCATGGTACACAGGGGCTACATTCTCGTACGAAAAGGCAACATGGAAGCGCCTAGAACCGCAGGGCCGTCCCAATAGGGAGGCACTAGTCCAGCTGAAAGGCCGAAATGTTGCTCCTAGCCACTAGTACTGCGTAAGGGCATGTGGCCCATTGGCGATCGTCCCATAAGATCGTAATGCTGCTCCACTGATTAACACGAAGCAGCAGGTGTCGGGAGTAAAATCCATCTGCAGGAGTGGCATACAGATGGCAGTGGCAAAAGGGGAGGAGATACCTGTCACCCAAATGAAATGAAAAAGAATAGTATGGCCATCAGAACTACATTTGAATTACTCACTTCAATGATCACACCAAATCCACAGCCATATGCATGCTAGCCGACTCCAAAGGATCATCACCACCCAAAAACCACTTGCGAATCATAACTATCTATATCGAGGTGAAAACACTATCACAAACGAGTGTACCTGTGCATGCGTCTGTTAAAACAGAATCCATCAGATGGGATTGGTAACGTGCATAGACACAAGTGTCTGAAAGCACGTCGAGACAGGGAGGGCTCAACAAGGCCAGATAGACGATGGTCCCACTATGGCAGCCCTGCATCACATAGCGCAGGGGAGGCGGATAGATTCCAAGAAGCCCTGTACATGGCAAACTCTGTATCAAATCATCTGTCCATGCATCCATACATCATTCCCTCATCCCGTAATGAAAACGCCTGTTTCCATACTCACATAACATGTGAAATTTCCATTGAGTCTGTGCGTTATGCAGCCTGCAAAATCCACTGTGCCCCAGCCCGTAATTCCAGTGTTGTGAAGTAACATGTATTTGGGAACGTCCGGCCTTATCGCCCACTTCGCTATTGCGCATCCCAAACTATTCATATCAATCATTGCATCCTCGCCATGGCCCCTGTCCCAAGGACATTGAACAATAGAACGTTATATTTGCAGTCAGACCTGTGGGCATCTCCTCGCCGCTAGCTGAAAACCGAAAGCGCCGCCCTTCGAATTCCTCATTTGCAACATCACGTCGAAAAGGCATCTGTGGCCGCTTGAAATCACAAATTAATCCATCTAGTGCGGCTGTGTGTGAAAATGGCAACTGCCTTCACTCACAAATGGGACGCCCCGCCCGTCGGTGAACCTCGGTACAGTGTTGCATGAGGGTCCACCGTTACTCGAGTACTACGTTCCACTGACCCTTCACAAGTCTGTTCGCGACTGCAAAGATAGTATGTGAAACAATGGGACCATAGCCGAATGAACATATCAACCAATGTTACACTGCCATCGGGTACAAATACATGATTGTAATAGCAAGATGCCATTCGCCGAATTGCAGCGTTGTGTGCGGGACGTGCTCGCCCAAAGGGGAGAGCAGCTTGCACAGGTGGAATGAATCACCACAGGTGGAGGCCATACAGCCTGAAAACACATAAATTGCACACCCAGTCTCCTCCCACAACCACACCCACTCCGAAATGCTACCGGCAGGACTAGCTATGTTGGCCCTGGGGGACCTGATAGCACTGCAAGTACTCCAACTTCAAGAAGAAGACGAACACCAACTACAACCGGCCGCACGGAGGAGACGCAGGAGGAGGAGGAGGGCAAGGCAGGGCCAGCAAGGGCCGCCAGCACAGCCACTACCACCACGCAGGCAGCCCGCAATCCCACGCCTCCGAGCACATCCGTTCAACCTCACTGATGAGCAGATCCACACCCTCTACTGTTTGGACCGGGACACCATAACCGCCATTGTGGACATGACACAGGCTGACCTTGTCAGCATGATAGATAGCCCAACCGCCATCCCACCCCTACTGAAGGTGGTGTCTGTACTCCACTTCCTGGCCACAGGCACCTACCAGCACACAGTCGGACAGTTGCATGGCATATCACAGCCACTGTTCTCACGGACACTATTGCAAGTGCTCGATGCCCTCCTGCAGCACGCAGACGACTACATCTCTCTACCACGCTCGGAGCAGGAAATTATCAACACAAAAGTGGGATTCCATGCACTTGCCGGCATACCGGGTTGCATTGGTGCCATCGACTGCACCCATGTGGAATTGGTCGTCCCACATGCCATGGAGGCCCAGTACCGCAACCGAAAACAATTTCATTCTCTGAATGTACAAATGGTGTGTGACTCCAACAGGATCATTACACATTGTTGTGCCCGATTCCCTGGATCAACCCATGATTCTATGGTCTTGAGGAACTCTACAATACCACGCTACATGGAGCGACACGCAGGGAACAGATCCTGGCTACTCGGTGAGTCTCATTTCATGCATGATGATGTGGGGTATGTGATGCGGCAATGACCTGGCAGGAAGGGGGGGGGTGCGTACGTAGCAATGGCATTCCTCAAAATTCCTTTATTGTCCACATACAGGTGATGCCGGGTATCCACTGAAGAGATGGCTCCTCACACCAGTCCGGAACCCACGGGACCAGCATGAGGAGGACTACAACCATGCCCACTCACGTACCCGTGTAGTCATAGAACAGGCATTCGGCCTACTGAAGACTCGTTTCCGCTGCCTCAGCAGGTCTGGCGGGGCACTCCTGTACCGCCATGTGAAGGTTGCAAAGATGGTCATGGCATGTGTCATGCTCCACAACATGTGCGTACGTAGAAATGTGCCCATGCCCCCTGACGCAGAACTGCAAGCACCTGAAGATGCTCATGATGAGGGTGGGGATGTGGCAGCACCTCAAGGAGTCTGCGAGGCACAGGAGGGCCGTGACATTCGTCAGCATCTCATAGATGCATGCTTCTAGCACTCACGCCTGGTGGCTGATACATGGACACGGGACTTGTGGCACTGTGTGTGTCTGGAACATGCACAATGTGGACTGTACGCCTATAAAGGCCTCGTACACAAAGATCAATGTCCACACATCTCATTGGATGATCGTGCATTGTTTATGGCATATGTGATATCATGTTAAACACCCTATCGACCCGCCACCCAAGTGAGCCCAACACACCCCCTCCACCCTCCTACCTCCCCCCCGAACACCAGTGTCCAAAGATGCTCATTGTCAGTGGGCAGTCGCTATTGCAAGCCCCCTCTCCGGGTATCAGGGGCACCCCTGCCTGTGGAGCGCAGGTTCCTCCCAGATCTACGTTGGGGGCTGCCCTGGACGGAACTTGCAACGGATGATGTCTCTGCCTGCTCACGTCCATGCATGTCCCTAAGGGTTTGTGAGAGCTCAGTGAGCACACGGCGCACTGCGGCAAGTTCGGCACATACGTCTTTGGACGTCGCATGCAGTTCCCCCCTCAGGCTCTCGGTGCTTCTCTCCATTTGTACTCTCAGGCTCTCGGTGCTACTCTCCATTTGTGCCCTTAGTGTCTCTGTACTTCTCTCCATTTCTGCCCTAAGTGTCTCAGTTGATGTTTCTATGTCTGCCTTAGTGCCCCCACATTCATCGGCATGGTCCTTGAGGAGCGTGGCCAGTTGCTGCTGTTGCACGATTACCTGGTCGAGGGACTGTTGCCTCTGCTGGGCCATGGCCATTTGCGGTGGTGTCACAGAGTGGCTGATCACCTCATGTTGCCTTGCCACAGGGCTTGTGGGGGATGGCGAGTCGTCGTCTTGTGGGTGCCCCTGCGTGGTATCCTCATGGTGTACGGGATGGAACAGACAGGGGGATTGAGACAGGTCATGGATGGATCTAACTTCGACATCCCCGTTTTCTGTGTCGGAGCATGCTGCCATTAATGCAGTGTCACCTATGGTGCTGCTGCCACCAGAAGCAGTGCCTACTGTGGCATCCATTGGGGGGACCTGTGGTGGTGCTGTTGTGGGCATGCTGGCTGCTGGGGTGCCTGTTGGAGTTCCCTCCTCTGTGCTGCCACTTGATTTGTGCTGCTTCCGTGTCTTGATGCGTGCAGCTGAGGTGGAGGGTCTTTGGCCGTTGGTCTTGGCCCTCTTTGCAGGTGTGCTGGAAGGGGTGTCCTGGAGCTCGTCGTTTGGATCGGACCCTGTGGTGGAGTAAAGGAGGGCGAGCGTTATTAATGGGTCTGTGGGAATTGGAATGGCAATTTATCACATGCATTGGGGTGGTACCTGAGGGTGATTTGGGTCGGGGCCTTGGAGGTGGTTTCATTTGTGTGTGGAGTGAGGGTGCAGTTGTTTTGCAGCCTGCAGTTAGGGTGTGCCTGCTGCACGTGTAGAGGGTGTTTTTAGGATTTTTAATTATTTATGTATTTGATGTGAGTTTTAAAGTGTGCTATCAGGCCTATGTATGTGGACGTTCTCCTGGACATGTGTCACTGTTGCACTATGTGGACACGTGGTACTTCACATGATTGGACATTGTGGTTTTGGCATTGTTTTATTTGAGACACCTACCTGATTCTTCGGATGTCTGCACTCCTTTCTCCATCCCTCCGACTCCCTCTATGCTCTCCTTTCCAATGGTGGAGGCACAGATTTCTTCCCAGGGGGTCAACTTGATGGGTGATTCCGATCCTCCCCCGGTAGCTGTGACAATGTTGCGGTTGGCAGAAAGTATGCTACGGACGCGTATCCGCAGGTCGTCCCATCGCTTTCTGCATTGCTGTGGGTTGCGGGGTGCGGTCCCCACCGCACTTACCCGCTGTGCCACCAGGGCCCATATGGCCTTCTTGTTTGCAAGTGCCGTCCTGGTCATTTGCGTGGAGAAGACGGCGGCAGCATTCTCCTGGAGGGTCTCTGTGAGCACGGTGAGTTCCTCACGGGAGAAGTGGACCTGCCGCTTGCGGTCGCACGCTTTCTTCGCTACTTTTCCCATTTTTCTTGGTTTCACTAGGGTGGATGACGGGTTGGGATGTGTCTCAGGGTAGTATTTTTAATGGTTGTGTGGAATTTGTGGTTTTATAGGTGTACGGCGTGATGTTTCCCGTTCCGGGACCATGCTTTTACTTCCGTTTCCGTATATTTCCGGTCACCGTACTTTCCGGTTGGCGCTCACTGCGGTGTCCGCTAAGATGGGTGGCGGTATTGCACCTAGGGCGCCGTACGGCGGCGGTGTGGGCCGTTTTGGGGTCATTTCCGCCATCGCGGACTTTGCACTTCCGCCATGGCGTGGTGCTCGTGCCCGATGGGTCGGAATGAGCCGCACTTTGCTCCGTCGTGCAATGGCGGAAACGCTATTTTCGCTATGGCGGTCCGGTCGGTTGATTTCCGCCAGGGTCGTAATGAGGGCCATTGTCTCCGCGGAGCGGACGCGGAGTGGTGGTGAGTGGCAGTCCTGCAGCTTGCTATCATCACTTCAGTCTTTCTACAGTGCTAATTTCTACTGAGAGGTGTGTTTCCAGCCACTTACTACATAAACTCATTGTCTCCGCGGAGCGGACGCGGAGTGGCGGTGAGTGGCAGTCCTGCAGCTTGCTATCATCACTTCAGTCTTTCTACAGTGCTAATTTCTACTGAGAGGTGTGTTTCCAGCCACTTACTACATAAACTCATTGGCCCTCATTACGACCCTTGCGGAAAGCGACTGACCGGAGCGCCACAGCGTAAATAGCGTTTCCGCCATTGTACGAAGGAGCAAAGTGCGGCCCATTCCGACCCATCGGGCACGAGCACCACGCCACGGCGGAAGTGCAAAGTCCGCGATGGCGGAAATGACCCCAAAACGGCCCACACCGCCGCCGTACGGCGCCCTAGGTGCAATACCGCCACCCCTCTTAGCGGTCACCGCAGTGTGCGCCTACCGGAAAGTACGGTGCCCGGAAATATACGGAAACGGAAGTTAAAACATGGGCCCGGAACGGGAAACATCCCGGCGTACACCTATAAAAACACTAAAACCACACAACCACTAAAATCACTACCCTGAAACACACCCCAACCCGTCAACCACCCTAGCGAAACCAAGAAAAATGGGAAAAGTAGCGAAGAAAGCGTGCGACCGCAAGCGGCAGGTCCACTTCTCCCGTGAGGAACTCACCGTGCTAACAGAGACCCTCCAGGAGAATGCTGCCGTCTTCTCCACGCAAATGACCAGGACGGCACTTGCAAACAAGAAGGCCATATGGGCTCTGGTGGCACAGCGGGTAAGTGCGGTGGGGACCGCACCCCGCACCCCACAGCAATGCCGCAAGCGATGGGACGACCTGCGGATACGCGTCCGCAGCATACTCTCTGCCAACCGCAACATTGCCACAGACACCGGTGGAGGTCCTGAATCACCCATCAAGTTGACCCCCTGGGAAGAAATCTGTGCCTCCACCATCGGAATGGAGAGCATAGAGGGAGTCGGAGGGATGGAGAAAGGAGTGCAGACATCCGAAGATTCAGGTAGGTGGGCCAGATAAAACAATGCCAAATCCACACAGTCCATCCATGTGAAGTACCATGCGTCCACATAGTGCAACAGAAACACATGTCCAGGAGAACGTCCACACACATCGGCCTGAAAGCGCACGTCAAAACCCACAATAAATACATAAATAATTAAAAACCCCTAATACACGCACTACACGTGCAGCAGGCACACCCTAACTGCAGGCTGCCAAACAACTGCACCCTCACTCCACACACAAATCAAAGCACCTCCAAGACCCCGACCCAAATCACCCTCAGGTACCACCCCAATGCATGTGATACAATGCCATTCCAATTCCCACTGACCCATCAATAACCCTCGCCCTCCTTTACTCCACCACAGGGTCCGATCCAAACGACGAGCTACAGGACACCCCTACCAGCACACCTGCAAAGAGGGCCAAGACCAACGGCCAGAGACCCTCCACCTCAGCTGCACGCATCAAGACACGGCAGCAGCACAAATCAGGTGGCAGCACAGAGGAGGGAACATCAACAGGCACCCCAGCAGCCAGCATGCCCACAACACCACCACCACAGGTCCCCCCAATGGATGCCACAGAAGGCACTGCCTCTGGTGGCAGCAGCACCATAGGTGACACCCCATTGATGGCAGCATGCTCGGACACAGAAAACGGGGATGCCGAAGTCAGATCCATCCATGACCTGTCCCAATCCCCCTGTCTGTCCCATCCCGTACAACATGAGGATACCACGCAGGGGCACCCACAAGACGACGACTGGCCATCCCCCACAAGCCCTGTGGCAAGGCAACATGAGGACAACAGCCCCTCTGTGACACCCCCGCAAATGGCCATGGCCCAGCAGAGGCAACAGTCCCTCGACCAGTTGATCGAACAACAGCAGCAACTGGCCACACTCCTCAAGGACCATGCCGATGAATGTGGGGGCACTAAGGCAGACATAGAAACATCAACTGAGACACTTAGGGCAGAAATGGAGAGAGGTACAGAGACGCTAAGGGCACAAATTGAGAGAAGCACCGAGAGCCTGAGGGGGGAACTGCATGCGACGTCCAAAGACGTATGTGCCGAACTTGCCGCAGTGCGCCGTGTGCTCACTGAGCTCTCGCAAACCCTTAGGGACATGCATGGACGTGAGCAGGCAGACACATCATCCGTTGCAAGTTCCGTCCAGGGCAGCCCCCAACGTAGATCTGGAAGGAACCTGCGCTCCACAGGCAGGGGTGCCCCTGATACCCGCAGAGGGGGCATGCAATAGCGACAGCCCACTGACAATGAGCATCTTTGGACACTGGTGTTCGGGGGGGAGGTAGGAGGGTGGAGGGGGTGTGTTGGGCTCACTTGGGTGGCGGGTCGATAGGGTGTTCAACATGATATCACATATGCCATAAAAAGTGCACGATCAACCAATGAGAAGTGTGGACATTGATCTTTGTGTACTAGGCCATCATAGGCGTACAGTCCATATTGTGCATGTCCCAGACACACGCAGTGCCACGAGTCCCGTGTCCATGTATCAGCCAACAGGCGTGAGTGCTAGAAGCATACATCAATGAGATGCTGACGAATGTCACGGGCCTCCGGTGCCTCGCAGACTCCATGAGGTGCTGCCACATCCCCACCCTCATCATGACCATCATCAGGTGCTTGCAGTTCAGCGTCAGGGGGCATGGGCACATTTCTACGTACGCACATGTTGTGGAGCATGACACATGCCATCACCATCTTTGCAACCTTCTCATGGCGGTACAGGAGTGCACCGCCAGACCTGCTGAGGCAGCGGAAACGGGTCTTCAGTAGGCCGAATGCCTGTTCAATGACTACACGGGTACGTGAGTGGGCATGGTTGTAGTCCTCCTCATGCTGGTCCCGTGGGTTCCGGACTGGTGTGAGGAGCCATCTCTTCAGTGGATATCCAGCATCACCTGTATGTGGACGAGAAACGTATGATGTGGAATGCCATTGATACGTACGCACACCCCCCCCCCCTTCCTGGCAGGTCATTGACAATTCACATACCCCACATCATCATGCATGTAATGAGACTCACCGAGTAGCCAGGATCTGTTCCCTGCGTGTCGCTCCATGTAGCGTGGTATTGTAGAGTTCCTCAAGACCATAGAATCATGGGTTGATCCAGGGAATCGGGCACAACAATGTGTAATGATCCTGTTGGAGTCACACACCATCTGTACATTCAGGGAATGAAATTGTTTTCGGTTGCGGTACTGGGCCTCCATGGCATGTGGGATGACCAATTCAACATGGGTGCAGTCGATGGCACCAATGCAACCCGGTATGCCGGCAAGTGCATGGAATCCCACTTTTGTGTTGGTTATTTCCTGCTCCGAGCGTGGTAGAGAGATGTAGTCGTCTGCGTGCTTCAGAAGGGCATCGAGCACTTGCAATAGTGTCCGTGAGAACAGTGGCTGAGAAATGCCATGCAACTGTCCGACTGTGTGCTGGTAGGTGCCTGTGGCCAGGAAGTGGAGTACAGACACCACCTTCAGTAGGGGTGGGATGGCGGTTGGGCTATCTATCATGCTGACAAGGTCAGCCTGTGTCATGTCCACAATGGCGGCTATGGTGTCCCGGTCCAGACGGTAGAGGGTGTGGATCTGCTCATCAGTGAGGTTGAACGGATGTGCTCGGAGGCGTGGAATTGCGGGCTGCCTGCGTGGTGGTAGTGGCTGTGCTGGTGGGCCTTGCTGGCCCTGCCTTAGCCTCCTCCTCCTGCTGCGTCTCCTCCGTGCGGCTGGTTGTAGTTGGTGTTCGTCTACTTCTTGGAGTCGGAGCACTTGCAGTGCTATCAGGTCCCCCAGGGCCAACATCGCGAGTCCTGCCGGTAGCATTTCGGTGTGGTTGTGGGAGGAGACTGGCTGTGCAATTTATGTGTTTTCAGGCTGTATGGCCTCCACCTGTGGTGATTGATTCCACCTGTGCAAACTGCTCTCCCCTTTGGCCGAGCACGTCCCGCGCACAACGCTGCAATTCGGGGAATTGTATCTTGCTATTGCAATCATGTATTTGTACCCGATGGCCGTGTAAGATTGGTTGATATGTTCATTCTGCTGTGGTCCCATTGTTTCACATACTATCTGTGCAGTCGCGAACAGACTTGTGAGGGGTCAGTGGGACGTAGTACTCGAGTAACGGTGGGCCCTCATGCATCACTGTACCGAGTTGCAACGACGGGCGGGGCGTCCCATTCGTGGGTGAAGGCAGTTGCCATTTTCACACACAGCCGCACTCGATGGAATAATTAGTGATTTCAAACGGCCACAGATGCCTTTTCGACGTGATGTTGCAAATGAGGAATTCGAAGGGCGGCGCTTTCGGTTTCCAGCTAGCGGCGAGGAGATGCCCACAGGTCTGACTGCAAATGTAACGTTCTATTGTTCTATGTCCTTGAGACAGGGCCCATGGCGAGGGAGCAATGATTGATATGAATAGTTTGGGATGCGCAATAGCTACGTGGGCGATGAGGCCGTCCGTTCCCAAATACATGTTACTTCACAACACTGGAATTACGGGCTGGGGCACTGTGGATTTAGCAGGCTGCATAACGCACAGACTCAATGGATGTTTCTAATGTTATGTGAGTAATTATTCAGGCATTTTGATCCCGGGATGAGGGAATGATGGATGGATGCATGGGCAGGTGATTTGATACAGAGTTTGCCATGTACAGGGCTTCTTGGGATCTATCCGCCTCCCCTACGCTATGTGATGCAGGGCTGCCATAGTGGGACCATCGTCCATCTGGCCTTGTTGAGCCCTCCCTGTCTCGAGGCGCCCTCAGACACTCGTTTGTGATGGTGTTTGCACCTCGATATAGATGGTTATGAGTCGCAAGTGGTTTTGGGGTGGTGATGTTCCTTTGGAGTGGGCTAGCATGCATATGGCTGTGGATTTCGTGTGATCATTGAAGTGAGTTGTTGGTATGTAGTTCTGATGGCCATTCTGTTCTTTTTCTTTTCTTTTGGTTGACAGGTATCTCCTCCCCTTTTGCCACTGCCATCTGTATGCCACTCCTGCAGATGGAATTTACTCCCGACACCTGCTGCTTCGTGTTAATCAGTGGAGCAGCATTACGATCTTATGGGACGATCGCCAATGGGCCACATGCCCTTACGCAGTACTGGTGGCTCGGAGCAACATTTCGGCCTTTCAGCTGGACTAGTGCCTCCCCATTGGGACGGCCCTGCGGTTCTGTGCGCTTCCATGTTGCCTTTTCGTACGTGAATGTGGCTCTGTGTACCATGGGGGAACAGGGCGACACACAGGTAGTGGCTGGTCATTTCTTGCGGAAGCAGCCCACAATGGTGATTTGTGTTTTGGAGTTCATGGCCTGATGGCTGTATGGGCTTGGTGATTTTGATGTGCATAAAATTTCTATTCTGATTTGGCCCGTGTAGCGTTTTTCTTTGCAAGTGATGTGGCATATGCCTATTTGGGGGGCGATGTATTGTGAGGAGATCTGCATTGGGTTCCAGCTTCGGGGTTTAGTTGCGTGGTACTGTGCTGTGCGCGTTTGCCTACGAAGCCCAGTGAGGTCAGGGATGGGGGCTGCCAATATGCCAGTTTGAATGTTGTCATGCTCAGGGGCGGGGGATTGGGTTTTGTGTAACAGATGCCGGTCAGCCAGGTGGACTGGTGGAATGATGTGGTTTTCGGAATATTGCTGGTCACAGGTGCCTGTGTTTGCGTGCGTTTCTTGGTGGGGGACTGTGGTCATGTCCATTGGGATGGCTTCTGTATTCGTGCCATCTGTGCCCTGCAGCTCCCATTGGCCCCTCTTGTGTTTCTTTTGTTCGTTGGCATGCATGGGTGACTTGTACATTTCAATGGTTGCATTGTGGCTTCATTGCACCTACGGGGAGTTGTACTTTGTGGGCAGGGAGCGGTGTACAGGCACTCAGTGGGGCCGTTTACGGTTGATTCGCGATGCCGTACTTCTCGCCATGGCGGAATGGTACATTACGCCGTGCCTGATGGCGTTAGGTACATGTCCGCTAGGGTCGGAATTGGCGTACCGTTGCACCATGGTGGTGTTTGCGGTTTGGCATGGCGCGCGCGCGCGTGCTTGGTGCAGTTAGCGTTGGCGTTCACTACGGTGTCGCTAATGGCTTCGTACTTTGCGGTGACGGGTCATAGTCGCACCGAGCGCTATTCGATGGCGGTATTGCATTTCCGCCATCGTTTTTCGATTTCCGCCAGGGTCGTAATGAGGGCCATTGTCTCCGCGGAGCGGACGCGGAGTGGCGGTGAGTGGCAGTCCTGCAGTCATGCCAGGCAAGCCGGCTAAGCCTGCAAGGACCGCCACTCCACCAACCACACCAGTCAATCAAGAGGTCGACTTGGGCTGCTGTTTGAGAAGCTCAACGGCCACCATAAGAAGCACTGCACCAGTTTTCACAGACTTTTCCGCCGTTCAGAACCAGTCCAGCACTTCTTCCACTTCTGAGAACATGCACCAACGTTCCCTAAAAGGTGCAGCCACTACAACCTCTGCACTACTTAAAATACAAACTCCACTTACTCGAGAAATGAAAACACCAGTTCGACCTTCCAGTCGTCCCTCGCCCTTGCCCGGGGCCATTCCTCCGCCCTCTGAGGCGATGACTGAGGTTTCGCTCCTCGACGACGTCCACCCGCCTTCAAGTCAAAGCTCGGAACCACCAGCGACTCCTGCCCGCCCGCAGCCTCCTTCAGTCGAGACCGGAGCTCCGCCGTCACCCGGAGGGGAGACGGCGTCGAGACCTCTGGACGGACTGATGGGCGCTCGCGTCGGTACGGGTGCCGAGGCCGAGACGCCCATAGTGGCCACCCCCGCCCAGAAGGGGAGAGGGGCCTCGGTCGCGATGGACTCAATGATCAGGGGCCTTCAAACCGCGCCTCCAGAACCACAGCTACACGAAGCTGCGTGCAACATGGCTTCCCAGGAGGGAACACAGTTCCAAGCGCCTCCCCCCACCGTACTAATGGTAACAGCCGAGATTCACAAAAGTGCAAAGCAAGCCTCAATACAAGAGGCTAACTCAGAGCCTCTACTCATCGCCGTATCGAAATCTCCATTACTCACCACCCCAGACGGCAAAGGTACAACGCTAAACCTGAAAAAAAGGTCACGACTTGCTAGTGCCTTTCCAACTACAAAAAAAAACACAGTCCAAAAACAGAAAAAGAAAACATCAACCCCATTGACGAAGCAAGCTACTAATACTAACCGTGGTGAAACAAACAAGAAAAGCAGATTGGCTCTAACAAAAACCTCTACAAAGACAACAAAGAAACATCAACAACCATTGAGCCTTTTATCAGACTTTTTTCTCAAACACCCAAAGGTCCTCCAAGGAATACGCCAAGATTTGACCGACGAGGAAATCCTAGAAGCGGCCAGCGAATGCTCCCCTCCTACTAAACAGCGTAGACTGTGCCGGCAACATCAACCCTCTTTGCTGACTAACCCTAAAGGAACCGACTGCCCCACGCAACCCCAAACCAAGGAAAGGGGGCCAGGCGCAGACATACTCTCAGCTGCAACCGTTGCACCAACTACTGCTCCACAGTCCACGGGCCTAGTTTCCAACAACGCAGCTGACATAGCGCCTGATAAAGCGCCTGGGCGCACAAATAACACTGCCATTACCACGGACGCCCCGGTCCCAGAGCGGGTAGATAGTGAAATACTGTCCAGCAACGAGAGTGAATCTGCCGCCCCAGACTCTACGGAACCGGAAAGAGAGCTTCACGAGACATCCTCAAACTACTCTACGGTTTGTCATAGCGTAGTCCTCACCGGTGCAAGTCTAATGGCTTCCCAAACCCTACCTCAGGACCTTATTTCTACAGACAATCACATCCCTTTAGTCGTGGAGTTGCCCAACAAGAACGAACCAGCGAAAACGTCCCTTCCTGAGGCACGGGACCCCCATAACAGAACAAATAAATCACCAGTTGACAGCCTTCGGAACAAGATGACCCCCCAACCGCCTAAACCAAATCCTCCACTTGAGAGAACCATAGACTCTTTCTACTCAAACCTCAACAACTACAACACTCAAAGAAGACTCTCGCTTGACCATCCTATTAGATCGATAAATACAGATTCTACCCCCACCCGCCTACTATCCCCTCCGCGAAATCGTTCCTCTTCTCAAAGTTCCACAGCTTTAAAAGATCCCCCCCCCTAAAAATCTCGACATGTGTACTCTGATGTCGGCCCTGACAATCGCCCTCGCCCCCTTTACCAAACTTTACGAGACAATTGGAGACACCTTGAAAGACCAAATCTCAATACAGGCGCCAAAGTCAACCAAACTGACTTTCCTCGAAGGGTACATAACTGCCCTAGACCTGAAACAAAAGCAGGAGGTCGCCTCCAGATCTCAGCCACCGACATCACCCACAGTCATAGAAAAGGACAAAACAACAGTAGTGGTCTCGCGGCCAAATCACACCCTGCAAAAATCTACAGCAACCCAAACAACTGCATTAATCGACCTAACAATCACGTCCAACCCACTAACCAGGTCAGAAAAACCTACAAAAGACCCTCCAAAGAGCACTACACGACCTACGACAGCCCCAACTTTCAAACCAGTATTTCTATTTCAGGCCCCGACCGGAGGTAAACTCTCACCATCATTAAAACTTCCGAAGACTCAACCACCCCCAACACCCAAACCTGAAGCAAAGCAAAGGCTGTCACGCGAAGAAAGTGCCCCTATCAACCCCTCGCCAAGAGGGGCCCAGGCACCTTTAGATCAAGAAGACCTGATGAACTTAACACAGCACTTAACAGAGAGGTCGACACTCAACTCAATGAATGAAATCTACATATCAGATCCAGCTCCGCCATCTACTCACAAACATACGAGGTTTAACCCAGTAGACTCTGACTCCGATTCGCCATTTCTCACCCTGGCGAACCGTAGAAAGTCAGCCATCAGGAGACAGGACGACACGAAAAAGCACTCTTCTCCTTACCCTAACCACAACACTAAGAAAAGATCCTCTCATCAACAGAGAGAAGCTAGAAAAAGTGGAAACTGTCCGAGCAATTCGAAAGAACATCACGAAGACACTAAAAGCTCTACCCTTGATCCCGATCGACTATCTAACCACCCGCAAATATCCATAAATAGACCTCCTACAAACAACAGAACAATCAGAGACACTTCACAAAAAAGACCTCAAATTCGATGGATCCTTAAGCTAGCACAAATCCAAGAAAACCGAGACAGAGTAACCCTGAATAGAAGAGGAGTCATCGACCTCTTCAGCTACATCCCAAAACTACGCGCAGTCAAATCTGCGGACATCCGAATAGTAGATCCAAGCCACATTCACCACAAGGCGATTTCCCATCTGTACATCTCCTCTTCGTCTACGAACAAATTACTAAGATCAGCGGCTGAAGACCTGCTAACACTGGGCTACAGCCTAAGCGAATCGACAAGGAAAATAAAAACACTCATAAACGAGGAACCAACGCTTATTGCAAACTCCTCTAAGAGAGAAATTGAATCAAAGCAACCTAGTCAATACCAACATCGTTTGACAAAAAATGTCCGAGATAACCGTTCACGGGAAGAACCTGCCAATCTGACCACCCATAAAGTGCACTTGACGCCATCCATAAAACAAATTGCCCACTCGACCACGTTAGGCGACCATTCTTCAAATACGCAGCTCCTCCATGCTCCTCAAAGAGACAAGTCTAAACAACGACAAACGGTCGATCCAATGAAAATCCAAAAGACGGTACAAAATGAGCTCTACTCTAACGTGGCCAAACCCACTCCAGCCTCCACCCTCGAGACAGTGTGGTCATGGCTTCCTAAGGCCTTGAAACCCCGGCGGATAAAATAGCCACCAAAACCCAAGCTCTACCGAGATATCACCAAAGACACGCACAGCCTGACGAGCGATCGTATAAAGTTGTGCTCATGGAACACTAGAGGTTCTCACCATTTATTCTCCCAGAGCTCCGTAGACTGGCACGAATACGATATTATCTGCCTTCAAGAGACTTGGCTTCTTCAACCACCGACTATAGACGGGTACGTGACCAATATAGTCGCGGCCAAGAAAGGATCAACAGGCAGACCAACCGCCGGCCTACTTGTAGCGATCCGAACTTGCCGAGGTCTAACGAACATAGAAAAACTAAAAGAGTCTGACAACATGTTAATGATGAAGCTAAACTGGTCCCCGACTGTAGAGACCCTTCCAACTAAACCAAAGCCGATGATCATCATTACAGTATATTGGAATCCGGCCACGACAAACACTACAAAATTCATCAAAAAAATGGAACAAGACATTGATTGGATCCTCCTAAAACACCAAGTGGACAACATACTTATATGTGGTGACCTCAACATTAAGTGTCACAACCCGGAAAATCCCCCTGCTGGCAAACCGAAAGGCCCTTCTACCGACCTAAGGGCGTCCAAATGGCAGAAGTTAATGGAATCCAGAGCCTTCTCAAACCTTGACCATACCTTCCACGATCCAAAGAGATACCCATCCTGGGAGAGAGCCAACTCAAAATCCACTATTGACTATATCTTTGTCTCTCGGCCGCTGCTAAATTTAATAACATCATTCAACGTCCAAAGAACAGAGGAGAGTGACCACAACCTTTTAGATACCACCTGGGTCTCGGTAGCTCCAAACAACATCTCAATGCCAACCAGCCTCGAGTTAACAACGCAAGGCACAAGATTAAAAATGACCAAAAAAGCAATAACCTCCTTAACCACTGCCTACAAAGATCTCACCTTACGAAACAAGCAGTCGACGAACGACTATACTCCGCTGTTGACAGTATATAGAGTTCCATGTGGCAAGACCAGTCAGAACCCCCTTCAACAAACTCATACTTTTGACAAACAAACCCAAGGAAAAAAGAAAGAGTTAAGGAGAATCAAAAGACTCGCCCTAAAAAGCAAAGACCCCGCAACGCAATCAGCCGTCCCTATAGCTGTTAAAGCCTACAAAAACTGGCTGAGAGGACATCGACACAACCTATACCAGCAAGACGCTGAAAACATCCTCAGGGTAATAAACGGCAACCACGCAAGAGACTTTTGGGCCCTCATTCATTCAGCGACCCCAGGCACTCTCCCCGACCAACTAAACGGGATTGCTGCCTCAGTTTGGGAGACCCACTTCGAAGCCCTATTCAAAGAAACAGACCCCGTTCAGGGCAAAACAATCGAAACCAACTCCCCATGGATAGACATTACTGACCAGGAAGAAATCCAAATACAAATAAAGAAGCTAAAACCCTCCCGCGCCCCTGGCCCAGATGGGATAACAAACCTAGACCTAAAAACCCACCCTGAAGCGTGGTCCCAGCTTCTGAGTATCATCTTTGCCCGTTGTGTAGCATCCAGATCCATACCTCCATCATGGACCAAAGCGAACATAGTTCCAATCTACAAAAAAGGAAATAGGGCCGACCCAGCCAACTACCGCCCTATAGCCCTCCTAGACTCAATAGGTAAACTATTCGGATCCCTTCTCTTACAACACTTCACTAAGTGGGCTAACAACGCCCCCTGTCATGATAACCTCCAAACAGGTTTTAAGAAGAACCTGGGCACGAACGCCAATATCTTGATACTAAACACACTGAAAAACAAGATCCTTGAAGGTAAACCCACACTTTACATCACGTTCGTGGACCTTACTCAAGCCTTTGACAAAGTGGATCGCGCTAGACTATGGCAGAAACTTACGACCTGGAAATGCCCACCCGAGATTCTGAACCCAATCAAGGCTTTACACTCCGGCACATCAATGAGGGTGAGGTTAAACCAACAAGGGTCACTTTCGGGAGAGATAAAAACAGCTAGAGGCGTTAAGCAAGGTTGCCCACTTGCTCCTGCATTATTCTGGACTTATCTAGGCGACTTTCAAGACTTTGAAAAACAAATCCGTTTGTTCCCTCCAAAGCTAGGAGGTACCCAGATTAGCCGCCTGCTGTATGCCGACGACCTCATTCTATTAGACCACACCCCTATAGGTCTCCAACGGCAATTAAACAGCCTCCAAAGGTACATGACGGAAAACAACTTAGAAATCAACGAGTCCAAAACTAAAATGATGAAGTTTCAAAAAACACCTAAGAAAACAGAAAAACTCCACCTCTATCTTGGCTCTACTCAAATCGAAACGGTATCTAGCTTTAAATACCTGGGAGCCACGCTAGATTCATCCTTAAAAGACAAAGCCATGCAAGAAATCCTCATTGACAAAGTCAAGAAGTTATCTACACAGGGAAAGGCAATCGATCTCAAATTCGGTCGCTATTCCTTAATCCCCGTAAGAGACTTCTACAAAAAGAAGGTGATTCCCTCGGTCACTTATGGAACTGACGCCATGCTTAACCTTCCGTCAGAGTTATGGCCAAAATTGGAAGCCCTGTTCTGGAGGAAAATTCTTGGTCTCCCTAAATCAACTCCAATAGCCTCGATTAGGAGGGAATTAGGCCTTCTATCTCTGGGAACCTCTGTCGCACTGAACAGAGTCCAACTATACAGGAAATGCATAACGCCTGGGTCGCCATACGCCTATCAACTGATAAACCAGGAACTCGAATCGAAATCGTGTAACTCACTCCAGAAATGGGAATCAAACATGCACAATCTGCTACACCTGGCTGAAAGTAGCAAAGAAGAGCTGATAACCAACCCTGCCAAAACCTCGAAAAAAATTAAAGAGTGGGACTGGATACAAACCATAGAAACCGCTAACAAATATAAGCTCACCAGTCACCTTCCCCCCTTTTTCAACAAGTTGGACTCACTGCAAACTTATCTCAAACTTTTTCCAAGCAGACAAGCGCGTCTATATTTTTTGAAAATACGTTTGAATCTTCTGGCGACAAATGAAATCTTGGCAATCAGAGGGCTATCAGAAACTAATCGATGCCGGTATTGCAAATCGACTACAGAAAAAGAGACAATTCGCCACCTCCTCTTGAACTGTCCAAAGACACGTGACATCCGTGCCATTTACTTGAAGAGCATCATCTCTGACTTTGTATCGTTAGACGAGGGAAACTGTTGGAACAAGCTGATCGCAGGCGACAAACCTGGCTGGGCTCTAGCCACGGTTAACATCATGCAACATATCATCAACATGACACCTCCTTAAGAAGCTTCGAACCTTGATCCCCGCCCACCTACTGCTTACATATGGGTCCAAACTGGCGAAATCGCCAAAACCTTAGAACTCGCCTTCATGGTGCCGTTTGGTGAGACTTCGTCGTTCCCACCGGACCACCTTGGTCAACCCTTCTTCATCCTTCATCGACATGGAGAAACATCTTTTTACCTGAACATTAGACATTGTCCTTGAAATTTCCTTCAACACCAACCATTTGTTCCTTTTTTCTTTGTAAAAATCCGTAGTGATTATATACAAATAAAAAAAAAAAAAAAATATGGCTTGGGATCCAAAAATGGATAGGAGTGGAGGTGGAGGTAAAGGAACAGCTCAACCCTCACAGTCGTTAAATCGAGGTTTTGAAAACTTAATACTGAGGGAAGTGTGGCATATGAAGAGGGAGGACGAAAGAGGATACACCTGTTTCGCACATATATATCAATTCTTGTCAAGAATCGATTATGTATGGGTATCCACTAGATTGATGGGGGAAGTGAAAGGAATAGAGGTAGGATCAATACTTCTGTCGGATCATGCCAAACCTAACGGTTCACTTTAGAGAGCGAGGATCCCGTGTGGGACTTTGGGCCTGGACGTTCCCCAGAGAAGTATTATATGATGATGAAACAGCTGAGGAAATAGGAATTAAAATAGAGTATTTTTCTACGAATGGTAATCAGTCGGTTTCACCTGACAGAACGTGGGATGCTTTTAAAGGAGTGATACAAGGTGAATATATATCACCTAAAGTGCGGCACGAGAGACAGAGGGCCAAGATAGAAATGGATATGGAGTCCCAAATACGGGATACTCAAATGGCCATAGTATAGTAAAACATAGGAAGATGGCCTTGTCCATTAAATTAAAGTATTTGAATTGCCAGCTGAATATATTACGGACCAGGAGAGCAGAGACATCCCTGCTTCTAACTAAACAAAGATGTTATGTCCATGCTAACAACGAGACAAACTGCTGGCCCATCAGCTGAAGGGGATGGAGGTGGTGAAGTTGATGCAGCAAATTTCACAGCGTGATGGGTCAATGGTAACTGGGACAGAGGAAATAAAAGAAACCTTCAGACAATTTAACAAAGCATTATATACGTCTAGTCACCCTGAGTAGCAAGGGATACAACGCTATGTGGAGGAGATAAATATGCCTAAAATTACAACAGAGGAACAGGACAATCTAGATAGGGCAGTTAGTGAGGAAGAGGTGATGGAGGCAGTAAAGGCGTTACCAACTAACAAAGCACCGGCCCAGATGGGTTTCCGGCTATGTTTTATAATAAATATGACAAGGTTATTGGTCCCCAAATTGAAGGAATTTTTTAATACGATAGGGTTTAAAGCGGTAGTTACACCAACCATGTCGGAGGCGAAGGTGGTGATGTTTGGCAAGCCTGGGATAGATCCGACGAAATTCGGGTTTTATAGACCCATAGCATTGTTAAATATTGACGCTGGGCTGTTTACAAATATTTTGGCAAGGAGGCTTGAGCAGCTCCTGCCTGAATTGATACATATGGATCAATCAGGGTTTATATTGGGTAGACAGACGTTAGAGACGAGTCTCCCATTTAATTGAAACGGTTAATATAATACAGCATCCTGCTATTTTAATATCTTTGGACGCTGAAAAGGTGTTTGATCGCGTTGAATGGCCCTTTTTATTTTATGTGAGGGAACAGATGGGAATGGGGGCTAAGTTTCTTCGGATGGTACGAGCCAACTATCAAACTCCCACAATATGGCTGGCGATTAACAAGCAACTAACTGGTAGTATAAAAGTGACCAGGGGTACAAGACAGGGATTTCTGCTTCCACCTCTCTTATATGCTATTTATTTTGAACCATTCCTATTTAAAATTAGAGAGAGAAGAGATATATGGGGGATTACATTTGGGAGGGAGGATCATAAAATTGTGGCTTTCGCGGATGATATGCTGTTGACGCTGAGGGAACCCGAACGATCGATACCTGCAATGTTGGAAAAACTGGTGGATGTAGAGAATGTTTGCAGGTCTCAAGGTTAATATGGGGAAGTCAGAAATTTTGGAATTAGGCTTATCTGAGTCACAGAAGCAGATATTGTCCTCCTACTTGCCATTTAAAGTGGCGGAAAGCTATATTACATATTTAGGGATTAACATAACGAAGACGGTTTCCCTCCTGTTTGATAGTAACTATCTGCAACTATTGCAGAAGGTAAAGAAAGACTTAGGGAAATGGACTCCATTGCAAATTTCCTGTTTAGGTAGATTTGCCACTATTACAATGGTAACCCTGCCGAGGTTACTTTATACTTTTCAAGCCCTACCGGTTAAAGTTCCTCTATCATATTTTAAGTCGCTGAATAAAGAGATTAGGAGATTTCTGTGGCGTGATAAAACTCAGAGAGTTGCATATCGCATTTTGATGGCTCCCAGAGAGAGTGGGGGACTGGCGCTTACCGAATTTTGAAAAATATGAGGCAGCACAGCTACGGGTATTCCGGAAATGGTTTACGGGGTATACCAGGAAGCCTTGGGTGAAAATTATAGGGCAGTGGTAGGGCCCCCGTTGCAAGGTGTTTTTTGTATAAACAGACAAGATAGACCTAGGAATACACAGCCAGATTCTTGCAGTAGTTTTTGATATATGGTATTGTCTGTTAGATAAAGCAGATTTGTCTACACGCCCTTCACCATTTACCCCATTATTTGGGAACCCTCAATTTAAACCTGGGTTGATAGAGGGTGCATTTAAACAATGGTGGATAGTTGGATGCATAAAGATGCAGGATATGGTACAGGGAGGGTATATATATTTGTTTGAGGAATGTTAACAAATATTGGGTCTCACGGAAAAAGATAGGTTGGAGTATTACCAATTGAGACATTGGCTAGCAGGTTCAGGTGGACGAGAAGTGGCGGGGAGAGAGATTACTATGTTTGAAAAATTCATAATCACACATTCAGGGACTAAACAAATGGTGTCAAAGCTCCATTTGATACTGATAGAAGAAGATAAGGGACATGTTTGGGGGTATATGTATAAATGGGAAAGGTCTCTTGCGATAGATCTGCCGAGAAGTTATTGGGAACATTTATGGAGGAACATTCCTAAACTAACAAGGTCTATCCAGATTAGACAAGCATGGTATAGGATTATGTATCAATGGCATTTTACCCCAGAAAAACTGCACAAACTGTTCCCGACTTCCATGGACCGATGCTGGCGAGAATGTGGAGAGAAGGGTGATTGGTGGCACATATGGTGAGAGTGTGCAAAATTGAGGATGTTTTGGGAAGATGTCACAATCAGATTAAAAGTATGGTATCCTCTGCAACAATTTGGTCACCTAAGGAATGGCTGTCTGGTTGGTTTGAGCCAGAGAATTGTCTACCTACCAAAACTCAAAGTAAAGCATTTATGTTAATGGTAATAGCCGCATGGTTTGTCATTGCAAGTGCTTGGAAACAAAAGAAACCGCCAGGGTAAGTGACTGGTGGATAGAATTATGGGGGTTTATCGCTTTGGAGTAGATGACATATACTTCAAGGGGAACAGGACAAGTTTTGAAAAGAATAGGCTTTGGTTTTGGACTTCCTTAACAGCGATTTTGTGATGCAATGGTGTCCACATAATATAAGCACATTGAATATCATGTAAACAAGAATATTTGTTGCTTGATGATAATTGTGAATAAGTTACGCTGTCTCTGCATGGGGGTGAGGAGGGTGTAGGCTGAAGACAGGTAAGGGGAATAGGAGGGGGTGAGGAGGCAGGGTTAAAGTTGTTTTTTTGGAAAATGTAAATAAAAATATATTTAAAAAAATAGATATGGGACATCCTGGTGGTGGAAAAAGTCACAGCGGCCAAAGAAGGGGGCACCCAAATTGCAAAATGATCGGGACTTCCCTGCTCAAACACCCAAACCACAGCACCCGATACTGTTCCTTCGGGACCACACTTGAAACGAGACCCTCCCAGTTAACTGCTACCAAACTGGAGGAAACTAGGGAGGAGGGGTGGCAATTGTTCTAGCATCAGGGAGAGGGAGGAAGGGGCTACTCCTATTTTCTTGTACTTCTGATTGAATGTTTAATGCCAAATATGTGACTCTGTACTGCTCATTCCTTGTCAGCAACCGAATAAAATAAAGTTGTAAAAAAAACAAAGTTAAGGGGTATACCTCCTTCACCTTTTGTTGTAACTCAGGCTGAGGGAAGGATATACTCTCAGGAGGGGTGTTAATGTGAAACAGTAGCAACCCAGACAGCAAAGTATAACAGTTGTGAAGAACCAGGGCGTGGTTCACTGCACAGACCCCGGGGATCCCTTACTCAGGTGGCCAGCGCACGGCCATCACCTTTGAATCCAGACTCTGGAGGTGGGCAAGTGCGGGAGGATCACCTAGATTAGGGGTCCTATGGTAGTGAGGGAGAGACATCCAATGGCGAAACACGGTATCCCCTTTCCCAATATCCCTATCCAATACTATTTTATAGGATATTCCAACTTCCCAAATCCCCCACCATTTCCGACACAAACGCTGAGCCGAGGAAGAGGAGGTCTATGGCTGAAAGTATTACCACCCATGAAATAGACTGGACATGTCCCTCGAAAGAGACCAGGCAGGGTCAGGCACTTGTCTTTAATCACGCACACCTAATAACTATAAACTCTCTCACACATGGTTAAAATGTGGAACACTGAGACACACTTTGAGCAAAGCAGTGCACACAAAGGAGTAGTTCCTCCAGAGCGATGGCGAACCAAGCGAAGGAGAGCGAGGGGTTGAACCAAAGGGGCATAAAGCCAGAGACCCCGCCCCCCCCCCCCCCGGCGAGAGATAATTATTTCCGAAAGGCTGTGTGGATTGCGCACAACAGCCCATCTGGAAGGGAGAAAGAGTCTTCCGAGTGCTACAAGGTTACACAGACTGCCGGGTGAACAGCAGAGTTAGGGAGGTGCAGAAGCGGCAGTGGTAACAACCTTGACTCCTACATCAAAGGCGTGAAAAACGAAAGCCTCTTAACATGACCATTCAGTTGTGGAAAGCAAAGAAAGCCCGATTTGTGTTTAATTGAAATGCTTGCAACAGTATCTGAGTGAAGGTTATGTGAGGGCTGATAAGCTGCGAGAGAAAGTGAATCCATTGTTAAGAACTGTGAATACGAAATACAAAGTAGCAGAAAGTTCAGGCGAAGTGAGATTGCCCAATCCAACGTCTCTGTGAAATGTTTTAAAGCTACAGAGGCAGCGGGAAGCGAGAGAAAGAAAAAAACACAAAACTGCATGAGAGAAAAGTTTGAAAGACTTGATCTAGGAGCAATTGATACATTTTCCAAGAGTCATTGGAGCTGATGGAAAATATGTAAAGTGGAAGTAAAGAAAGAAAGGAGGGTCAAAGTGGTCATGTGGAGGTGAGAGCTGAAATCCTCCCAGTATCGAACAGACACTTGGGATACCCTTATGGCACCCATGGGTGGGAGTACAACCCTGTACTCCTAGTGTATGTTTTTGGGCACCTGTGTGTGGCCCACAGAGCAGGGTATGGGCTGGTGGCAGCTCCATGCTGAGTTTTACAGGTGCCCTGCGCATCCTCCATTTTGAGATGCCCCGGTCCTGTCATTGGAATCAGCGGATTCCTGATAGGAGACAAGATGGCCCCTGTGTCCTCTTGCTTTCTATCTCCTGTTACCTTGTCTTCCCGAAGTCCCAGGAACCCCTGCCTCTGTCTAGTATCTGGTGTGTGACACAAAGACTGAGACAGCCCTGCCCAAAACTGTTATGAATGCAGTGCGTAGTGCTGCATGGCTGGGGGCTTATCCTAATCCACATTCCGTTCGTTTGTTTGTTTATTTTATTTATAGTGCGTGCCAGACCCTAGGGCATCAGGGCGCAGGACATAAGAATACGTTCAGCTTAGTTACATAGGTACATGATATACAGCAAGGATAATATAGGACAACACAATTTACATGAGGGACTAAATACAAAGTAATACGAATTAATATACAGACTAGGTGTCATCAATATACAGAAAAATGTGCAGTGAGAAAGAGTAAGAACAGTTAGGTGCAGAGTGTAGCAAATACTTGGGTTAGCCCCTATATAGTAAAGACAGCTGTTGTATGGCTATAGCATGGTAGTTTACTTATCCTTTTCTTTCAGCCAGTCAGTCATGTTCAGTCTAAATTTGGTGAGGGTTTGATGTTCTCCTAGGAAAGACGGCAGGAAGTTCCACAGTTGAGCTGCCTCAACTGGGAAGCCAGATCCCCCAATGGAGGATAGTTTAACGCGTGGTACAAGGAGGCAGTTAGAGTTGGCTGATCTGGTCAGTCTGTGGGATGTTTTTCTAATAATCCTATCAGTTAAATATGGCGGAGCTTTATTATTTAAACATTTATGAGTAAGGTTAGCAATTATGAGTCGAATTTTGTCGAAAGTAGATAGCCATTTGTATTTTCTCCTGGTGGAGGAGATGTGTTCCTTTCTATTTATCTTGAGTGCTGCTCTCAGAGCGTTATTCCTGTATTTTCTGGATGATGTGTTTGCTCATACCAATGTACAGGGCATTACAATAATCCAGTTTAGAAAGTATGAGGGCTCTAGAGGGAATTAGACAGCTGTTTGTGGAGAGAAATTGTTTACTTGCTGTGATTAATTTGCACGTATAGGCAGTAGCAGATACCAGGCAGTTAACCTGTTTTGTAAAGTTAAGAATGGCATCTAGGTAGAAACCCAGTGTCTTCACCTCCTTGGCTACTTTGATGTCATTACTATCAATGGTGAAGTATGAATAGTCCAGACTTAGTTTAGATAAGTGGGCCGTGGAGCCTAGGATGATAAGCTCTGTTTTATCATTGTTCAGGCATAGTCCATGTGTGGCCATCCATGCCTGAACATTGCCATAAATTCTATTCACCAAAGGCAGGTCAACGGAGTAATCTCCGGTAAGAGGTAGGAGGATTTGTGTTTTGTTGTGAGTGTCTGAATGAAGAAGAATGGCCTGAATCCACTGTTAGCCTGATTAGCTGCCTGGCTGCATGAATGCCCTTCTGAATGATTGGTTGCCTGAGTGTGACCCAGCAGAGTGAATGAGAGACTGAACAGTATATCTGGGGATCTCTCACTAATGGAAATCGTTCAGAAGCTGAAGTCGAAACTTGATGCTTAACCTTGAAGCCCAGCTGGACGAGAAGATCTGCTGCCACATTCCTTCACTAACTGAAAGCTGTCATGCCTTCAAGAACTGATCCAAGAGAGGACCTGGCTAGGAGACCTCTTCCAGAGCTACGAGGGACCATCATACACCAGCTGATCTTTGCCAAAGCTCCCTGGAAGTCGGAACCTTCGAAAGGCTGCCGACTGGATAAGGGTACTGCCGAGGAATCCAAAGTGAAGCACCCGGACATCTAAGTCCATCGTCGTTGACCAGAGTTCGCAGGTTTGCTATAACTGCTGGAAGCCCATCCAGTTGTGTTGCTCCAAAGCAGGGACAGCTTGACGTCATGCCCCTCAACTACCAGAGCCGCAATACTACATTGCCTAACACATTTGATTCAAGGACTCCCTTGCTCATCATCGTCGACCACTTTGCTGAGCTGGAGAAAGTCAAGGTCGTCGACGACTGAGGAGAATCCGCCGGTGGGTTTCCCACCACCCGAAGTCCTCAAAGACGCTGACGAAGATCGGAAAGCCAGCCGTGGTCAAGTCCTGATCGCCGGCGCCAGACGCGGACTACCTGATGCCCTTGCTGAGCCAAAGTTCTTCATTGACTCTTTGCAGCAACAAACTATCGCCATCGAGGTGCACTGCACACCTCATCTTGCAAGACCTTTTCGACCGATCGTCAACGAGCACTGCAAGGACAGAAGCTCAACGACAGTGTTCACCTTTTCTTCATGGAATCGCGACAACCCGGGTCTCCTGCTATAAAGGGAGTTCACTCAAGAAGGGCCTGTTGGCGACTCATTGAAGAACTCTACGAAACCAGGTACATTGGGGTTGTAGAACCTTTAGAAGGAATAAAGACCATATTAAGCATATCTGGACTGGGCTTGTCAATACACTTTGTTTACATGTTAGCCAGGTGGGGGATTCTCACACAGAACTGTCTCCAGGTAGATGGGAGATTGTATTGCCATTGCTTGATTTATCTTGCTTCTCTCTGTCATCTTGCAATCTGATTCATATGACAATTGAACTGTTAGCAGTGGATATATTTCCCATTATAGTATTGCCTGAGCACAAAATGTGTTATTGTGATTGTGTATATAACTTGAACCTTATTTATATAAAGAACTGTGTTTTCAGTAAAATAGTGTGTGGACATTCCTTTGGGGGTGCTTGGGGAATACACTGTACATAAGAACCAGCCCGCATCATCCCCTGAGAGCTTAAGCCTTGATTTCTCGTCCACGTTTTACCAAATAGAGAATCTAGGCTGGGGTGCTCTGTGCTTCAACTCTGCCATATATAGGACCAGAGTACAGATACCCCCCTCCAGTCTTTACAAACTGCGACCAAATACTATACTTAGAAACTTTTTGTTGAAAATATGTAGGAGCTTGAAGGGTGACCTGGACTTGGGTGGTGGGAACCCGAGAGGTTAAACCTGTGAACTTGTGACTCAGACTTGAATGGTCAAGAAGACTCTGGAGGCCAGAGCCAGCCACCTAAATGTGTTCACAAGCCAAAGTGTGTCAATCCGTCAAGTGTTCCATCCAACCCTGTGCTATACAACGTGGGGGCGAGAATTAATACTGATTTATATTGCCATTCTGATATTTCGTTTCACCACTGATTTTTCCATCTTTTAGATACATATCCCTATGTTACATTAGTTTGTATTAGAGTGAGGGCAGGCATTAGGTTTTGCTAGTATAGGCATGTATTGTTTGACTAAGGCTAACTAGGACTGTTTATTATTTGATGGTCGAGATTACTACCATCTTAGTTATAGGGCCAGACAGGAGTTTTTCCAACCCCCTTGAATCTAACAATAAAGGTTTTGAAACTTGCAACTCGTGTAAGGGTGGGATATGACTCAATTGAAACAAGTTGGGTAACCCTAAAATGTCTGAAACTCAGTAACGAGACTCAGACCCCACTACCTACACAAAATAATCTATTGGCATTGATATATGCAGCAGTAGAGAAGCTACCATCCCTCCAGGAGGAAAAAGAGGAATGATTCCCACTGACTTAGTACTAATACCCCCACCCATGTTGTTACATTAGGCTTGCACCAAAATCTTGTTTATCCTGGAAATGTGGTATGGATGTACTTGCAGGAGTTATAGACCCAGACATGCAGGGAGATATAAACGTACTCTTGCAAAATCATGGAGAAACTCTTTTTGAAACACTTCCTAGGAACAAGATTGCACAGGGAATTCCTGAGAAAGATTTATTTCCCCCGTTTTGAGGAAGAGATGGAGCCTGAGAAAACTGAGAGAGGTAACTTAGTTTTTGGGGAGGCCAGTGAGAAACTTAAAATCGGAGCCAAAGTGGAAGATGAACCCACAATCCTTCCAGTCTTCGCCTTTGCCCAACAAAACTACCCAATGCTGGCAGAGGCTTTCTTGCAAATAATCCCTGAGGGAGAAGGCAGAGAAAAAAGAAATCACTTTTTCTTTCTGAAACAGGGACTACTATATCAAAGAGAATCCGCAGGGGAAGGCATAAGTAAAACCCAATTAGTAATATCTAAAACCCATCGGATAATTTGTTGGAAATTGCACACTCTCACTTGACATGGTGACACTTAGGACATTCTAAGACTCAAAAGCTCACATTAGTGGAAAATTCTATTGACCGCGGATACATGCTGATACAAATAACTTTGTTCAGACATGTGAAATATGTCAAAAGACAAGCTTGCATATTCCTCTACCTGCCACTATAAATCTGCTACCGATAATTGAATTTCCCTTCTCCTGAATAGTTATGGATATTATCGGACCAATAGAACTTCTAAGTTGGGCAACAAATTTGTTCTTGTGATCGTTGATTACGCCACCAGGTACCCAGGAGCCTCTCCCATGAAAAATAACACCACCCAGCAGATCTTAAAGCATGGTCTACCAGTTCCTTTCTAGGGTTGGATGATCTGAGTGTCAATTAATTAATTAACTGATGTCTTGCTATGGTCACAAGGTTAGAATAAGCCCATAGGGCTAGGTTTTGTGTAGATTCACCTATAGTGATTCTCCTATATTGCAAATGACGATGCCCAATCACAAGCTAGGGATTTGTGAATAGCTTGTAACATTTGTTTTTTTTTCCTCTTCTGTCTTTTGCTATAAATGCAACAATTTTCAGCGGCCATGTTGAATGTCTTTTGATAATTCCACAGCCTAGTGTGTGTGTGTGTGTGTGTGTGTGTGTGTATGTCTGTGTAATAAACATTTGTTTTTCTCATATCTCATGCATAATTTTTTGGCTCATTGGATTGATTTGTATTATTTAATTTTGGGACTTGCCTTACAAACGTTTTACGTGTTACTGTTATTAGTCATCTACTTTTGTAGCAGACTTTTCAACCTCCATTGAACAATGTTTACCATTTTGGCTTTGATAATGTAGCCTTAACCCCTCTCAGGCGACATATAGTACGGGTAATGGCTTGCCAGCTGAGCCTACGTAGGCCTGAATGAAACAAGGACTTCAGCGAAGGCTCAGGTCTGTCACTGGCCTTAAACACCCCCCTAAGAGGTGGTGATTGCTTTTTGCACCGCAGGGTTCGTCCAGGGTGCAAACAGTTTTCTTTTTCAATGCAGACAGGCGTCTCGCACATGAGTTGTTGAGGGCAGTTCCTGAAGGGTGAAGATTGATCTGGTATTTGGTCTTGCAAGCAGATAAAGCTGTTTCAGGTTTCCTTCTACCCTAAACTGATGAGTGAGCTTGGTTTCACTTACACAGATGGTAAGATAAATCCGCCAAACGTTTAACGAAAATTGTCATGTAAAATCCTCTTTTCCCAATATTCCATGCCAAATAAACATAAGTAGCTAGTTTATTGAGATGGGGTGGGTGTGATAAATTGACTTCTGCCCTGCTGCATTACAACAATGAGTAGCGGCTAAGGCTCAGCCACCACACAGCTACAAACCAAGAGCCAAGCCAATCATAAAGATAAAACAGAAACAGTTGTACCATCCATTGGTACAAGAAATCCATAGACTACTTAGGGGTGCACATCCCGGTCCTCCCAGGTGAGGTGTATGCTGCTAAAATCCCCCCTCTCTTTAAAGAACTTGAAACCGACCTGAAGAATTGGAACAACCAAGAGATCTTGATGGGGAGGATCACGTCTTGTAAAATGAACCTTCTTCCGAGGGTCCTATATTTCTGTTCCACTCTCCCCGTACCAGTCCTGCCACCCCCACTCCTTCGTCTACAACAATGAATGCTACATTTTATATGGAGGTGTAAGAAGGCAAGGATCCTTAAAAGGGTAATGATAGGCAACGATTGCTTGGGTCGATTGGGGGTTCCCTAATCTGCGCAAATATTACATAGCGGTGCAACTGGGGCACTTCCTAGGCATGGCTCTCTCCGACAGATCCCCCAAAAGGGGTAGAGATTGAACAGTCAAGGCTGCCGCTTCCCCTCTGCTCCCTCCCATACATCCCCCAACACACGCAAAAGCATTGGCCTGGCATACTTTCCTCCACAAAATCCACAGTTCGTATCTGGGACTGGGCCATGAAATCAAAGGGTATCCCAACTGGATTGGGTCTGCTTTCCCCGTTCTTCTACAACCCAATCTTCACGCCAGGCATGCGCCCTACAAACTTTAAAAACTGGGTGAACGGCGTGTGGCGAACCTTGGCGTAACTATTCACAAATGACCAGCTACACACCTTTGAGAACTGCAAAGGGATGTTTCAACTGACCAAGAGTGACAGATTCTCCTACGCCCATTTCTGTCAATGGTATACGCACCCTCTGGTCCGTCACAAGGCCATACGTGACCTTGGCCCCATTGAATGCACTTTGCAGGAGGAACTAAACAGGGAAAATATCTTCAAGCTATACAAGTTACTGCAGGAGGACATACAGACTTTTTAAGCCCGGCATATATGACACAATGGGAAAAGGACCTGGGATGCTCAATTGATGACCAGACTTGGGTGGACATCTGGACGAGAAACTACTCTTCCTCATCCTGTGTGATGAATAAAGAATGGGCTCTTAAACTGCTTTTTCGGTGGTACTATCCCCCAGTGCGGCTTCACCAAATTCACACGTTGGACATGCAGTGCTGGCGAAACTATGGGAATCAGGGCACTTATCTACATATGTGATGGCAGTGCCCCTCCGCTCAAGCCTTCTGGGAGGACATACTCACTGTAATTGAAGCCATCACCCAGATCAAACTTCTGAAAAAACCCAAAGCAATCCTCCTGGTGTCTCCGGTATGGATGTCTACTCATGATTTGGGACGACAGTTAAACTTATAACCCAGCTTCTACTAGCAGGGAAGATCACGATCACCCGTTCTTGTTAATCTTCCCTGTTGTAGATTAAGATATGGGTCATCTGATTCCTAGATGGCTGCCGTTGAGTAGGGATTTCCTTGGCTGCGCTACGGCCCAAGAAAACAGCTGCCCTTCTGCCTCGTCCGGAGGTTGTTGGGGCATCAGAAAGGATAGCAAAGACTTGTCATGACTAGTGATGATTGGAAGAGATGACTATACCCCTTCCCTTTTAAGCAACGGGAAAATTGTAGCCAATGAAAGGGAAACTGGGCCTTGCCCATACACGCGGCTTGTGGTGGACCCAACAAGTTGTTCGTGGGCATGGAGAAGAATAGAGGACGGTACACCACTAAGGAACAGGAGAGGAAGCCCTGGTGCTGTTGCCACCGGGACAATAGGCACAGAGCCCCAGAAGGTGCAAAACACGCGATAAGGCACTGTGGCCTGCCATCAGAGACTGCTTGAGACCGGAACGCACCATGGGAGCAGCTGGCGATGTGTGGGACGTGAAATGACCTACGATACCTCCTGGGAAATCTAGCAAGAGGCATATGAGGAATCAAACGTTTCCCAGTGGGGTTGTCTATTAATATCCTACAAAGTCGCCCCTAATAAGGACGGAGACCTTTTTCTTCATTTTAACTGACACATATATGAGCCGTGACTTAATGACATTGCAGCAGGCTGAATATGGCATAAAGGACCGGAGCGGGATAAGCCGCACAAGGGGAGAAGAAGCATTACCCATCTGATCAGAAGGCAACATCATGGTGTGAGGAAGAGAAACTAGCACATTGAGAGTAAAGATCAGATTAGCATGATCAGCTAAAAACCCTGTGGAGCGTGAGGTGCAATCATTGGGCATAGCTGCGTGAGGAGTGCTCCCTCTATATGTGATGCATATAACGTAACAAGACTCAATTGGCTGGGAAAGAGAGGGTGGGGCAGAATGGACCTGCGGTGTCAAATCTATGGTATCAGAGGCTTCATACTGCTCAAGATATCATGTGTCTGGTTCATGCTGGAAGCAGTGGCAATTATACAGAGTGGTTTTCCCCTAGATAGTTGAAAGCAACTCCCCCTCTAAATAAGAAAACAGGTGAAATTGGTTGGTCAGACGGCAAGGAAATAATTGCAGATACAGGAGTGGTACCGCAAACAAGGCTGGGGCATTGGACTCTCGCTAAGAAAACAAACGGAAACCAGTGGAGAGGGACAAACACGATTACTGAGAGCCAGAGAGGACATTTTGACTGATTCTAATGCCAAAACCTAAATAGAAGGGTACTCAGGTTAAAAGGAGGCAATCTCATGTTGAGCAGGAAGGTCAATTGGAAAGGAGTTGGAAACAAAGTGGGGATACAGGAAGAGGACATACTAAGCAAGACAATGTGGATTCTGAGGGGGCGATAGGGGCTAAAGGGGGGGCAGAGTACAAACGGACGAGTTAACAATCTTTGTAAGGCAATTGTTAGATTGGGATAGCAAATTTTCCTGTATCATGCACGTTTAAGGTCTTATCTTATAATGTCAGAGGGTTAAATTCCCCTGCAAAACGTATAAAGGCGGAGGCCATATTAAAAAAGGAAAATGTAGATCAGATTATGTTACAGGAGACAGACATTAGGAAGTTGGATAAACTAGTTGGTAAACTGCGTTCCTTCTCCAGAATATTCCAATCCAATGCAGATGGAAAGACAGTGGGGGTAATGATAGCAATTGGAGACCCATTAATGGCATCAGGGGTGCGATACATAATGGATAAGGAAGGAAGATATCTCTTTGTTCTGTTGCAAATGGAACCTGAATTAATTACGCTGGCAAAGGTGTATGCGCCTAATACAAGACAGTGGACTTTCCTGTGGGAAGTTCTTAGCAAATTGGAAGATTTTGCAAGCAGGGAAAAAATATTCACTGGAGATTTTAATATGGCTTGGGATCAAAAAATGGATAGGAGTGGAGGTTGAGGTAAAGGAACAACTCAACCCTAACAGACAGTAAAAAGAGGTTTTGAAAACTTAACACTGAGGGAAGTGTGGCGTATGAAGAGGGGGGACAAAAAAGGATACACTTGTTTCTCACATATATATCAATCCTTGTCAAGAATCGGTTATGTATGGGTATCGGCTAGATTGATGGGAGAAGTGAAGGGAATAGAGGTAGGACCTATAGCTCTGTCGGATCACGCCCCCTAAAGGTTCACTTTAGATAGCTAGGACCTTGTGTGGGACTATGGTCCTGGACGTTCCCCAGAGAAGTATTATATGATGACGAAACGGCTGAGGAAATAAGAATTAAAATAGAAGAGAATTTTTCTACGAATGGTAATCAGTCAGTTTCGCCTGAGGCAACGTGGGATGCTTTTAAAGTAGTCATACGAGATGAATTTATAGCACTTAAAGTGCCGCGGGAGAGACAGAGGGCCAAGATAGAAATGGATTTGGAATCCCAAATACGGGATACTCAAATGGCTATAGTAAAACATAGGAAGAGGGCCTTGTCAATTAAATTAAATTAAATTTGTTGAATAGCCACCTGAATATATTCTGGACCAGGAGAGAAGAGCGATCACTGCTTCTAACTAAACAAAGATATTATGTCTGTGTTAATAAAGCAGACAAACTGCTGGCCCGTCAGCTGAAGGGGATGGAGGCAGTGAAGTTGATACAGCAAATTTCACAGCCTGGTGGGTCAATGTTAACTGGGACGGAGGAAATAACAGAAACGTTTGTACAATTTAACGAAGCATAATATACGTCTAGTCACCCTGAGTATCAAGGGATACAACGATATATGGAGGAGATAAATATGCCTAAAATTACAACGGAGGAACAGGACAATCTAGATAGCGCAATTAGCGAGGAAGAGGTAATAGAGGCAGTAAAGACGTTACCAACTAACAAAGCACCGGCCCCAGATGGGTTTCCGGCTATCTTTTAAAGAAATATGCAAGGTTATTGGTCCCGAAATTGAAGGAATTATTTAATACGATAGGGGTTAAAGGGGCAGCTACACCAACCATGTCGGAGGCGAAGGTGGTGGGGCTTGGCTAGCCTGGGAAAGATCAGATGACATGCGGGTTTTATAGACCCATAGCCTTGTTAAATATTGACACCAGGCTGTTTACAAATATTTTGGCAAGGAGGCTTGCGCAGCTCCTGCCTGAATTGATACATATGGATCAATCAGGGTTTATATTCTGCAATAACTCAAAACCAAGCTATTCAACCAGCTCTCGCTAAACTCAGCTCACTGCGAGCCTCAACTGGTTCCCCTGTAACCCTGTAAGCTTTAGTATCAAAGCTGCATATCATGTAAATGTCATTTAACTTTGTACTGTCTTGTATCTTTTTCACTGTACATGTTGTTTTCTCTCCTGTAACTAATTAAGCCCTATAGTAACAGCTCCACAATGCCCTTGGGCCGCCTTCGGCGCATTATAAATGTAATAAATAAATAAATAAATAAATATTGAGTAGACAGACATTGGATAACATCAGACGAGTCTCCCATTTAATTGAAAAAACGTTCATATAAACAGCATCCTGCTATTTTAATAATTTTGGACGCTGAAAAGGCGTTTGATCGCGTAGAATGGCCCTTTTTATTTTATGTGATGGAACAGATGGGAATGGGGTCTAAGTTTATTCAGATGGTGCAAGCCAACTATCAAGGTACCACAATATAGCTATGTAAATTTAGAGAGGGACAAGATATATGCGGGATTACATTTGGGGGCGAGGATCCTAAAATTGTGGCTTTCGCAGATGATATGCTGTTGCCGCTGAAGGAACCCGAACAATCGATACCTGCAATGTTGGAAGAACTGGTGGACATAGAGAATGTTGCAGGTCTCAAGGTTAATATGGGGAAGTCAGAACTTTTGGAATTAGGCTTATCCGAGTCACAGAAACAGATATTGTCCTCCTACTAGCCATTTAAAGTGGCGGAAAGCTTTATTAGATATTTAGGGATTAACATAACAAAGGTTTCCCTCCTGTTTGATAGTAACTATCCGCAACTATTGCTGTCATGGCCATTGGCCCGGAACCACAGACCCTGCACCATTAGGGGACGAGAGCAAAGGGTAACACAATCTTTTATTATCCCTTGGGGACAATACAGCATATTGGGCCCAGCTGGACTCAGTCCTGGTGCCTTTGGGACCAGGCTCATGAATAAGTGTGCACTGGAACACTTTTATTTGGTGCAAGGTACTTGTTTTCCCTGCAGGGGCCTCCACATGCAGTTGTTCGGGCGTGGCTTATTGCAGGGGAATAAACCTGACAAGGGGGAGCCACTTCCAGGGAGGGCTGCAACCATGCCCCTACGTCCCAGCAGAGACCAGGTGAGCGTAACAATAGCAGAAGGTAAAGGAAGACTTAGGGAAATGGTCTCCGTTGCAAATGCCCTGGTTAGGTAGGATTGCTACTATTAAAATGGTAACCCTCCCGAGGTTACTTTATACATTTCAAGCCCTACCGGTTAAACTTCCTCTATCGTATTTTAAGCTGCTGAATAAAGAGATTAGGAGATTTATGTGGCGTAATAAAACTCAGAGAGTTGAATATCACATTTTGATGGCTCCCAGAGAAAGTGGGGGACGGGCGCTTACCGAAAGAGATGATGAAGAACTGTGGCCCAGGAAGGGCATCGAGTCGTCGGCGTCTCTGTGGTCTTCAGGTGGCGGGAAACCCACCGGCGACTGCTCCTCGGCGTGTCGACGGTCAGGCCTTCTCCAGCAGGATACAGCGGTGACGATGCGGACAAGAGCGTCCTTGGATTCGAAAGTTCTTAGGCAAACGGGAGAACAGCGCCTCCGGACGGTAGTCGTTGACAGTGGCGGACAACAGTCCGGGCGCTTCTCCTTGGAGTTCCGCAGCAGTCCCCGTCTCGGGTCGGCAGCCTGTCGAAGGTCTGTCTACCAGGGAGCTTTGGCAAAGATCAGCTGGTGCACGATGGTCCCTCGTAGCTCGGGAAGAGGGCGCCTTACCAGGTCCTCTCTGGGTCAGTCGTTGGAGGCACAGCAGCTTTCAGATTCTTAAGGAGAGCAACAGAAACTCTTCTCGTCCAGCAGGGCTTCAAGGTTAAGCTTCAGTTACTCCAGTTACTCATCGTAGTGGACTTCAGCTTCTGAACACTACTCCTAGCAGTGAGAGGTCCCCAGATATACTCTTGATCTCCCATTCATTCCGCTGGGTCATACTCAAGCATTCAATTACGACTAAGGGCATTCATGCAGGCAGGCAGCCAATCAGGTGCATAGTGCTTTCAGGCCATTCACTCCTCTCCAGACACTCACAATAAGTTATGTGTATTGGGACAAGTACCCAGCCATTCAACACTCCACACTGCATTCATACCGGTTTCAGGCAGGGCTGTCTCGGTCATTGTCTCAAACACCAGATACTAGACTTCCACAACACAGAATGCGTATTCGTCACACACTCCATTCACCTAGGTCCCACCCACAGGCGTACCCACAACATACAGTCGTTGAGAAGGCTCCAGCCAGTCTGGTCAGCACTTCCCCACACTACCATACATGGAACTTCCACCCAACAGCCAGTCAGGGTCAGCGGGAGGGGACAGAGGCAGAGCTTCCCGGGACTTCGGGAAGATCAAGGTAACAGGTGATGGAAGGCAAGAGGCCATGGTGGCCATTTTGTCTCCATCAGGAATCTACCGATTCCAATGACAGGGCCTGGGCATCCCAAAATGGAGAATGCTCAGGGCACCAGTCATTTCAGCACGGAGCTGCCACCAGCCCGTACCCTGCTCTGTGGGTCACACACAGGTGCCCAAAAACATACACTAGGGGCACAGGTTTGCACCCCTACCCATGGGTGCCATAAAGGTATCCCATGGGTCTGTTCACCAAACCCAAAGACAGAGCTGCACCGCCAGGAGTCCCACACAAACTCCTGCACAGAAAACACAACAGAACACACGATAAAAAGTAATAAAGGACAAGGATACGGAGGCCCTGTCCCTCCAATGCATTTCCAGCATCACAGTCGCTCCCCCCCAGACTGAGGTTAGGGTGCCTAATCTCCCACGAGATAGACACCCTCATCCAGACGGTCAACATACCTTCTGGAAAGGCCATCTGCATTATTGTGACTCTTCCCTGGTCTGTGCTCTATGGTGAAGTCTAGCCCTTGCAGGCTAATGGACCGCCTGAGCAGTTTCGGGTTTTCACCCTTCATCTGCATAAGCCCCTTGAGGGGCTTATGATCTGTTTGGACCTTGAAGGTATGTTAGGCAGAAACATGTGCAGTTCCCTTAGGGACCACGGCAAAAGATTTAGGACTATAGGTGGTTGGCAGTAAACCCAATTGGTAGCAGTCTGTACCACCCAGATTTACCTGGTAGCTGTGGCTGAGCAGTCAGACTTCTCTCAAGATGAGTTAGGTAGTATGCAGAGTATACACAATAGGTACAGAGACACAATAGTACAAGCAAACACTGACCAGAGCTTTGGTGTAAAAGTATATCATTATTTATTTAAAGACACACTTGTAAATTACACTAGCACAAAAAGAGGTAAATAAATTCAACACACAGTCGCTATTACTAGATGTACATCCCTTATTCCTTATTAGACAAGTCTTAGTTAACACCACTTATTTCCAGACAGAGGTGAGCGCTTAACTGAAGATGGCACTCCAATAAGTTAAGAAAAAGGGAGGGAAAAAGGCCGAAATTAGGAAATGCACACAACACAATACTTTAGAAGCACCCAGCAAGGCAGGAAAGTCAAGTCTACTTGTGAGCAAAAAGTTCAGAGGCCAGGCTCCCTCTTAGAGAGAACAGAGCACCAATGCGCCCAAGATCACACAGCTAAAAAGTCTTGAAAAGTCTTGCAGGGAGTTCAGAAAAGAATTAAGTCAGCTCAGAAAAGTTCAGTTAGCCAGCCTAGGGCCAACCCAAGTGGTAAGTGGAGGCTTTAAGAGTCACCCCACACAGACTGTTGCGAGTGAAGCCAGGCGGACACAGTACCTTCAAAGTGGAGAGGATCCTCCAGCGGGGGCAGTTGTTCCTGGCAGCAGGTGCAAGTCACGGCGTCGTCCAGAGGAAGAGATGGTCTCGACGATGAGGAAATCTGAAGGTCGTTGCACTGCCAGGGAAGAAACCAGCCGCGGAGTTCTCCGGTTAAAAGGTAAGACCCTTTTATTCGCGGTAGTAGAAAAACATGGTATCCCGGTTGCCGGGGTGCCTGGCACAGGCAAGGCGGCCACGAGATGATCTGGGAAGGCGAAAAGATGGGCAAACTGGTTATCCCCACCAGTCAAAGGAAGAAGACTCTCCGGACTAGAGATCTCCTCTGTCGGCGAAAAAGTGGTGAGACGGTTCAGCAGGGCTCCACCGGTGGTGTCGTTGTTGCAGGTCGGCTCAGCTTCTCCCTCTTCGGATTCTTTAGGTCCTGTGGCGA